>NC_041399.2:45526256-45854756 GCF_900747795.2 Erpetoichthys calabaricus | reverse complement strand
CGGTTCATACCGAAAACCATTTTTTATTTTTGTTATGATATGGATTTTTCTTACACCGCAACACCAGTTTAAATAGCCTAAACGACGTTCAGAATGTGGCGCAGCCGGAAACTGTTTAAGGGATACCTTTTTCACTGCTACACCGCTAAACACATGCAACGAAGTGGAGGGGTTTCGCAGTGAAAATGGACAGAGAACATTCTGAAACTGAAGCTATAGCAGACAATAAAGTTGAACATGATGACGCAGAAGAACTTTTGCTGGAAAAAGGAGTCACGTCTGTTGTCTGGAGATACTTTGGATTTAAAAGTTCGGATGTGGACCATTATGTTCAAATGTGTGAATACTGTTTCTATACTACTGGATAATACTGCAAGCCAAGTTGTACTTGTTTTATTTTTTTCAATACTGTGTAATGTACCTGGGTACTGTGTAATAGTGTGACGACATGTTGACTTTATTCTCGACATTTCTACTTTATTCTCGCCATTTGTCGAGATTAAAGTCGACATGTTGACTTTATTCTCATAATTTGTTATTAAGGTAGAACATTGTAAACTAAACTTCATCTTAAAATTAATATTTAATTTACTAGATTTTCTCAAACCCCGTCATAAGTTATGTAGCACATTAAATGCTTTGTGTTAAGTGTTCCCAGAGCCATGTTAATCGCTACATGCTTTTTAAACTGACTTACACTTGCACTAAGAGGAGGCGCAGGCAGCACACAGAATACATTAATTTCATGATATTCCTGCTCCCTGAACATTTAGAATGCTAAGATAAATACTTGATATAATTTTCATGATGAAATGCATACTGTTTTTCTGGTGGGTTTACTCTGCGTGCTTCAGATTCCTTTCAAAGTCATGTAGGATGTGGGGTTTTGTTATGCTATATTAACCCTGCTAATGTATGTATTGCTCGTATTCACCCTGCGATGTGCTGTTGCCCCGTTCCAGATTTGCTCCTGCCTCGCACACAATGCTTACTGGGATAGGCGCAACCCTGAATGGATGGCATAATTAAACATGTATAACGAAGATTTTTTTAAAAGTTCTGAACACTCCGTGGTCTAAGTTTATAACTAGTTTTAATTTCACAAAGACGTTTATCGTGTGGTGATTGGTTATGTGGAGAAAGAAAAAGAAAGGACAGGAACTGGGGGTTTGGTACGTCAGACAGAGACAACACGCATGCAATAAAGAAAACCTGCTCAGATGAACATCCGTTGAATTCTGTGTTTGTGTCTCCGAACACCAGATCACAAACCCAACATTTACACAATATTTAAGTTAAACCTGTGCGATACACATTCATACATCCAGTTTTTTTGAAGCATTGTCACACCTGCCATAAAGTTCTCTACACTGAACATACACCTGGGGACCCCTTACTGCAAGGGAGCAGCACTACCGTGCATGTTTAATACCTGCTTTAATGCATTTCATCCTCAAAATGATATCAACTATTTATCTTGGCATTCTAAATTTTAAGAGAGCAGGGATATCATGAAGTGAATGTATTCTGTGCGGCGAGTGCTGCCTGTGCCTCCTCTTAGTGTAGAGGAAGTCAGTTTAAGAAGCACATAGCGATTAACAACTGGGTCGGGGAACACTTAACACAAAGCATTTAATGTGCTACATTAACTTATGACAGGGTTTGAGAAAATCTAGTAAATTAAACATTGATTTTAGGATGAAGTTTAGTTTATGACATTCTACTTTATTCTCAGTTTATTTTGTAATTAAAGTGGAAATGTCGACTTTAATCTCGATGGAAATGTCAAGAATACAGTCAACATGTCGACTTTATTCTCGACATATAGTTTTTTTTTGTTTTTTTTTGTTCCGTGTCCGTATTTTTTTTTTCTTCACCCTGGCCCTAATATGATTCCGTACGGCTATACCACAAATAGCATTATAAATGCAAGTTGCAGTTTTATTATTTATGTATATAGCTTAGCTTGAAGCAAGGTCCATATTAATGCAATTTGCCTTAATGATGGTTCAGTAGATAAAGATGTCATCCCCAAGTTGCACTTGTTTTATTTTATTTTTATTTGGTGAATACTGTGTAATGCACCTGGGCTTGAAGTCTTGAAGTAATAGTATTATTACTGGAAGTTGCACTATTATTTATTGTTATTATTTATTAGTTTAACTATGCAAACCATGTATTAATACTTTTATGCACATTAAAATGTTTTGGTTTTTTTTTTTTTTTTGTACAATGTACAATTCTTGTGACAGTGGAATAGGTTATTCTTAGCCAGTCTACTGCAGTAATTGCACTGGAAAATGTGGTTAACATCCACTCATGCATGGGGAAAAAAATACCGTTGAATACAGTGAAACCGGTATAATTTTGAAAAATACCGTGATATAGAATTTTGGTCATACCACCCAGCACTTGCGTTACTTTCTTGATAATAGTAAGGTGCTAATCCAGTTAGATGCTCTGTAATTGATCGTATTGTCTATTTTTAAATTCTTTGTTATTTCAATTTTTTATGAAAAAGGAAATGATCAGTGCTTTAGTTGTAACACAGTGGGACTAAATCAACCAACTTTTCACTTCAGTTGTTTTTCTTGCGGGCGGCACAATGGCACAGTGGTAGCACTGCTGCCTCACAGTAAGGAGACCTGGGTTTGCTTCCCAGGTCCTCCCTGCGTGGAATTTGCATGTTCTCTCTGTGTCTGTGTGGGTTTCCTCCGGGTGCTCCGATTTACTCCCACAGTCCAAAGACATGCAGGTTAGGAGCATTGGCGATCCTAAATTGTCCCTAGTGTGTGCTTGGGGTGTGTGTGTGCCCTGCAGTGGGCTGGCGCCCTGCCCGGGATTTGTTCCTGCCTTGCGCCCTGTGCTGGCTGGGATTGTCTCCAGCAGACCCCCGTGACCCTGTGTTAGGGTATAGCATGTTGGAAAATGACTGACAGTCATTATTGTACAAGCAAGAAAAACAATGGCAAAATGTCATGAGGTGCCACCTGGAAATAGCATCATGTTTTGGCCGAACTGAACAACCTTTTCAGTTTGGAGCTTGTGATTTGCAAACTATTATGTTTTTAATTATAAGGAGCATATTGATACTGTGAGCAGCACAGGAGCATTGCTGTAATGGACCTTGCTTTGTTTTGTGGTGTTTCCCTTTCTCCGCATACTAGGGGGCTCCGCCCCCTGCTCGCTTCGCTCGCCAACCCCTGGTGTTGGGAATGACAAAGAGCGTGATGTATGAATGAGATATAGAATAGTGTGACGGTGTAGATGATGCAAATAGAAAGCAAACAATAAAGTGTGTGGCACAGTGTAAAGGTTTATTTGAAAATTTCTTTGTACACGCCGTTTAAGTGTAAAAGGTAATTCCAGCTCAGAACTTGTAAGGTCATTTAAGATGGTTATTGTTGTGATCAGAGTCAAGTTTGTCAGAGATTAGAAAGAGTTGTGTCTTTCCAGGAAGTAATGGAATGACTTGGGTATTTATGTTTTCCACATTAATATTTTTTGGACAGAATATAGTGCGTTGTGTTAAAAGGGGCATTTGGTCTAATGAGATTGCTGTTCCAAATCTCTCTGTAACTAAGTAGTCGCAGATAAAGGTTTGAGGAATTGTAATAATATGTGGCTGAAGTCCATCTGTATTGGTGAGTGTACCATCTCTCAGTTGTAATAAGCAATTGTTATGATCTGGTTCTGGACATCGTATCTTTTTTACTAACTGTATCTTTTGAAAGCAATGCCAATTGTCTGCGTATTTTAGGGTGCACTGAACAATAGCTGAGTGCATGGCATCTGGAAGAATAGCTAATCACTGTCTAAAATCTCCTCCTCATAAAAGTACCTTTCCTCCAAATCGAATATTATTATTCATAAACGTTTGTTCATGCCATTGAACATTCATCAATAAACAACATTTTTTCAAGACGGATGTCACGTGCAGTGCCACCGTTAATGTTCATAGTGGATTCCGATTTGTAGGATCTAATGTAGTTGATAAAGATTTCACTTTCAGGTACATCGTCAGTTATAAGCTTCTGTAGATATTCAGTATATGAATGTAAAGAAGGTAGTCTAATTTGACCCTTTTGACAACAACGTGTAAATGTATAACTTGTATTGCTAGTTGTTTCTTCAGGGAAGTGAACTGAATGACAATGATTGCAAATGACATTCATTAATCCGAATGAATTTTCCTGGTGTATGTTTTGCTTGTGCCATTTGAGAGGCGCGTTGTTGCATGTGTAGTATTTGGGACGTGTTGTTTTGGAGCTGTAATCGATTTGTCTGTGCTGTGTGAGAAGCCCGTTGTAGCCTTCGCTGCCATTAACGTATGTCTGAGACGGGAGGTGTTTCGTTTTGAATCCGTGCCTGTTGCGATGCAGCACTTTGATTGATAGTTTGCGTCATGTGGATCTAGGATGTAGATTTGTGCATATTAAATGAACTATTGTAGGATCTAATGCAGTTCATAAAGTTTTTACTTTTAGGTACATCGTTAGTTAGAAGCTTTAGTAGAGCTTTGTGTTTTTGGAGTCGAGTCATTTTTTCTTTTAGAAATATGGATAAGTAATAAGGAGTATTGCACTCACTGTTAATATGGAGCCTTTTCTGCGGTTGAACGGTTAATAGTGCCTTATTGTAATGAGATCCACCTATGCTGCATAGCCGTCTATTTTGTTGTTTCTTTCGTGTTCGTGTGTTTGTTCCTGTTATCCTTTCCTTTTCGTTTTGTACCCGTGACCGTGTATTCATGACTTGTTTCTTTCTCAGCATGCGAAATATGGATAAGTAATAAGGAGGATCGCAGTCACTGTCAACTTTTCTGCAGTTGAACGGTTAATAGTGCTTTATTGTAAGGAGATCCACCAATGCTGACACCTATGCTGTCTAGTGTGAAGGTGTTGATGTTCACTTTAGAATATGTGGCTTTGGGTGTCACTTCTTATGGATGTGTGTGTGTGTGTGTGTGTGTGTGTGTGTGTGTGTGTGTGTGTGGGGGGGGTTGAGGATTGTTGTCGCGCGAGCGTCTTCTTTCTTTTTGTGTTCCTGTGTCTTGTTGAATCCCCCTGTTTGTGTGTGTCCCGTCCCTTGCTTGTAGGGTCTGTGGGGTGGTTTTGTGTTCTTTTTTTTGTGTTCCATGGGCTTGTTGAATCCCCCTCTTGGTGTGTGTCCCGTCCGGTGCCTGTGTGTGTGGGGGGGGGGGGGGGGGGTGCCTTGCTGTTGTGGGGGGGCCTTTTTTTTTTTTTTTTTTTTTTTGGGTCTAGTTTCGTGTGCAATGTGTTTCGTGCTTTGCCTGCGTTTCCTCATTTCTCCATTTTTCCTGTGCTCACTCCTTTTTTCTGTGGTCCTGTCCGCCTCTCGTGGCCCCTCATCCGCATCTCTCGCTCTCTTTTGTCCGCCTTTCTCGGCTCCTCAGCCGACTCTCGCGGACTCTTTTTGCGCCTGCGCAGTACGTCTTTTTGCAGCTACGGCCCATTGCCGGATGTGCCTGCGTCCATCATCCGGTTTAGCATTCTCGGTTAGTAATATGGATTCCTATTTTGATTGCAAACTTAAAATAAATTTAATATAAGTGAGCATTGAGTGAGTGTAAGTGTGCTTGTAAGTGGATTACAATGGACTATATAATGCCTCCTGCCTTTTAGCTCAACTGCAGTAAGTTTTTATGGCAGGGAAAAGCAGTAATAAAAAAAATTGAGTGGAAGGACATGTTACTGTCTAAACTAGTTAAACACACATTTGTCATCCTTAGTAATGTGAGTGGACATTAAAGTAGAACTGCAGGTTCTCTTGTTCAAGGATGGCAGCTCTGGCATAGTAGCTTGGGAAGGTAGTGAGGATGCCATCCAGCACCTTGCACAGTTGATATATGGTAGTGGGCAAAGGTGGGTTTACAGTTGTGAGTACATGAAACATATCTTTTAGGTAATTTAAACACTTAGGTAAAATCTTTTAAGTGTGCTATGCCATTGTGACATTCCTTTAAATTAATAAACCTACCGTAATAATCATATCCTGTGTCTTTTTCCATATGAACAACTGTAAACCTACTTTTGCCCACCCCTGTATATTAGACATGCCAGAGAGATTAGAAATTTTTAAGCAGGCTGAAAAGAATGTTGCTATGGGACTGGTATCCTTTCCTTCAGCTTACCAGTGTGAGTATTGATTTTAAAATCATTCATACAATTAATTGAGTGACATACATTGAGGTGAATTAGACATGAAATACACTGGAAATCATGTAAAAGTTGTCATGTAATAATCTCTAAGCCATGCAATTGCACTTCTAGTTGTAATATTTATATAGGCTTCCTAATGTTGTCTGATTTTATTTAGCTTGACATTTTTGAAAAAAAGTGTCCGTTTTAGTATTGGGATTTACTCACGACCAGGTGAGAATGAGCATGCATGACTTCAAGTTTTACTTTCCCTTTATTTAGTCATTTCCATTCTGATTTTCTTCATTTGGATCACAATTGCAACATGGTGAAAGTGTTCACCGACTAGCACTTTCTTATAATGTCTGTGATCACCTCCTGGGAAACTCCCAGACAAATCTGGGTCCTTTTGAGAGATATTAAGTCTCTAGTGGGTCCAAGGCACCCACTGAGCATTACAGCTACATGCTGAAACTGGCTTAACTGGTCCCTGTCAATCTGTAGACACAACCAGGCATGCCATTCTACTCCCAAGTCCTTGCACATCACTGAGCTCTTTACCCGTTGTAAATTACCTGTTGTAATTTACCTGTTGTAAATGCATCTAGCAACCCTCCACAGTAAATTCATTTCGGCCCCTTGCATTTGAGATTTTTTCTTTTGGTAGCTACCGAGTGCTGATGAATTATTGCATTATAATAATATGTGTAGGTGTTAATATATTAAGCAGTTCTTAGTTGTGTTTACTTATCCACTGGGTCATTCTCAACATCCTGCCTATAACTTTTTTTTTTTCTCTCTTATGTATGAGAGAGAGAGAATGTACACATCCCTGATTTGAAATTGACTAGTCTGATTAATAAAGTGTTAAAAACAGGCATATGTTGATGTACATTAGGGTACAATAGTAATACCTTATCTCGGTGGCTGAATTTGATATCGCCGCCACCGTATAGTGCTGCTCGGTAATGCCATTTCCTCCCGGCACCTGGTTAGTCTAGGAGTAGTTTCCCAGACTGTAAAAACCCTCTACTGACAAGAATAAAAGTTCTCAACTGACAGATGAAGATGATGATGAGTGATATTCCCAGAAACCAGCTTAATTAAACTGTCTTAAGGGGACAGTAGCCCAATAATTCTAAATCTGTGCTCACACCAATGGGCTGAAAGAGTTCTAGAGAGTGGCATGGTTTCTCAGCAAGGAAGTGTTGGGACCCTGCCTTAGTTAAGAAAGGAAGGGCAATCAAGACATTTCCTGGGTTCCTGATCGGTTCCTCTTAAAAATACAGTTCTTTAGTCCTCTGCTGTTTTAATGATTATCTTTAGAAACTTCCTTTGAAATTTGACGTTATCAGTCTTGTGAAGAAATGTTTGACAGGTATTATTCTGGTCTTAATCAGAAATCAGCTTGTATCATTCCTCCTATGTTTGCATCTTGACAGACTCCTCTGCTTCATTCATCACAATCTGAATAAACTAATAATATCGTTTGGAGTCTTTATAACATCTTTCAGATTAAAATGAAGAGGGCACTTGTGCATTTTGTAATCTGTATTGCTTTATTTTCATGCAGAAGACCTTCGTGAATATGTTACCACTATGGTATGTGTCGCTGTAGATGGTGTACCAATCATTGGAGTAATTCACAAACCTTTCTCTTCATTTACTGGTAAGGCCTTCATAATAATACAAGTTAACTATTTTAATTGTCATAAGAAGAAATATAGGTAGGAGAACATACAGCTTAAATATTTCTAATGTACTTTGTATGGGAGACCGATAAAACTGCTATTGTTATGAGTAAGTTTTTTAGGTCTGTGCTTGGATATATTATTTAGATATGAATAAAATGTACATTTGTATAAGTAGTGCAAGCAATATGTAAAATATAATGTTAATATTGAAAATGTAGTGGAGGTAAGCAAGGACTAGGGAATCTTATGTTTTAGAATCCCGTAATCTGTTACCAGTCCAGTTTCTGTTGCAGCTTGTACTTTCTTTCTGCAGCAGTGTTTCTTTTTTTGAAAATGTTTTTATTACATCTCATTTACACCCAACATATTAAACAAATTTTTTCACAAATTGATTTGCATACCATAGCTCACATTGGTATTGCATAACATTACTTCATTAAGTGTTAGAGGGGGTTAGGACTTCACAGAGTAACTTGTCATGTTGTGTTGGAGTTTTTTGGACATACCATACATATAGTATGCCATATAGTTTTGTTTTTATTGTTTGACATGATTTTTCCAGTTAGAGATTTAAGAGAAACATTGTACAGGTCATTCTTGCTGATATTATTCTACTTGGTTCTTACAACAAACAATTGGAAAAATTAGCACTTAATTTGTTTCTAAAGATAAAAAAAAATCCTTGTGCTACTTCAAATATTCACAAATACTACTTCCAGCAGAGCTCAGCTAAGCCGTGTGACTAAAAACATTTTAGTCAGCAGTTTTGCAACCCTGCAAGGCCCTGAGAAATTAATATACATATTTTGTCATTCATTTTCTATGCTTGAACCTGAGTTATTATTAAGGTTGGCTGAAATGGTTTGCAATGCTAAAATGCAGGTTTACAAATTTGCAAGTTTTTGTTGTATGTTATATAAACATATTTTTGTTTTACAGTTAGACTAGTGTGTTGAATTGGAAAATTGTGACCAGCTGATTTTGCTTTGCTCAGAATATTTGCTGAGAAGATGTTTTCCTGAAGATTTTATACAGTAAAGGACAGGCATTTAGTGTTTGTTGTACTCTTGGTTCAGGTTCTTTAGTTTCGGTTCAAGCTGGTGCTGTTTGGATATTCTTGCAAAGCAAAATCTTCCCATGAAATGCATGCACACTGTAAATGTGATTGTAATGTATTGTTGAAAGATGAGCATGATCCTTAAAACTACATCTTGATGACAACTAGCATTCTAGCAAAGTGACTATTGACAAGGTCAGTATAGCTGTAGAGAATAGAAGACCTAAGCAGTCTCCTGAGACTTTGTCACTTGTAGTCATGGGAGACAAAAATCAACAAACATCCTTTTTGGTAATAAATAGCATTTTGTGAAAGATAAGAATTGTACCTTTTAATCTGGAACCTTCAATGCACAATTGTTTTTTATACACTTAATTTTTTTTCTGTTCTGACAACATCCCAAGGCAGTTTATATAATACAACTTAAATGTTTCTAATTAATTTTATTTGATAAAACAATCGTCTCTTTTATGGGACAATTCCTTGCTGCATCTTCTCATATAAAACTTGGTATACTATTTTTTTTAATTTTTTTTGAAGGTCTGAAATAATTAGTTGTTTTCCCAATTTGTAAAGTAAACACTTCATACCCTGATGTAAATTGTAGACCTGTTGTACTCTAGTGAAAGAAAAAATTTTATATCATGTTTGTCTTCCACAAATGAGCAAATTTGAAAGCTGTTTGTGTATTTAAAATTTACCAATTTTTTTATTTGCTGATTTGCAGATTTTGAAAATAATCAGTATTAGCAGTTTGTAATTTTTTTTAATTAGCAGTTTTTTATTTATTTTTTTCTTTTAATCACAAGTCAGAGTTGCAGGGAGGTGGATCCTATTGATGTAGCACTGGACATGAAATGAGAAACATTTTGTGAATGTGCTCTTCGCATTGAACTGGTACTTCCTTCTGGGATTGTTCCTGCTTTGTGCCTCACACTACCATGATTTGGGGGTGGGGATATAAAATTAGTCAGTGGACACTTCAGTTGTATTTATTTTATGCAACAGTGAAAACAGTTAAGACCATCAGCTTCTTAATTGTCAAATGCTGCAATGTGGTTGGCAATCTAAGCTAGTTAGGAGTACAGAGAGGGTAAGTGAGTAAACTACATTTTACATGACAACTCTGAAAGTATTGAAGAAGCATAACCTTGGAAGAATCTTACATAATAAAATATATCTTAGACAGCTATTGATCTAAGAGGTCCATTAAAGGTGGTTAGGACTTCAGCAGTGTACCCCTGTAGAATAACAGAGTAGCCTAGGGACAAAAGCAATCATTAAAAAATGTTTTTCACATGAGCTGTATCTAGAGAAATATATATATTGATATTTTCTTCTGTTAAAGTCATCTTGAACTGCTAAAAAATAAACTGGTCTGCTTTATTTCAGCTTGGGCAATGGTGTCCGGAGGTTCCAATGTAAAACCCTCGTAAATCTTACAATGAAAAGTCTCCGGAGATTATTGTTTCTCGTTCTCATGCTGAAAGGTGACATCTTTTGCACAGAAAGCCTTTGGAAATAACACCAAAATTCACCCTGCAGCAGGGGCAGGTATGTTATTTATAGAACTATCCAATACTCTGCGTAGGTAACATGTCTCAGTTTTGCCTCCTCTTAAATTCAAACCGAAAATCATTGTATAGTTTATGTCTCGGTACAATAATTCATTTGTAAAACAAGTAATTAAGAAATTAATTGCTGCAGTGTTAGGTTCATAAAGGTCATTTGATCATCTAAAAGTTGTCTTAATATTTCACAGAAACATTTCTTAAACATTATCATGTTTTCCAGTTTCCTACAACCCTTTGTATGAAAAAGTACTTCCTGGATTCCATTTTAAATGCATTCTCCTTTTCTTTTTTTTCTTTTTTTTTCTGAAAACAAGATTTACTTGCTGCACTTGTTTACTGATTGAATCCATATCTCAGACAAAGGAGTTCACATCGCTGCATTACAGCTTGCATCAAGAACATGGACACTAATGACAGGCAGAGTCCCATAGTAACCATTATATTCCTGTAAATTTTTTTTCAAAGAAATTAAATTTAAACTTCTATATTAGATTCAAGATTCTTTACTTGTCACATGCATAGTTTTACAGGACAACACGCAGTGAAATGCATCCTGATCTGCTTATCAAAACTGCAAAGTTAGAAGAATATCAGTTAGATTAACAAAAAGTCCTAGATTGAAAGATACCAATATAATAGGACTAAATAAATAAGTAAATTTAAGTGAAATGAAGTATAATTAAGTATTAAATTGTAGCGGGGCTACATAGTAGTAATAGTGTTGTCAGTGTTAGTACCATGTGCGTCTTGTTTCCATCATCCCGTTTGCTGTTTGTGTGTCAGTAAATGTTACGGGTACGGATAATGGGAGGAGACCGCAACCCCAGTCCTGGAAAGCCACCTGTTTGCTATTATTCAATTACATCCATCTCAGGACTATTTAAGTAACCAGGGAAAGAAGAGGAGGAGGAGGAGAGAAGAGGAAGGAAAGGAGATTTTTTTCACATTCACGACCACGAGCTATCTGTACCTGTTGTATTCCACATCGCGTATTTCCATCCAGTTTGTTTTTCTATCCGCCGGACTTCAATAACCTCATCACGAGAGACCCCGGGGTCAGAATTCATCATCCACCACGCAGCGAGGATTCATGGTGAGGCTGCTCCATTTTGTCTGGGAAAATCAAACGACTCATTTTTCGCTAGTTCAGTCAACCGCATTCAGGACAGTGTTTATAACCGGACTCAAGTTCACATTCATTTCTGTATCTCATTCAGTTTGTTATTCGTATTGCTTGTTATATGTTACGGGGCAAGGGAGGGTTTATTGTTTGTGTGTGTACATATATAAATGGTGTTGTTGCTTTGGTGGAGGGATTATATATATATATATATATATATATATATATATATATATTGTGCATCTTACTTCTTGTTGTTGCTCGTTTAATATAATTACGTACCTATTTTACATATCATCTGTTTTTGTGAGCTTGATTAAACCGTTGATTGTGGGGAAAATTTTTATTTGTTAGAGGTACAGCTTGATATTTAGATTCAGCTCAGTAATTTATCCAGGCCACTGGTCTTGGAGGTGTAGGTGCCGGCCGGGTTAGGGGTCGGCCGTAACAAAATTGCAATAGTGCAGTGATTATTGTTCAAAACCAATGTTAGACAGGTGCATAGTGTTAAAGGACAGACCAGTTTCCAAGACAAGGTAAGGGTAGATGGAATGGTACAATTACAGTCCAGTCTAAGTATGTGGAGGGTCATGGATGAGATGGCATGTTCTGATTTAACAGTCTTATGGCTTGAGGATAGAAACTCCTTCTGAGTCTCTCTGTCCTGGCCAGGATTCTACAAAACCTTTTGCCTGATTTTAACAGATGAAACAGGCTATTGCTGTGATGAGATGAGTCTTTGATAATCCTGAGAGCTCTGGTCCTGCATTTTCTGGTGTAAATGTCCTGCATGGATGGTAGAGCTGACCTGCAGCAGCGTTCCACTGCACAGATCACTCTCTGTAGGGCTTTACGGTCCTGAACACAGCAGTTTCCAAACCAGGATGTAATGTTCTCTTTCAGGATACTTTCCACAGCGCCAGAGTAGAAAGTCTTTAGAATCCCTGAAGAGACCCCAATCTTCCTAAGCTGTCTAAGATGGTAGATTGGATGTGTTCAGACAATGTCAGGTCCTCAGAGATATGAACCCCCAGGTATTTAATACTGTTCACCCTTTCCACTGGAGTCCCATTAATGATGAGGGGCTTATAGTCCCGCTGTTGTCTCCTGCTGAAGTCCACCACCAGCTCCTTGGTTTTGCTGATGTTGAGCTGGAGGCAGTTTTCCTGACACCACAATGTCAGGTTCACAACTTCATCCATGTAGGCCGTCTCATCGTTGTTCACGATGAAGCCCAGTACCACCGTGTCACCTACAAACTTCACGATAGTGTTGGAGGAATACGTGGCCGTGCAGTCATGGGTGTAGAGGGAGTACAGCAAGGGGTTAAGAACGCACCCTTGTGGAGCTCCTGTGTTGATGGTGATGCTGTTGGAAACACAGTTACCAACCCTCACTGCCTGTTGTTCTTCCTGTGAGGAAGTCCAGCACCCACACACAGCAGTTGTTGAGTCCTAAGTCTCTCTCAGTTCGCAAACAGTCTACAGGGGTATTATTGTATTGAATGCTGAACTATAGTCAATGAACAACAATCTCACATAGTTCCCCTGTTTCTTGTCACATGGCTGAGGGTGGTGGCACTACGTGAAGAAATGGCGTCCTCCGTCGATCTTGTTAGGACGGTAGGCGAACTGGAGTGGGTCAATGGTGCTTGGGATGGAGGATGAGATGATGTCTTTCAGTAGCCTCCGAACACCTTCATGACTACTGATGTCAGTGCAAACAGGTCGGTAGATCATTCAGGCACGAGGGCTTATTGTTCTTGTTGAACAGGAACGATTGTGGATCTTTTGAAGGCACATAGGAATCACGGATTGCGCTAGAGACTCGTTAAAGATGGTGGTGAGTATTCCAGCTAGTTGGTCAGCGCCACAACGCAGCAGATGTCCAGAGAAGCAGTCTAGTCCCGCCGGCCTTCCTGATGCTTACCTTGCTTCAGTGCTGCACGCACATCGTGCTCTGCAATGCTGATGACGTCACCGTCCTCAATAGTCAGGCAGTAATTGGCGCTAGCTATGTAACCAGCCTCAAAACGGGGTGTTGAGTTCGTTAGCAAATGCAAATGCAGAGTTTGCGCTTACTGTCACGTGAGACTTTCCCTTTGTAGTCTGTGATGGTAACACAGTCCTGCCACATGCTCCGTATTAAAAGATCTTTAAATAGTAAACTTTTAAAATATAAAATTCTTGTGAACTTAAACAACATTTTTTCTAAGCAGTCCAAAACTCGGTCTCCCTGTTCTCCCCACCTTGTTATCTGGAATTTTACAAGTTTCTTACTTATATCAAAGTATACATCATTAATCTAAACTAAAAAGAAGATCCACGCACACATGCCATAAGAACTCCTTTTATGACTTCACCCATTTTTTTGAGTATTCTCACCTTATATGTACTCTTTGTCTTCAGCTCATTACACAACAGAACTGGGCAATATGACAAAAATATTATCACAATTTTTACTGTATTGATCTATCTCGATATTTATCTTGATATAGAACTTCATGTTACTGTTTTCAGTTTTTAAAGAGTATATGTTTTAATACTACGAACTGAAAAAATAAGAGGCTCATTATAGTGTAAAATATTTATTATCGACAAACACACAAATGCAAACTATATACCTACGAAAACTGAAAAAGTTTTCAATGAAGTAATTGCAGTTACCTACTGTAACAGCGTAAAAGTTGCATTACTGGTCTTGATAAATATTCTAGCTGTATTCTGTAAAACTTTTAATGTAAAAATCTGAGGTAAAGCAATTAAAAAAATAAATATATTTTGGATCTTTTCTGAATTAAACAATAAAAGCAACACACATCATGTACTATTACACACCAAGGTTATTATAGTTTTGCCTTTTATATTAGTTTTTTATTTCTATATTTTTTTCTGACCTTACTTGGAAATTCAGTTTAGTTTTAGTTTTCCTTCATCGTGTATTTTAGTTTAGTTTTTATTTCACAAAGACATTTCTATTTATTTTGATATCTATTAATTTCAGTTTTTAGTTTTAGTAATTATGGCATGGAGCTCCTACGGAGTTTTTAGTTTTCTGTCACAATCAGACAACTGTACATGTAACAGATTTGGATATGAGTTTAATGTTCGTGGAAGCTTACTACGCTACATGGTTTACTATCTGGTTTTGTTTTTGTCTGATAAAAACATGCATAATCTAAACTAGATACTGAATATGAACGATTTTGCACAATTTTATAATTTTTAAAATATTTTCTCATGAAAATCACGGGGGCTTAGGAAGAACAGGGCTCATAGGCTTGAATCGGGTGTGCAGTACCCCACCTAGCTGTATTGAGGGAAACAAAGAAAAACAAGCATGTAGTGTCAAGGTTAGGGGCAGTGAGACTTGAATAGCCCAGCATAAAGGACAGTAAACCCTATAATGAGCAGAGCAAGAGCAGGTAATAGGAGTACGGACAGGCATAAAAGGACAGAGACAGCATCTGAGATTAAGAACAATATATACATTTATCTAAACCCGTTTATCCAGAGCAGGATCGCAGGAAACCTGGAGCCTACTGCAGCAGGTTTGGATGTAAGGTAGGAAAACTCCCTGGTATGTGATATGTATGATAAGGCATAAGAACAAAATGACTATGATATTTCAACTGTCTATTTTGAGAGAGAGAGAAAAACATTGAAAAAGGAGACAAATATTTTAAAATATAATTCTGCTAATGGATTACTTTCACAATATCAGGTATATTGAGTTGTGAATATGAACTAAAAAAGATAAATTAATAAATATAGAATCAATATAAAAACCCATTAGTATGTTTAGTTTTTCATCACTTGGCAGACTCTCTTCGCCTACCTACCTTTGTTTGTATCACTTCATTGTTAAACAATGTTTTTAAAGCAAAAGTGATTGGTCAGCAACAGTATGCTGATGTTGTATGATGACCTAGTCAGTCTCGATCAGTGCCGTTTTATTTTCAAAAACCGGGAGTGGTCTCCCCTAGACTTTTTTGTATACTCAGATATGGGGATGGATATTTGAGGAGTAAACCGCAAGACAGTGATTATATTTTTTATATAATGTACTTAAGAAACCATCAACAACAAATCAAACCAAATGAATATTTTTATAATAATTGTTTAATATATTAAAGTTGAATAAATCGGACTCTGCAGCTGCATGAATAAAAAAATAAAAATCGAGAATGTGTTCAGGTAAAGTACCACTTCCAGGTGATGGATTTCCCAAAAGTTAATACAGATTTACAATTGTGGTATAACAACCACATGCCGAATTTCATCCATCTATCTAGTTGCGTTTTTGAGTTATTGTGTTTACACACACGTGCGCACACACACAATTCCAAAAAATGGTATTTTTGGACTCTGGGGGGTCTATAACGTCAAGATTCGTCAAAATATCAAGGTCATATTTTTTCATGATTACTATACTTTCTCAATACTTTGTATATGAGAAAGTAAAAAACGATTTCTCCTGTGTGAAGTGGCAGGTGAATTACTGTCAACAAAAAGCAGTCACCATAGAAATAAACTGAAACGTTACTCACTTGTGATTTTTTTCTGTCCATATGGTAAAGGTTTTGTTGAACAGCACATTATAATTTCAGCCATTTGAATTGCATCTTGATATACAATAAGCGCAAAGAAAGCGGCACATAAATCGATTTCTATTTCACACGCTTTACGCGCCCGCATTCAGCTTGCTCTGTCACCACAAATGCTGTATGAACACTTGCCTTCCATCAACAGCTGCCATTCACTTGATGAAAATGTGCAGGCAGCTCGTGGTGGATGACTTTCTCTTTTACAGTTAAAACTTATAAGGGTTAAAGACTAACAGCAAGAATATTCATTAAAAAACGAAAACTAAAAATATTTTAGTAAATTATTATTTTATTTCCGTTAGTCTTTCCAGCTACTTTAATAGTTTTTCATTTCGGTTTTGTTAATTTTATTTCAGTTCACGAAAATGTTTTTTTAATAATAGTTTTAGTTTTGATTTTAGTTTTCGTTAACTATAATAACCTTGTTACACACTATGCATTTTTTTTGCTTAAAAGACTATTTTGTTTACCATCTCTGGCTTTGTTGACACTCCTTTGCATGTGACAATGTTACGTCCTGTGCTAAAAGCCCTTTCAGAGGGTGAATTGGTGGCGAGTATACAAAAGTAGTGTCTAGCCAGGAAGCTCACTTTAGGAAATACTCCTGTGTGGATATTCCATCATTCCAGTGGACTGGTTTCGCTGTCCACACAAGTCACTGAGAGATAGTTATCAAGTTCTTCTTCAATAGATTATTGATCTGTGAGTCCAGCTGCAGTGATAGAATAATGTTTCTTGAAAAACTGCCCAGTGTCTTCACCTGCTGTTTTTTTTTTTTTGGCTAGTGTTGGTGCTTCTCCCTCACCCTCGTGGTGTACTGAAAGATTTGTGAAGTCCTACAGTTGATGTGCTGCGTTTCATATAGTGGGTTTCGAACTGAAGATCAAGATGTAATGCTGATTCTAAAGGTTATCAGTAGCAGCAGCAAAATATTTGTCATTCAAGTAGCTTGTGACAATAGTTTTAATTTTCTTTGAGAGGTCTGAGTCCTCATCCTCTGTCTTTAAATCCTACTCAACAAGTATGTGGGGCATAGAATTTTTTTGACCGCACATCTGTAAAAATAAATGGAGGATTTAGAGCCTTGTGGACAGAGACTGTAGGATACAAGTATCTTGCCTCTATATGTTATGCATGACTTTGATATCTGACTCATAAATCTGTGGTAGTGGCAAAGTATCTCAAATCTTTCAATGCAGTCTCCAACTTTGCCCGACATTCTTCATAAAACTGCAGCAGTGCAGTTTGAGAAAAATGTTTTCAGCCAGGAAGATGATACCTCGAGTCGAGGACTTCTGTTTCAAAAACATTCACTGGCATCGTGTCTTTCACTGTGACTTTATTCTTGTTGTCTTGATGCCTTCTTGATGCTCTGTTATATGGGGTCATGGCTGTAAAAGTTGACATAATAAACTACTGTCTAGGTACAGCCCCACTGCTTGAATGATTGCTAGCTACATGACTTGAGTGTTCTTTCTGGAAATCATTGTATTTGATTGGATGGTATCTTTTGAGATGGTGGAATAGATTTATTGTATTTAACAGTCTTTGTAGGTACTTGGCAGCGGCATATCTTGCATACTGGGTTTATCTGTGATTGGTTTGATTTTTTTGATAACCAAACTACTTCCAAACTTTTGATGATGTGTGCCCTTTCTTTGGTATTATTGCTTTGTGAGCAGCGAACACATTTTCCAGCTCAGCTTCACTCGCCAGGTGTTTGTCTTTGAACATCGTTTCTCCTCATGCTTATGACCATAATGTTAATTACTGCCTGACCTTCTTCATGCTGTTCTAACGTTTTGCCATGTCTATGTGTTGTGTGATAGACCACAAGCCCAGTCTATTGGGTAAAAAATGTTTTGTCGAATTTTATACCTATAAGCCCATCATTATCAAAAGAAATGTTTTTCATGAAAAAATCAAGACCGTTTTTTGCCCAGCACTATAAAACAACATGAAATAGTTTTGTAAATTACATCTGATACCAATGGCTTCTAGTTCTAGAATTAATCTTTATCACTGTATCAAAGGCACTCTGAAAATCCAAATTAAATTATTTGATATACTTTTCTTTTGTCTGCTGTTCCAACAGAGTGATGTAGTAGGATTGTTCATTCATTAAAATATGCTAGTTGTTACTTTTATGAAAAAATGTATGCTAAAAATCTCATTATAGATTCTATCGTTTTGTACAAGATAGAAGTAAATGTTTTTGGTTCATAATTTTTAATATTCTGTTTCGTCTTACTTCTGTATCAGAGTGGTATTTGCAACCTTACAGTCATTAGACATTTCTGCCATCTAAATTGAACGCCAGAATATGCAGAGTAAAAGATTTTATATGATATTTAATTTTATTTAACACTGCCGATTCAGTCTTTACATTTAACTTTTGTCTTTGGACATTTCTTGCATTCATCAAAGCCAAAGATAGTGTTATTCTTAACGACTTTATGAAACTTGAAATGTGCTTTATTAAATTAAAGTCTCATTGGGTAAAGCTGACAGTGTATTTTCTCTAATTGTTTTCTTTTGTGCTTTTTACAAAATTACAGGCTACAAAGTTCTTTCTCTTCTGGATATCCCTGATGAGAGCCATGAAAAAGCAGATGTATATATTCATGTGACCTATATTAAAAAGTGGGACATCTGTGCTGGCAATGCACTGCTAAAAGCCCTAGGTGGTCATATGACCACCTTAAAAGGCGAAGAAATTGACTATTCTGGGTCTGAACGAAATGATGCAGGTCTTCTGGCGAGTATAAACATTAATCACAAACTGCTTGTAGAAAAACTGCCAGATCTGCAGGAGTCTACGTAAATATAGACCCATTTTTTTTCTTTCTTTCTTTTAAACCAAGCCTTGGGATTTTTTGAGTTTTGGGGAGAAGACTAATAGAAGGATTTGTTTTTTCATCATTGCATTAGTTAAGATGTGTTATAGTTGGAGTTTTCTTGCCATATACTACATTTTTGGAAAGATTTAGTTGCCAAAACAGAATTTTTATTTTATGTTTCAAGTAAATTATTGTAAAGGGTGTCTCTAGATTGGATTGACATGGTGCAATTTTGGCCACAGCATTTAATTGTGCAAACAGCATTAACTGTAGCAATTTCATAAAAGATGAGAAAGTTTAGAATTGGATATGTTAAGAAAAAAAGTGATCCTAGCATTAAAGTAAATAGTAAAAGTTAAAATTAGCTTACTGAATATTAGATGAATATGTGACTTGCCAATATGGCTTTCTAATGAGAATGCCTGCTGTGTACATGTTTTGTTAATTTATTATAGCATTATGCCAATATGATTAAGTGCTTGCTAATTATGTTTTAGTAAAGTGACCATTATGTACTGTAAAAGTGAATTGAAAGCAGATAACACAATTTAACAATTTATTTGTTCTTACATTTGTATATAGATTAATCTATAAGTTGTGTTTTGTTTTTGTGTATAGGTGTTTTTGGAAACATGAGTCTTACTATTTTGGTAATACTTTTGTGGGTTTACATTGCACAGTTCAAAAGCAAGGTGGGAAATAATTACTTAAGAAAATATTATATAACTTTCCATAATTATTTATTTTTTATTCGTTTGAAACCTATATTCACCTACAGGAATAATGTGATGAAATTAGTTGTAATTAATTGTACTTGTCAAATATTTATAATTTGTCTTTCACTGAAATAATATTATATATATATGAAAAATATCATATGAGAAATATTTCTGCAATACTGATGATGTGCATTCACTGTGATCATTATAGTTATTATACAGTACATACTATGATATTTTTGTATAAGTAGGCTTAGTGTTTATTTTGGGTTTTATGTAAACAGTAAGTTAACAGACAAGGAAGCTCAAATGTATTAGTCTTTTACAACAGTCCACCCTCACAACTTCTTTTCTCCTCACTCATTTAACCACATTACATCTTGTGTGGTTTCTCTTTATTATACCCCACGATTTATAACGGACAGATACCATATTTCATCCTACCATCTGAATAACTGCTCAGATTATCTTTAAGTATTCTTAGCTGTTTTACTGTCACACATTTACTATATAAATGTACAGTATTAATAAGTATCTGTTACATCTTCATTAAATGCTAATTCCAGTTAAAACATTGACAATGCCTTGTAATAATTTGGGATTATGTGTGTGTGTATATACAAAACCAGTCTCTTTGCAATACCTTTTCTAATGATATTTAAAAAATGCTGAAATGATTTGTTTAGTTCAGGTGAAGATCAATTGAGAATATTTGGGAAGCAGCACTCTTTAAATCTTGAAATCATAGTATTTTATAATTCCGTAGAACATTTATTATTAAATTGTATGCTATACAATGTGGGGTCAACCTTGTTTTTTTTAACTCGTAAAACATTTTTTTCTCTAAGTATATTTGTCTTCACTGGTTTGAACATTTTTTTATTTATTGAATTCAAAATTGAAAAAATCATTTAACTGCAGTTTCAATTAAACCTAAAATATTTACAGTGTCTTGTAAAATGTCTCTTGAGTTATGGTACAAGCAATATTCCTATACCATCTGTTACATTTTAAAATAAATGGAAAATATTTTAATATTACTATCTGTACATAGTTTTACAAATCATAATTTGTTCATTATGTGTAATGTGTAAAATTATTTGACACACCAGTATGACTTTCTGTTATTACAAAAGGGGACCCTTGAAAGTTTGTTACATTTAAGCATGAGTAGTATACAGTTTCAGCAATCAAGACCATGGAAAACGTATTGTTACGTAGTTTCATTAAAAAAGTAAATCTATAATTTTGAGCCCTTTTCTGATGTAACCTGGATGCTAATTTTGTATTACCATTTTATTTGTGTTTTACCAGTATTGCAAGCATTCCCGATTTAATGGTTCATAAAGTAATTGTTGGGTGCCAGCTGTTAAATGGGCCAGTCGATATTTTGTAGTCTGTGAACAGCCTTTGACCCATGCATGTCAAAGAGAATGTCATTATACAGTCATATGAAAAGGTTTGGGAATCCCTCTTAATTCTTTGGATTTTTGTTTATCATTGGCTGAGCTTTCAAAGTAGCAACTTCCTTTTAATATATGACATGCCTTATGGAAACAGTAGTATTTCAGCAGTGACATTAAGTTTATTGGATTAACAGAAAATATGCAATATGCATCATAACAAAATTAGACAGGTGCATATATTTGGGCACCCCAACAGAGATATTACATCAATACTGAGTTGAGCCTCCTTTTACAAATATAACAGCCTCTAGACGCCTCCTATAGCCTTTGAGTGTCTGGATTCTGGATGGAGGTATTTTTAACCATTCTTCCATACAAAATCTCTCCAGTTCAGTTAAATTTGATGGCTGCTGAGCATGGACAGCCTGCTTCAAATCATCCCATAGATCTTCGATGATGTTCAAGTCAGGGGACTGTGACGGCCATTCCAGAACATTGTACTTCTCCCTCTGCACGAATGCCTTTGTAGATTTCGAACTATGTTTTGGGTCATTGTCTTGTTGCGTAACTTCAATTTTGTGACTGATGCTTGAACATTATCCTGAAGAATTTGTTGATATTTGGTTGAATTCATCCGACCCCCGACTTTAACAAGGGCCCCAGTCCCTGAACTAGCCACATAGCCCCACAGCATGATGGAACCTCCACCAAATTTGACAGTAGGTAGCAGAAGTTTTTCTTGGAATGTGGTTTTCTTCTTCTACCATGCAAAGAGTGCTTTTTGTTATGACCAAATAACTCAATTTTTGTCTCTTCAGTCCAAAGCATTTGCATACAACAAGCGACTCTGTTTGTGGCATGAGTGCAGAAAGGGCTTCTTTCTCATCACCCTGCCATACAGATGTTCTTTGTGCAAATTGTGCTGAATTGTAGAACGATGTACAGATACACCATCTGCAGCAAGATGTTCTTGCAGGTCTTTGGAGGCGATCTGTGGGTTGTCTGTAACCATTCTCACAATCCTGCGCATATGCCGCTTCTGTATTTTTCTTGGCCCGAGTTTAACAGCAACTGTGCCTGTGGCCTTCCATTTCCTGAAGACATTCCTTACAGTTGAAACTGACAGTTTAAACGTCTGAGTTTTTTGTAGCCTTCCCCTAAACCATGATATTCAACAATCTTTGTTTTCAGATCTTTTGAGAGTTGCTTTGAGGATCCCATGTTGTCACTCTTCAGTGGAGAGTCAAAGGGAAGCACAACTTGCAATTGACCACCTTAAATACCTTTTCTCATGATTGGACACACCTGTCTATGAAGTTCAAGGCTTAACGTGCTAATCCAACCAATTTGGTGTTGGAAGTAAACGGTATTGAGCAGTTACATGCATTCAAATCAGCAAAATTACAAGGGGACCCACATTTTGCACAGCCAGTTTTTCACATATGATTTAATTTTATACAACTTGTGGCACGTGGCTGGGGGTGGCACCCAGCCAGGACGCCCAGGAAGACCAGAGGATGGCTCACGCCTCCTCCAGACCACGAGGGGGCGACCGCCATGGTTCTTTTGGGGGCCATGGGTACAGAGCTGGGAAGCTGCAGGGGGCGCCCCCATGCCTGGAGAACCCTGGAACCCCAGCACTTCCGCCACACCAGGAAGTGCTGGGGGGAAGACGAGTGGGGACACCCGGAGTGCTTCCGGGTACGCAGCCGGCACTTCCGCCACACTGGAGCGTGTCGGTGGGAGATTGGCGGAACACACCTGGAGCACTTCCGGGTGCTCATAAAAGGGGCCGCCTCCCTTCACACAATGGCTGAAGTCGGGTGGAAGAAGGACGAAGTCTGTGAAGAGAGACAGGAGGCGGCCTGAAGAGAGGCATAGAGTGGTTTGGCCTGGACTTTGGGGGAGATTGGGGTGGTTGGCATGTAAGACTGTAAATATTAGTTGTAAATAAACGTGTGGTGGTGACTTTAACCATGTCTGCCTGTCTGTGTCCAGGGCTCGTTCCATAAACTAAATACTGCTTCACTAAAAATCTTTGTTCGGAAAAACACCCCAATACTCGGACGTTCCTAGGAAATGAAAGACATACCACTGTTATCTTTTTTTTGTTGAAAGTACAGTAAATTATTATGCAGGCTGAGAGGGGTTCCCAAACTTTTTCATATGACTGTGTTTTACCCTCCCAGAGTTAGCAATGCTTTGATCTAAGATTTAGTAAAGTTATGTATTCCTTTATTAGCCCTTAGTTTCATCTTCATGCAAAATGTGTTGGATTTCTACCAGTTTACATTTCTGTCTAAATTCTCTGAAATTTCACAGACATTGCTTTAAATGCCATTTTTTCTCAAACATTTCATCTGTTTTTGTTAACTGCTATCTTTGCTTATTCCATTCATATTGCGATTCAAGTTCACCTTTCGACATGTTAAACTCTTTATCATTGGACCAAAGTTCCATTATTAAATTTCCTTTAAACACTGCTGCCCTCTGGAGGGCATATCCACTAGGTTTATGAGTTTTTCAAACTGCTTCTCGTGCCTCTTGGTAATATCCACAGTTAAGTTCAAATTTCCATTCCTGGATCATCAAATGATTTTCCAAAACCTCTTCTAGAGCATCCAGAATCATTCTCCATTCTCTCACCAAACTCCTTTGACAAATGGACTTTCACTTTTCTTTAGTTCAATCCAGACTATCGTCATAGGTTCTGTCTTTTTAGACTGCTGGTGCCTCTTCCTCAGATCTGATGCCCGACCCACTTGGTTACATTGTTTGGAAATTCTCTTACTTAAGCTTGACAGATTCCCTTATCTACCAACAGGTCTTACTTTATATGCCCTGAGAGTTACCAACAACCATCTGGCTCCAGCTTCTTGCAGCTGCCGCCTTGTCTGAGATCTTAAACCTGGTCCATTCAGACTTTATGTCCCTGACCTTGAGCTCTTCTCAAGGTGAGAGTAGAACTCATCGTGAACAAAAGCCTCTGCTAATCTTTCCCAGCAAACATTAAGTACATCTTCAGGTTTTCCAGGTTTGTCTAAAAACCATCCATTCTTTGCCATGTCATCACCAGTTCAGATATTTCCTTGAATTGAACCTTTGGTCCAAGTTACACTGAAGAGAATTCTTGTGTTTCTACATGGTGTTCATATGGACAATCCATGACTAATTTAGAAATCTGTATCTGAATCACCCCCATCACCATTATTCCTTGCGTGAGCATTTATATGCCTTAGTAGGAGTACTGAGTTAATACGTATTCAGGCACCAACTGTAAACAGCAGTCAATGTTTTCCCACTCTGCAACTCAAAGTGAAGTTGAGGTGATCTCTCCTCCACCAGAACAAGCCTTAACCTATGGTGGCAGATCCATAGTAAGAGAGAGTCTACCATTGATCAAAATGTCTGGATCCAGAGCCAGTGCTATGCATAGTGGCAGGTCAGTATCTAGCTAGTATTTTTCAACCTCTTTCACAAGTTCCTACATTCCCACAGTGCAGCTACAGTTTAACTCCAAAAAGTCATTTTCCAATGCCATGGCCTAGTATGCTAGAATCCTTTGCACTCTTTATTATGGATAGACTGCCTTTGCCTCTGACTCTCATCCTTTAACTTGAGAGAGTAAACCCATATTGATCATGGCCTTTTTGGAATGAGCTACGTAGGTCGCCTTGACCCCAGATGTAGGTCTCAGTATCCCAGTTCTTCCATGATTCAATCAAGTAGTATTGTGTTCAGCATCATATACTGTTCTTTGTCTGGCTGATCTCCTTGGACCTATTTGCCATTGGTAACCCTATAAGAAACTTGTGTCAAAGCAGATGTAAGGATCATTGAGGCACATAAGCCCAACCACCACCACCACCACACTAAGGTCATAGTCATAGCTGGGGACAGCAATAAAAAGTGGGCCAGCTCTTTACCTGTGAATGGATATTTGAGAAGTCAAGTGCTTTTTGGAGTTGGAGAAAACTTAAGACAAAATATGTTGTAGCGTGTTGTGACTAGTGCTTTAAGAGGATATAGTTCAATGGCAGCTACTGCTTCACACCGTTCAGGCTCACTGCATTCTGGTGTTTGTATAAAGTACCCAAGAGCAGTACTTCACTAAAAGTAAAGATAGCTTTCTGGAAAGTGTCTCAAGTAAAGGTAAAATTTGCCCATGAGCAAACTACTCAAGTAGAACTTTGAAAGTACAGTGGGGCAAAAAAGTATTTAGTCAGCCACCAATTGTGCAAGTTCTCCCACTTAAAAAGATGAGAGAGGCCTGTAATTTTCATCATAGGTATACCTCAACTATGAGAGACAGAATGGAGAAAAAAAAATCCAGAAAATCACATTTGTCTGATTTTTAAAGAATTTATTTGCAAATTATGGTGGAAAAAAGTATTTGGTCACCTACAAACAAGCAAGATTTCTGGCTCTCACAGACCTGTAACTTCTTCTGTAAGAGGCTCCTCTGTCCTCCACTCGTTACCTGTATTAATGGCACCTGTTTGAACTCGTTATCAATATAAAAGACACCTGTCCACAACCTCAAACAGTCACACTCCAAACTCCACTATGTCCAAGACCAAAGAGCTGTCAAAGGACACCAGAAACAAAATTGTAGACCTGCACCAGGATGGGAAGACTGAATCTGCAACAGGTAAGCAGCTTGGTATGAAGAAATCAACTGTGGGAGCAATTATTAGAAAATGGAAGACATACAAGACCACTGATAATCTCCCTCGATCTGGGGCTCCACGCAAGATCTCACCCCGTGGGTTCAAAATGATCACAAGAACGGTGAGCAAAAATCCCAGAACCACATGGGGGGACCTAGTGAATGACCTGCAGAGAGCTGGGACCAAAGTAACAAATGCTACCATCAGTAACACACTACGCCGCCAGGGACTCAAATCCTGCAGTGCCAGATGTGTCCCCCTGCTTAAGCCAGTACATGTGCAGGCCCGTCTGAAGTTTGCTAGAGAGCATTTGGATGATCCAGAAGAGGAATGAAACCAAAATAGAACTTTTTGGTAAAAACTCTACTCGTCGTGTTTGGAGGAGAAAGAATGCTGAGTTGCATCCAAAGAACACCATACCTACTGTAAAGCATGGGGGTGGAAACATCATGCTTTGGGGCTGTTTTTCTGCAAAGGGACCTGGACGACTGATCCGTATAAAGGAAAGAATGAATGGGGCCATGTATCGTCAGATTTTGAGTGAAAACCTCCTTCCATCAGCAAGGGCATTGAAGATGAAACGTGGCTGGGTCTTTCAGCATGACAATGATCCCAAACACACCGCCCGGGGTAACAAAGGAGTGGCTTCGTAAGAAGCATTTCAAGGTCCTGGAGTGGCCTAGCCAGTCTCCAGATCTCAACCCCATAGAAAATCTTTGGAGGGAGTTGAAAGTCCGTGTTGCCCAGTGACAGACCCAAAACATCACTGCTCTAGAGGAGATCTGCATGGAGGAATGGGCCAAAATACCAGCAACAGTGTGTGAAAACCTTGTGACGACTTACAGAAAACGTTTGACCTCTGTCATTGCCAACAAAGGGTATATAACAAAGTATTGAGGTGAACTTTTGTTATTGACCAAATACTTTTTTTTCCACCATAATTTGCAAATAAATTCTTCAAAAATCAGACAATGTGATTTTCTGGATTTTTTTTCTCATTCTGTCTCTCATAGTTGAGGTATACCTATGATGACAATTACAGGCCTCTCTCATCTTTTAATTGGTGGCTGACTAAATACTTTTTTGCCCCACTGGTATATGCTATTAAGAATACTGTACTTATGCATGATTTATTTATTGTCAAAAAATGATTTTAAAAAAACTTTAAATAATTCAGACTGCCTGCTTTTTGCATGGAGGGGTGTGGTAGGGGAGGTCACACTGTACTATTTTGTTTGGCTGCCTTTAACTTGATTACATCACACATTCGCTTTGGTATCATTTTGATAAGCTCATGTAATGTCCCAACATTTATTTCCATCCAAAGTTGCATTAATTTATCACCAAGATTTTTCATTGGTGGTGGGAGAGTCAGACTGCTGCATAATGTCTCCTCAAGCATATCCCAAAGATTCTCAATGGGGTTAATGTCTGAATTCTGTGGTTGCCAATCCTTGTGTGAAAATGATGTCTCATGCTCCCAGAACCACTCTTACACAATTTGAGCCCGATGAATCCTGGCATTGTCATCTTGGATTATGCCCATGCCAACAGGGAAGAAAAAATACACTGATGGAAAAACCTGATCATTTAGTATATTCAGGTAGTCAGCTAACCTCACATTTTGGACACATAATGTTGCTAAACCTAGACCTGACCAACTGAAGAAACCCCAGTTCATAACACTGCCTCCTCTGGCTTGTATACTAGGCCCTAGGCATGATGGGTGCATCATTTCATCTACCTCTTTCATACTGTGATGCACCCATCACTCTGGAACAGGGTATATCTAGACTTATCAGACCACATTACCATTTTTCCATTACTCCAGAATTCAATCCTTATGCTCCCTAGCAAAGTAAGCCCCTTTTTCCAATTAGCCTCACTAATTAATAAGTGGTTTTCTTAATGCTACACAGTTCTTTAGTCCCAATACCTTGAACTCTCTTCACATCGTGAGTGTGGAAATGCTGTTAACTTCCACTGTTAAACGTAGCCGTTAAGTTCTGCTGTTGATGTTTTATGATTTGATTTCACCGAATGTTTAAGGGATCTCCAGTCACGATCATTAAAGATTTTTTCCAACCACATTTCTTCCTCGAAGATGATGGTTCACCACTATCCTCCCAGGCATTTCCTCCCAGAAAAGAGTGTCAGACAGAGTAATGATTATGAAGCTCCACCTCCACTTTCCAGCTTCATAATCACTACTCTGTCTACTCTTCACCTCCAAAACATATACTGTTCCTTCAGAATAACTCCTACCCCATTTCTCCTCCCATCCACACCATGATAGAACAATTTGAATCCACCTCCGATCCACCTGGCCCCTTCCATTTAGTCTCTTGCACCCACAATATATCAACCTTCCTTCTCTCCATCATATCTGCTAAGTCTCTCCCCTTATCAGTCATACTGCCAACATTCAAAGTTCCTACTCTCAGTTCCACTCTCTTTACTTTCCTCCTCTCCTCCTGCCTCCGGACACATCTTCCCACTCTTCTTCTCCTTCTTCGGCTAACAGTAGCCTACTTTCCACCAGCACCCTGTTGGCTAATAGTACTGGGTGGTGGTTGTTGGTAACCCCGGAGCTCGACTGATCTAGTATGGAAATTTGTATTGCTGTCAGTATATTGATTTGGCAAAATTTTACACCGATGCCCTTCCTGACGTAACCCTCCCCATTTATCCAGGTTTGGGACCAGCACGAAGAAACACACTGGTTTGTGCATCCCCTGTGGCTGGGTTCATCCCCTGTGGTCGCGACAGCAGTTTTGAATAGTGATGGAAAAGTGAAGGAAAGGTGCTTGGAAAAAGTTTATGATTTACCAGTCAGTCTAAATCCACATCTGTACTTACGCATCTCTGTAGCAACCACTCAATGAGAAGGTAATACAAGCAGGCAAAATGAGATTTCAATACATGAATTATTCATTCTTTAAATCATCGTGAGAAGTTTCGGAGTTCAACAATATGTGAGGACCTTGCAGAAGAATTGCTGCTTCTCTGGATATACTGTAGAGCAGCTTGCTGAGGAAAATTTGGCCATGTAGTTAGGTTCATCTCATATCAGTTATGCAAAGTCTGACCCACTGGAGCAAGATCCACAGGCAGACCAAGGACATGCAGCTGGCCTAGGGGTGTCTGCTGAGGAGAGGGTGGCCCGGTCAGCACATCTCAAAGTGTTGCTACTACAGTAGTCAACAGGATTAATGGAGTTGTATAAATTGTCAGGTTTTTTTTTTTTTACCTCAGCACCCCATTATGCTTTGGAAGGTCATTGTGACATCACAGAGCTGTAGGAGCCATGTTGACTGGTGATGTCACTACCAGGCCTGACTTGTGTTGTGCATGATCACAAATTTCAAGTGTACGTACTGCAAGTGTACTCCATCTTACACGTTACAACACTGCCTAATTTGCTCTCCGCGTGTAGGAATGATGATGTTACTGCTGATCGGTACTCATAGTGTTTTAATGTGAGAGGTACTGACCATAGTAAGAATATTATCCATCCATCCATCCATTTTCCAACCCGCTGAATCCGAACACAGGGTCACGGGGGGTCTGCTGGAGCCAATCCCAGCCAACACAGGGCACAAGGCAGGAAACAATCCTGGGCAGGGTGCCAACCCACTGCAGAAGAATATTATGAAAATGTATATTCATTATATGTTGTGACTTCTCTGCTGGATTTATCATGCTATGCTCCGTGCTATGTAGTGCAGATCGGGTAGACACAGGGACAGATGGCAGAGTATATGTGCATCACAGGCTCTGTAGATGTTAGTCATAGTAATAAATGTTCAGGGGACACAGAAAGAGATTAAGACCCAGAGTATTGTGGACTTGGAAGTATAATTTTGCCTTGGAGAAGAATTGTGGTACAGTGGTTAGCACTGCTGCCTCACAGCTCCGGTCACATTTTTGCTCACTATAATTGGTTCAGCATAGTAGTGGCCTTTAAAAAAGCACTGCACCATTATAATCCACTCAAAACTAGTATGGTTTCTCCTACCCCATTGACTTCAGTGCATTTCACAAAGTTCACTGAAATTTCTTACCTTTTCTATGTTTTCACTGAACTGGAGACAAAGTGAATTCAGTGGGTTTGCTCATCACTACTGTTTATATTAATTATTTTGTTCATCCTTCTTGTTCCACATTAAGCCTCTGACCCCTTCACTGGTTTGGACAGGCACCCATTGGAAGTGTTTTCCGGCCTATTTTACTTATACTAGTATGAGGTTCCACTTATTCTACACTCGTTTCTGAATATAGCAGGAAACTACCCAGCCATATGTGAAAACTGAGTTCTTGAAGAAATGTGATATTAAACACTTCTGTGTGCAGCTTCTAACAAGTGATAGCTAGAATTTGCACACAAAATGGACATTGTTCAGATCTCCCAAAGATTTAGGCAATGCTTTGTTTCCCAGGATCAATGGCTGAGTATAGCTCCTCCAACGTCCTGTCTCAGAAAGACACAGTAAGACCACATGCATCTTGAGAGACATCCGCAAAAGACCCAGAAATAAAACTCTGGATGTTCTGGGTATACCTACACTACTTACAGTGCATACAAGAGCAGGCTGGGAGATGAGAAGATTACTTTGTTGGGAGAAAGAAGGAAATCCAACCATGTCTGGAAGACTCTTAAAAGAGGAAGAAGGAGAAGAAGAGGGTCAAAAAGCACTCTTCTGTGTAAAAATTAGAAAATAACCAATAAACATGTCAGATTTAAGGAAATACAGAATTCTCATAACCTTCCTGTTTGTGAAGGACACATAATGTAGTATCAGGTATTTAATTTTGAAGTTGTTGTCTGTTTTATAACAATTTTAAGATTTTCTAATATAAGATACCTGCTATTAGGAGAAATAGCCACGGAGGGTGCAATAATACAAAACACTTCTACTTCTGAGCTGCGGAAAAGCGAGTGTAAAGCTCCATTGGCTGTAGAGGTTGAAATATGAGAAATAAAATTTTAAAGCAGGCACACAATAAAATGTCAGGCATGAGTATTGGCTAGAATGAGTTATTTTCCTATTGTTAATGTAGTCCGATAACTTTAAAACAATAATTAAAAAATGTAAAAGAAATGGTGAGTACTGAATTTTTTATAAAGTAAGAATGTTCCTTTATGTTGCATACTTAAACTTTCTCCATGACACAGAGCTGTACTAATGTACAACTGCACATGACTCAGCCATTACTCACATATGTAGCTGAATCTCCTACAATGTTTTATTAATGCAGACTCTGAATACATTTTGAGGTTAAAAAAAAATATACTGTACATATGCAGTAGAGACTGGATAGCACATTTTATTTGGGATGATGCCTTTTAATAAGCAAAAAATATTTAAATGAAGAAATTTAAATAAATAGCTTTTTTATTTATAAATGAAAAAGAAGTTATGTATAATTTTAATTATTTAAGAGAATGAGTTATGCTGCCAGCATGATAGGGGTCCTTTTTTCATTCCTTGTGCAACATGTGTACTGGTCATTTGCAGGTTCCCAATACCCAGATTAAGTGGGGTTTATATTGGAGGAATTGAGATTTCTTGTAGTATATGCAGTTAAATGTATCTTTAGATATTTGTACATTGTTAAATTATTTTACAATATAGTTGATGTTTCCAGCATTGTTGTATGGATCAGAAACCTGGGCAGTTAAAAAGCTGCATGAAAGGAAACCAGGTGCTACAAAAATGAGGGAGTTGAGATGGATGTGTGGAGTAACGATTCTTGATAAAGACATTCATGCAGAAATGAGAGAATTAGAGTTACGGTTAAAGTTAGGAAATCTCAAAGAAAATACAGGAAAGAAGGTTAAAGTGGTATGAGCATGTCATGAGAAGAGAGGTAGACAATGTGGAGAGAAGAATCATGGATATGGAGGTGTTGGGATGGAGAAGAAAAGGACGATCAAAGAGAAAGTGGCTGGACTGTGTGAAAGGGGACCTAAGAGCGTCAGGCGAGGAAGTGTACAACCAATATAGCGACCCTACAGGAAAGTGGGAAAAACTTTAGGAGAACGAGATAGCCGATTTAGTAGAGTGAAGTACAGTTAATTGTGTGAAGGGTATGTAAATTGTGACATGGCACTGGAATAGCAGGGCAATGCAAGGGATAAAAGGAAAAGGCAGTGTGATGTAATAGTTAAGACTTTGGACTTCAAACCCAAAGGTTGTGGGTTTGAATACTATTGACACTGTGTGACCATGAGCAAGTCACTTCACCTGCATGTGCTCCAAATGGAAAACCTAAACAAATGTAACCACTTGTATCTCAGATGTTACCGTGTCACCTTGAAATAAATAAATAAGAAGAAGAAAGGGAAATAGGATGATTATCGTTGGTAGACTCAGATGTGGTAATGTGATTCATTAAAGGTCACTCTTACCGCTTTTGTGGGGGTTAATCAGCCCAGAGACGTTTGCTCATTCCAAAGGACCATTGTATTGTATTGCTGTACTGCAATGTCAGTTGTCAGAACCGAGAAGCCTGCTTTACTAATGAGACTCTACTCAATAAGATCTATGATGTGGGCAGATGGCAACAAGGAGGTTGTCTGATTTTGATTTGGTTGCACACCTAGAGTATCTGTTTTATGAGGACTAACCAGCTAGAAATAACACGGAAATGAATACAAGACTATCAGACCACTAAGAATCTACCAAGGACTCCATTTTGTAATATAGTAGATGTGGTCTTCACAATGTTTGGAAGGGCCAGGAAGTTAAATTACTATGAGGCAGACTATGGGTCTCCTTCATAAAGCTTTTTGTGCATTTGAGCATGAAAATATGCGTACACCAAAAAAACAGGAAAATGTGTACACCGAACAAAAAATCAGATAAACAAAGCCTGCCTTTACACATTTCATTATCCTTTATAGATCACAATCACCTTGTAAATGTGCCAACATGAACATGCCTCGAATGACATCCTGAAACATCCCTGCTAATGAACTTCCTACACATGCATTCATGATGCTGTAGAACTTCATTGGCTGGTAGAGCAACCTCCCACCTGACACATCGCGACCCCGTGCCCTCCATTCAACAGCAACTGGCCGCACTCTGAGACTGAGAGTGCAAGATCATGTATGACATTATAGTGCCTTTTCTCTGCTTTCTGGGGGTCAGGAAGAGATGCAAGGTGCCAGCATTTGAGCAGGTAGCCGCTATTAGCAGGCACATGTAATGATATGATTACTGTTATAATGAATAGTACTGGCCATATGAAAAACGGAGGGTTCGGCCAGTTACCTTACTAACAAGACAGCCGTCATTTACAATACCACAATTTCTGCCAAATGCTACTTTGGGTCAAAATAAAATTAATCATGGGTTGACTGAGGCCACTGAGTCATGACGTTTCGCTGGCATCACAAATGACCAGTGCATTAATGGAATGTCACTGCTCACTGTTAACAAAAGCAGCTTCATTCTCGCTAAATACTCTTAGTGCAATATGAGTGCAGTAAATTGCTCCAATTACATTAGAAGAACTGGACACTGCTGCAATCTTCCCTTTTACGTTGACAAAAGCATGTTATGATTTCTGCATGTGCACCCACATCACATGAAAACTAAATGTAGCACCTCACATTTCAGTAAAAGGCTTCCAGCACAATGGGCATAATGGAGAAAAGCTTGGCTGAGATATTCCTGACTTTTTGGCCAATTCCCAGAGAAGTGATAATAGGTAGCTGGTATAAACTAATGAATAACCAAAAATGTTCTTCAATGCAAATATGCGGCATTGGTCCTCTTAACAGAGAACTGAAATGCAGCCTGTACATCATAATTATCACTTTTAAGGTGTACTATGTTTGTTACATCACCACACATTACAGTATAAAAACAGATCGGCATTATGAATTATTATGCACCAATAATGGCGCACTGCACAATAACATGCAGTGAATACACTTGACTTGAGCATTCATAGTTTTCATATTCTTTCTCTGTGTGTTTACCATTCGTTTGCTCAGAAGTTGATGCGCTTGCTGCTTCCTGAGCAACTCTTGGTCTCCACCCTAGCAGCCCGCTTTTTCTCTTCTTTCGTTGGCATCTTTTTGCGTTAAAACTGATTAAGTCAGTGTTTGTGTTGCAATTACTTAGTACATTTTCCTTAATTTTTCACTTAAGCTGGCACTTAAGTCTTCAATCTGCCTCAAGAATGATTTAAGATATGAAGAGGTAGGAGATGTGATAGCGAAGGTGGTAGGGATGAGAACGGCGCCTGTACGTATGCGCCGCACAGCCGCCCTGATGGCCGCTGCCCAGAGTTGATTCTACAATAAAATAAAAATAAAAGAGGAATAACCTTGGAGGTCAATCATCACCCCGAAAGAAGATAGTAGACATCACATAGTATATGTGTACCAAATTTCAGGTCAATAGTTCAAATGGTTTGCAAGCTACAGGTGATTTAAAATCCTAGACAGACAAACGGACAGCCACGGTAGCGTATTATACAAGAAGATGTGAGTCACCTTCTGTATCACAAGAGTCTTCATTTCCCACTTTCTCCAAAATGTTTTGTACACATGAGTAAGAGTTGTCATAAATATACAGTGGACCCTTGACTTACGAACTCAATTCGTTCGCGAGGGCTGGTTGTAACTCAAGTTGGTTGTAAGTCAAGACTATTTTTCCCATAAGAAATAATGGAAATGCCCTTAATGTGTTCCGAACCGCCCACAGCAACACTTACTTAACTTTTTTTAATAGAAAGGGATTGTATAATGTGCATAATTTACCAAAAACACCAATAATTTGTCTAATGTACTAACCAAAAAGTTATAAAAAGTGCCTAGCGTACCAGAATTCAACAATTTCATACTGTACTCACCATTTAAGTTGACATCTTTGGCTTGAAAGAAGGAAGGAGAAGGAGAATGAAATGGAAGGTGGTTGTTGTTTGGAAGGAGTTTCCATATACAAATCTTTTCTTTGTAACATTGTTGAGATGGTGGATTTCGACATGCTGTACATATTAGCAAGATCGGTCACACGAACGCCACTCTCATATTTCCACACAATTTCCTTCTTCGTTTCGATTGTGATCGCTTTCTTTACCTTTGTTACCTTCGCTTCCTTCCTTAGCAATTATCAAAATGAATTCTATAAATCACTGCACTGACCGAAATTACGTCCACAAACACATGTATCTGGGTTCCGACTGACGCTTACAAACGTTCTCAGCTGTTTGTTTACAATCGCACAAGCGGATACACGTGACCGCATTCGGGTCGTAACGCAAGATGTTGGTCGTAAAGCAAGTTGTTCGTATGTCAGGCCGGTCGTATATCAAGGGTTGACTGAATGCATGTTCCCCTGTCAAATTTTCTTTTATAAATCCCGATGTTTGTGTTGAGACACTTGCGTACGAACACTTCGAGGCTCATTTTGTGTGTATGCAAACTTTTTAAATGGGGCCCCTGTTCCTTACTCTCAGTGAGACAGGGACATCTGAGACCTCTAAATGAAACCCTGGAAGTCAGACCACAAGATTCTCTGTAAGCATATTGGCCCTGAAGTGTAGCCAGAGTCAAGGAAATTACATGAAGAACAGTCAAGATCACAGTTGTAAATGCCTCCACCAGCTGGAAGTTCTTTATGACAACAAGCTTGAGGGAGCCTGCCATGTGCACTGGTCAGTTCAACTTGACAAGACAGGAGAAGAGAGCAAAGCAACGATAAGCAAGTTAGAATAATTTGCATAACACAGCCAAGAGGAACCTCATTTTGCACCAATCAGCATACAGTGTCAATAAGTGGACGCTTGAGGGCACTGTTGCCCCATGAAACCCAACAGACAGATGCAGACAGGTTTAAAAGCACTAAGAAATATTTTAATTTTCTTCTGTAAAGTGCCCCAAAGCACCGCCACCACAACAAACAGGCAGTAACTATAATAATCACACAATATATCAACACCACAATTCTCCTCCTCTTCTCCCAGCAGCTCTGTCACATTCCCTCCCAACTCCAGCTCGCTTGCTGGGTCTCCCATAGTCCTTTATATAGTTCTTGACCCAGAAGTGCTCCTGTCCTTCTGTCCATGTGATTCATTAGCACTTCCGGGTCAGATGGAGACTTGTATTTTCTTCAGCCTGGAAGTACTTCAGTTCTTCAGTCCCCGTGACTTGGGAGTTCTTCCGGGCTATATGGGAACCAAAAATCCCTTCGTCTCCCTGCAGCGTCACACAGTGGCACCCACGGTACCCAGCAGAGTTGTGAAGCCAAACTCCATCTCCCATGATTCTCTGCGGGAATCCGGGGCACCACTAGGGTGCAGGGAAGAGGCCATCTAGAGTCCTGGGTGTGTCGGCCAGGATGAGCTGCCGGCCGTCCATCACAACAGGTAGATGGTATAATCTTTAGCACAGCTCTATCTTTTGCTTATCTAAAGCTCCCAAAATAGTTAAACACTTTTAAATGTCTTTGGTGCACATCTATATCTAAAGAGGGCCTTCTTATATATAAAGACTTCTTGTAAATAAGTATTAATTATCATTATTTCATCATTCCCTTGGTAAATAGTGGGAACAAATGGCACAGAATGGCTTAACTATTTAGGCAGTCACAGTCAGAAGCACTTAACAAATTCATGCAGAAAGTATTTCTCTAAGACCAGAAGGCCTTTGAACACAGAACTGGGGAGAGAGACAAACGAAGAAGAAGAGTCTGGAGGGTAGCAGGGAGGACCAATTTAACTTAACCCTTAACTACTTATGCTGGAGTATTTTGTACACCAATCTCAGTTATTTTTGTCCAATGTCCTTTGGCAGCATCCGCCATCTATCCTCAGCTTGACTCACTACAAGTACACTGTCACAATGGTTTCCCACCAGTGTGCCCCCAGCCGGGTTTATGAGTGGAGGCACAGTCGAAACTTCCATATAGTGCATTTGGTACACCGCGTGGGTACTTACATATGTATGACAACGATGATTTTGTCTGCAAAGAACATTCAACAACTGGAGTGAAATGTGATACACGTGCAAATCCCACAGTAGATGAAAGTGTGACCAGTGACGAATGAGCACTGGAGAGGTGGATCCTAGGTTTATTTTCAGATAGTCCTAGACTGTGTCATACTATTCAGTAATATTTTATTAAATTACATTAAAAACGTGTACAATTTAAAATGACTGCAATATTTTATATTACAACCTCACAGCTTGCGTATAATAAAAGTACACCGCATGAGTACTTATGAAGTGAGAGATGGTGTGAGGGACAGACGGGGTCCAACGTCCTATAGTGATGCTTATTTTTGTCAGCCATGTTTTGCTTTCTATCTGCTTATTATAATACTACAGTATGTCTCTCCCTATTTATAGATGCATTTTATTTATCTTGTACAATAAAATCGGCCAGATCTTGTACTTGGTATTTTTCTTTTGTTTTGGGCAAGGGCAGAACTTCCTTTACAATATTTTCACCTCATTTATGTAGAGATCACCAATGATTATTTGAATATTTTTCAAAGACATGTTTTCATTATGTTTTGTGTGCATTTTCAAGGTAAGACATTTTCATTATACCTTCCCTATTGTTATATCTCTTTTTTTTATTTTTTGCTTCCTGTTACCACTGTTGTATGTAATTGGTTTCTCTTTTAAGCGTGACACCTGTTTTTCCCTTTTAAGACAGGATTCATTTTAAATTGGTAATGCTTGTGTTGTGTTGTTTCATGATGGAATGCTGCTTCACTAAGCCAGACATAAATAACAACAGAAATCAATGGCAGCTGACTACACCACTCAAAGATCAGGTAGAATCAGCCAGACACAAGCCTGTCACATAGAATCCTAGCAAACTGTTTCAAAACAAATGAACTGGAATTGAGATTTTCCTTCCATCCATTTATCTTCCCATTTGCTCCATATAGAAAAGAAATTAACTATTGCCGGCCGATCTGGACACAAGGCAGGGACTAAACCTAGAGCAAAGCGAGTGTTGTCATATACAGTACCCAGGAGTGCACTGTATTTATGGCAGGGTTTCTCCCATATACTTTTAATTTTGCTCCCACCTGGCTGAGAAATGCCAACATCCATCTTTTATTTTTGCCTCTACAATAAGCAGCATTCCCATTTGTAAAAGACCACAGACTGTTGATCAGCTTCAAGCACCCCACACTAGTGATGAGTGAAACAGGCAAGGTTCGATTCACATACAGCTTCACAAAACTGACACAAAAATTTGTTTTGCAGGTGATTTTGTAATTGTGAAATGCAAAACTCACTAAAATTGTTTTCTGGTGAGGAAATTAAAGAGTATTGCATCGTAAAACCACTTTTACACTTCTCTGTTTACCTGCGTTCTTTTCTATCTAATTACAGTGCCTACTCCACAGGAAAGTCCCAGCTACTAAATATCTGCCATTACTTAGCAACTTCTTTATCCTAGTGACTTTATTTTACTACAAATATGAAGGATGTGTAAAGCTCAAGCATTAATTACACATATACAGTATGTGAAGAGTTTAGTAAATAGCATCTATAAAAAAGCAAGATCCAGCCTCAGAAATTGACAGTCTAGCAGAAAAAGCTAAAGAGTTGATTGTAGACCACAAAATGGCAGAAGGCAGTCTCCTAATGTAAACATTCACATATTCTGCACAGAAGTAGAAAATCTGACTATATATTACCTTGAAAAGGTAAATTATACTTGGTGTGAACAAGCAGGCAAGGAACTGAAATATTATATACACCTCAAAAAAGATTATCTAAAATAAAACGGTAATACATCATATTAAAGCTCTTAAAAGTGTAGTGTTGTACATTGATAGAAAGATAGAGAGGTTGGAAGCATACACTCTTAGCACGTTGCTGCACCTGCCACACGACGAATCAACTGGATTGGGACCCGAGTGCAACGGTGACACCTTAGCACCACACTGAACAGTGTGAGGTTTTTTTACAGTGGCTGGAGTGCCAATCCTACTGCCAACCACCCATTTTTCCCTGTAAGCTGGAGGACCGACTTGTAGGGCTGTATGCAGATTAATGTCATACCCAGGATGTAGGATTTGCAGTTTAAGGGCCTTACTCAAGGGCCCAACTGAGTAGAGTCACTTCTGACATTTATGGGATTCAAACCAGCAACCTTCCGATTGCTGGTGCATATCCCTAGCCTCAGAACCACCACTCTGCTGATGGAAACATAACTATACTGATACTTTTATAGTTTAATTTGACCACCTAAAACAAAATACCTTAGGAATATTCCAATAAAGATCTTATGTATTGTAAATATTCTATAGGAATAAGATTGAAATAGCCTGACTGCCTTTGTGTCCTTCAAAAAAACATTATGAGATAACTTTATTGAGCTTGTGGAAGAAATTAAATTGGAAATATATTAAAGAAAGAAATGTTGTCTTCAACTAGGACCTCTTTGAGCCAGGAATCAGGCAGGAGGAAACTTGTTCATTCATCTTTAATTTCTCTTCAGCAAATGCTAAAGAGGGAGCATCATATTACAGCAATCTATTAAGGGACAGTGCCCTGGGCAGAGGTTGTCAGAAAATGGTCACAGAACAGAGACATAGAGTCATTCTTATAGGTAACTAAATTTGTATAACAGTGCTGAATTATTGCTTCCTCTGATTGGTTCAATGGCTTATATACCCAAATAAACATACCCAAATACAAGTCTCATTTCTACTACATTCTTGTCCTTAAAGATCTCTTAACCCTTAAACCGCCGCAACCAGCAATAGTCAGTTCCCAATGCAATTTGCCAGCATGCTGGAGCTCAGTATATTCGGTGGCATACATTCGTTGAATGCCGCAACCAGCTATAGTCGGTTCCCAGTTCAAATTGCCAGCATACTGCAGCCAATTATCTTCGGCAATGTACATTTGTTGAATGCCGTAACCGGCTAAAGTTGCTTCACTGAGCAATTTGCCAGCACTCCGGAGCTCATTAGTCCGTGCCGTACATTTGTTGAGCAGCCAGCTCATGACCATTGCCATCCCCTAGCGAATCAGCATCACTGTCCCTGGGATTCAGCCGCAGCACTAGACTAGCCTGCAAGGATCAGCGCTTACCTCTGTGTGCAGCCATTTCAAGCACAGTTGGCTCAGTGATTTACTGAATTTCATCAATGGTGTCAGTTGCACCTTGTACATATAATAATAGATTGTTGCAGTAGTTTTTTTTTATAGTTTTTACAGTTCATTGGCAGTGTGTAAAATAATCATTGTTGCAGTATTTGCGATGTTCTTTGCCTGAAAAATATATGTGTTCCGTTAAAATTTCACTTGTTCTTGGTGAATTGTGATGTTTCCTTACAGAATGCAACAAAAAGGTATTTGAGATCTGGTGGTGCATTAGTGCAAAGTATTAGGCGGTTTAAGGGTTAAATTCAGCACTTATTCTTTTACGGAAAACTGTGTACATGACAATTGTGTACTGTGTATGCGACACTTAGTCACTTTTTAAATCACCTAGGCCATTTTATGTTTACCCAACCATTGCATTAGTCTCTTCATGCTATTTCTAAGACAAATGCTATATATTTCTTTTTTAATATGCACTGCATTCAAACACCTCATTTACAAAAAGCTGTTTCCCCAAGATGGTTCCTTTATTCTCTCACAAGCTCCTCAAAGTGGACCAGACCCAGAGATCTCTCACTTCAAATCCAAATCAAACAAAACTCTGTGAATCAGTTCCAGTAAGGACACTTCCTTTCCAAGAAAACAAAATGCTTTGGTAAGTAAGGTAAATAAGAACATTTGATATTACAGACCACATAAATTGCCTAACCGCACCACTGATTTAGGGAAAAAATGCAAATCCTTCAAAAGCTTCAAGAAACAGCTGTATCTCAGTTGTTTTCCTGATCATCGTGGTGCCAACCAGAAGAATATTTTCAATTAAATTCAGAATCCCTGAAGAGGCTGAGCTCATGTAGAAAAGGCACATTGTTGCTTCCCAGCACCTCATGGATACCCAGATTACCACACAGTCAATGTTGCGTGACCGTATTTCACTTGCTCTAATTATTTATTATTTGTATGCAATGTGTTTTTATTCATCTTATTATTTTGCTTTACTTTAAATTTGAAATGTGTATATTTTTTAATTTTGTATAGTACAAGATAGTAAAAATGAAGGCAGTAACTTGTATTGTACCATGTAGTTGAAGTTATACTAAAATACACTGATGAAGAGATAAATGTCATAACTTCTACTTTGACATTTTTTTTTTGTTTACCTCTAATAATTGAATATTTACTTTCACTTTAAATGATGTTCTGTGTGGGCGGCACGGTGGTGCAGTGGGTAGCGCTGCTGCCTCGCAGTTGGGTGATCTGGGGACCTGGGTTCGCTTCCCGGGTCCTCCGTGCGTGGAGTTTGCATGTTCTCCCCGTGTCTGCGTGGGTTTCCTCCGGGCACTCCGGTTTCCTCCCACAGTCCAAAGACATGCAGGTTAGGTGGATTGGCGATTTTAAATTGGCCCTAGTGTGTGCTTGGTGTGTGGGTGTGTTTGTGTGTGTCCTGCGGTGGGTTGGCACCCTGCCCAGGATTGTTTCCTGCCTTGTGCCCTGTGTTGGCTGGGATTGGCTCCAGCAGACCCCCGTGACCCTGTGTTCGGATTCAGCGGGTTAGAAAATGGATGGATGGATGGATGATGTTCTATGCTAAATAATTTTTTGACAGTTATTTCAAATAACCACTAAAATACATATTAGCGTTAGGCAGACAGGTCAGCAAGACAAGTTATCATATTTCTACTGTTTCTCATGTTGTATTGTCCACCCGCTCTTTTTCAAACTTTGTTAAACCAGTTCAGGATTGGCAGCCTTCATCACTGGGCACACTTACTCAAATAGAAGCAATTATCAATCACCAATACATCTCAATTTCATATTTGTGGAATGTGAGAAGTACCCCAGAGTAGCTGAGAGAAAACCCACAAGAACAGGGAGAAGTGCCAACTCGCAACAGACAGACAGCAACATTAACCACAGCTAGACTTATTATCTCATATTAATCTTTTAGATGCTAACTTTTAATAGGCCAGAGTTATTTGCACTATACCATGCGCACTTTATTTATTTTTTTTTTATTATATTTTTATTTTATTAATTTTCATTGTAATCATTCCATACAAACAGATCAATTTATAACCCAACAAAATTGAAGACAAATCAAACCCCACCCCTGAGAAGGAGAGCTTAGCTAAAGGAAAATTGCTTAAGGCTTTTTAATAAGGCAACATTAAACAAAAGAAAGGGAGAAGTAAATATCTATGTAAATAAGAGATGGAGAAGGGAGTTAAATGCGGTAATAGTTATTTCTCTTATTCTAAAATAATATTGATTCATGTGCACTTTAACTGTTTAAGGGCGGATGTTGACTTTTGCCGACAGCAGGGGTTGAGGTTGGATGTTGACTTTACATTACATTATGGGTAGACCCTCTTTACTTGGAGGACTTTTAGGCCGGATTTATACTTCACACGACGCGACGCATGCTGCAGAGGACACTCCTGCTATGTAAGCGTTGTACTGTTTATACTTGTGCGCGTACTTTACGTAAATCTGGAAGAATCCACCAGGTGGCAGTGCGAGATATTATCACGGGGAGAACAAGTTCGGCTTCGCTGTGTTGTGAATTGCCTGGAACACCCATTAAACTCCAATGACACCTTACCGCAATATCTCTGAAAAGGATGTTTAATGATTAAATCCATCAGTCCAGAGATTTGACCATTTCAGCTAGTATTAGGCATGAGGCTGAAACAATCCTTGGACGAGGCATCAGCTCATCGCAAGGTGAATACAAGCACACACATACATGTTGGCGTCATTTTAGTGTAACCAAATCTGCATATTTTTGGAAGGAAATCGGAGCACACTGTGAAAACCCAGCAGGAAAACATGCAAACTCCAGGCAGGGAATATCAGCAACGTTACTCCCTGCAAGACAGCAGCACTAACGCTCCACCACCATGTCACCCCCATGTGTGTCATTATTAACAGTATTTATTATTTAAACGAAATTACCAATTTATCTGTAAAATGTAACATACAGTGCATCTGGAAAGTATTCACAGTGCATCACTTTTTCCACATTTTGTTATGTTACAGCCTTATTCCAAAATGGATTAATTTCATTTTTTTCCTCAGAATTCTACACACAACACCCCATAATGACAACATGAAAAAAGTTTACTTGAGGTTTTTGCAAATTTATTAAAAATAAAAAAATTGAGAAAGCACATGTTCATAAGTATTCACAGCCTTTGCCATGAAGCTCAAAATTGAGCTCAGGTGCATCCTGTTTCCCCTGATCATCCTTGAGATGTTTCTGCAGCTTAGTTGGAGTCCACCTGTGGTAAATTCAGTTGATTGGACATGATTTGGAAAGGCACACACCTGTCCATATAAGGTCCCACAGTTGACAGTTCATGTCAGAGCACAAACCAAGCATGAAGTCAAAGGAATTGTCTGCAGACCTCCGAGACAGGATTGTCTCGAGGCACAAATCTGGGGAAGGTTACAGAAAAATTTCTGCTGCTTTGAAGGTCCCAATGAGCACAGTGGCCTCCATCATCCGTAAGTGGAAGAAGTTCGAAACCACAAGGACTCTTCCTAGAGCTGGCCGGCCATCTAAAGTGAGCGATCTGGGGAGAAGGGCCTTAGTCAGGGAGGTGACCAAGAACCCAATGGTCACTCTGTCAGAGCTCCAGAGGTCCTCTGTGGAGAGAGGAGAACCTTCCAGAAGGACAACCATCTCTGCTGCAATCCACCAATCAGGCCTGTATGGTAGAGTGGCCAGACGGAAGCCACTCCTTAGTAAAAGGCACATGGCAGCCCGCCTGGAGTTTGTCAAAAGGCACCTGAAGGACTCTCAGCCCATGAGAAAGAAAATTCTCTGGTCTGATGAGACAATGATTGAACTCTTTGGTGTGAATGCCAGGCGTCACGTTTGGAGGAAACCAGGCACCATCCCTACAGTGAAGCATGGTGGTGGCAGCATCATGCTGTGGGGATGTTTTTCAGCGGCAGGGACTGGGAGACTAGTCAGGATAAAGGGAAAGATGACTGCAGCCATATACTGAGACATTCTGGAAGAAAACCTGCTCCAGAGCGCTCTTGACCTCAGACTGGGGAGACGGTTCATCTTTCAGCAGGACAACGACCCTAAGCACACAGCCAAGATATCAAAGGAGTGGCTTCAGGACAACTCTGTGAATGTCCTTGAGTGGCCAAGCCAGAGCCCAGACTTGAATCTGATTGAACATCTCTGGAGAGATCTTAAAATGGCTGTGCACCGACGCTTCCCATCCAACCTGATGGAGCTTGAGAGGTGCTGCAAAGAGGAATGGGCGAAACTGGCCAAGGATAGGTGTGCCAAGCTTGAGGCTGTAATTGCTGCCAAAGGTGCATCGACAAAGTACTGAGAAAAGGCTGTGAATACTTATGTACAAGAGATTTCTTAGTTTTTTTATTTTTAATAAATTTGCAAAAACCTCAAGTAAACTTTTTTCACGTTGTCATTATGGGGTGTTGTGTGTAGAATTCTGAGGAAAAAAATGAATTTAATCAATTTTGGAATAAGGCTGTAACATAACAAAAGGTACAAAAAGTGATGCGCTGTGAATACTTTCCAGATGCACTGTACATACTTCAATGCATTTCATCATGAAAGTGATATCAAGTATAAATGTAAGGATTCTAAATGTGCAGAGAGTTGGAATATCATACATTTAATGTGCTCAGTGTGGCGATCTATCTGTTTGCCACTGCTGTCAGTACCGGAGGAAGCCCTAGAAAAAAGATGGCTCAGAAGACGGTATATGAGACTTTTAAAATGTATCGTGTCATTACAATCGGAAATATGCAATGTTTGAATATAAAAGCACCACGAATGCATCTGTATGTCGGCATTTTGCTTCACCACTTCGAACCATTCATCAAACATCGAAGCGCGCACAACGATCTTGTAGGATCTGCAAAGCATCTTTCTGTCATATGTAGATAGTAACCAGAGACTCTGACGTCACAATCCAAATTTTAGAACACTGCACCCCCCGACTTTTTTCTGGTACTGCAACTCGCGCATGCATCGCGTTAATTTCTGAGGACCTGCTCAGAGGACGCATCAAATGAACGCTGGGAATACGTGGCGGCCATGATACGGGCACGTACGTGTTCTGAGCATGAAGTATAAATGAGCCCTTAGACTCATTGACTTGACATTAGTGATGGGAAGTTCGGATAATTTTACCAACTCGGACCTTTGAGTCTCGTTCAGCAAAATGAACGAATCTTTTTTCGAGTCATTTCGTTCATTTTAGCAAAATATAATTAAAATGTTACCTGTTACCTCCCTAACACATCTACTGCTCACACAAATGTTGATCACACTACAAACAAGACAAAACTATAATGCTATAAGAAACAGAAAATATTAATTCATTGTTTACCTGGGTCTTTAGTCTATGATTCGCTACTACTGAGCTGGTAAGTGGTCACGTGACAAAAGAACGAACGACTCAAAAGACTTGAGGAATGAACTAATCAATTCTCTTTCTGGCTCAGACTGCATAGGTTAAGCTTATGGTGCTGTCATGTGATGAACGAACGACTCAAACCCAAAGACTCGAGAGATGAACTAATCAATTCTCTTTCCGGCTCAGACTGGGTTGGTTAAGCTTATGGGGCTGTCACGTGATGAACGAACGACTCGAAAAACCCGAAGACTCGAAAAAACTATAGAACGTTGTGCAAATGCGCATGCGCGACTGAACGAATCACTCCCACGAGACGACTCGTTCTTCCCGAGTCACATTAAAGATTCGTTCAAAATGAACGAATCGTTCAAGAACGACCCAACACTACTTGACATTGATTTCCTGTTTTTGTGTGAGGAGTGTAGAGTAAACAACATCCAGAATGGCATTGACATCGGCGAAAGAGCAAAGTGGATGTGTAAAGCAAAATACTCTGTGCACATTATTTATTTATTCATTTGCTTTTTGCGTATTATTGCTGAATCACACTCTGACTTATCAAACTCTGAGTTTGATGCAAGTGATCTGGAAATCAAAAACAAAAGACAGGTAGCTGTTTTTTTTTTTTCCAGATAGTGCCTTTCAGAATATGAGTGATAAAACAAACAGGTATATAATAAGTATATAATAAATATAAGTGTCAATCTTAGAAAGCTAATGTTTAATGTTAAATGCATATAGTGTTTGCTTACTTTCTACAGAATGTCAGATTCTCATAATTACTAAGATATGTTAAAATATTTTACCCTTCTGTAAGTTAACATGAGATAGAACTATCTTAGCTATATCTGAAGAAAAGAATGTTAATTACACCAGTTAGGGAAATAGTGTTGAGAATTTTGATTAAGGATCAATATGCTTTATTATTAGTTTTATTGCTTTTAGCTATGAAAAGCCTAGGCCTGGAGCAACTTTAAAAAGACACCATTTATTTTTTTAGAGAGGCCGCTTGTCCTTTCTTGCTTTGTTTTGAGTTTCTGTGAATCAAGCTGTGAGCCAAGGTCATCATGTTCTTTCAGGAAGCAAGCAGGCATATTTTGTTTTAAGGATGCAAGTGCTGATAGAAGACTAAGCAAACTGCGTGTAGGACCTTTGCCTGTGTGAGTGAGGGGCAAGCTCACAGGCTAGCGCATAGAACATATAAGCGCTCAAGTGGCATTTAGAAGTATTAAGGCTCTTCAATACCTTAGGCAATAAGATTAAAATATTGTACCATATATTATGATTTTAGTTAGTTTGAGCACTATAGGGACTTAAGAATCGATTGTCAAAAGTTAGGGACTTTTTCCTGAACATGTGCCATGACGTAAGCAGTGGCTTGGCCTCTGTCAGACCATTGTACAGCTGGGTGCCATGGCTTAACAGCGCCCGGCTCTTTTATTACCATGCACATTTATATTTAATTCAGCCAACATTTAAGTTTATATGCCTTGTTATTGGTTTTGAACTATTGATTATTAAAGGGAGTTGCTTGACATCTTTTCAAGTGGCTTAGTGAGGCACTATTAAATACGGGCCACTGCTTTTGGTTTTAATGTGGCCTACTTGCTTGCTTTTTCACTTGCCTTGTTTTTTAAGGACCAAGGACGCTGTGTTTTTGACAGAACTGAGGAAACAAGTTTTGACTCACCAGAGTCTAAACACATTTTTGGAAAAACCTTCAACACCCCCAAACTTAAAGGAACCTAAGTAAACTGACACACTAGCACATACACACTTTAAACATATAAATATTTTAGCATTTAAATGTATATATTAAGGCTTATGAATATTTCAGGTGATCAGATTAAAAGCAAGCTGTATTGTGTTAGTTAGGTTGAATTATATCGAAGCTTTAATAATTGATTATCAAGGTTAACCCCTGTCACAGATTGCGGCCCTTGCCGTCCTCTTGAACCCTCTGACTCAACTCCAGACACCAGGTAAAAGTCCAAATATTGCTTTTATTTAGACAATAATGTGCACAAAGCACCCTCCACTCCACAATACTCATAAATCAATAATAACAATACTCTAATCAATCCTCCACACTCCCAGACACTTTGCCACCCTTCCTCCCAGCTCAGCTCAGTGTCTGGGCTTTCCCATGAGTCCTTTATACACCCTGACCCGGAAGTGTTTCTCCCTTCTGTCCATGTGATCACAAACACTTCCGGGTCGGATAAAAAGCTCCTTTCTTCAACCCGGAAGCACGTCGTTTCCTCTTGTCACGTGATCATGACGCACCTCCGGGTTATAGGGCAAGTAAGAGTCCGGCAGCCTCCCCACAGCGACTCCTGGTGGTCCCCAAGGTATCCAGCAGGGCTGTGCATATAAACTACAAAGTCCATGAGGCCCTGCTGGAATTTGGGGAACGTCCATGCTGTTGGGAGAGCTCCATCTGGTGGCCTGGGGGTGAGGGCTGGAATATTTAGCCGGCCACACACCACACCCCTTACTGCATAGGTAAGTCAGATCATATGTGGCCACACGTCACTGGCTGATGACGCAGCTGCCTTTGCTCTCAGGCTGTAACATTGGCCTGCATACAGTACATACATTCTAGACAGCATTTAAGTTCATATGTCAATACTTCCTCATGAATCAATATCTTAATTAATCAAGGTAAAACAACACGTACTATATCAGCTGGCTTTGAGCAATATAAACATTTAAGGGTTCATTAATAAAGGCTTTAGCAATGTGCTTGCTGACTCAAGGCCTCTTGCCTGCTTCCAGCTGCAGCAGCTTAGCTCTTATCAGGAAAGCTACATGCTGCGCTTACCAGCTCAGCTGCCTATGACTTTAGCCTTACTGGATGCTGGTGCAAAAAGCAATTATCAATTGAACAGTTCAGTTTCTCATATGTGGGTCACACAGGTTCCATCTTAATGATGAGGGCGGATCAATTAAAAGAGGCCTCCAAACTTTATTAGCTTAAGATTGGGAATGTGAGGAATGTAAAACATGATCAGATGATGATTATCTCCAGGTCAGGCGGCAAGTACATATTGTTATGAAAAGATTGATTATTATTAGGAGAAAGAAGTTTACAAGGCAAGGTAATTGTTATGAAAACAGGTACAGCACAAGGTCATTATTATGCAGATAACATGTAAAGTGGATGACTAGAGTTATTATTCTTACTGTTTTTATGATTAGAATTGAAATAAAACGAACCACACCCAGGCCACCAGGCTCACCTCATGAACTGAGACAGGATTTACGTGCTCTGCAATTGTTTTCTATGCTATGCAATAAAGTCTTAAATTCTGACTGCCTTTCTGAAGACTCTGTTTGTTGTTTCTGAAGATTTCTCCACAACAATAGTCTTACTGCTAGCATGGGCAATTAGATATGTTTGCAAATAGGAGATGGCGTACAGTTTTCTGACCGTGCTTACGTGATTAACTTGCATAATGTGCCTCAAGTACGATTGTATGACCAAACTTAGAGAAATGAAACAAGACTTATAAGCCTTAAATAGAACTTTTATTTTCTTTGTTAGATCAATTTTTTCTCTATTTTTGTGTGAACTGTTTAGCTTTGAAATTTTATTAAAACTTCTAAACCGAATATATTTTGTCTGTGGAATTATTTGATCATGTGTCACATTGGTGCTTGAATCATCTTATGAAGCAAACAAAAAGCTGAACTTTGGTAATTTTGGATAAATGCAGCTGTAATAAGTATGTAAATTTACATAGTGTAGAGGCTCATGGACATTTGAGTGACATGTGCCATAAATAACTATTTTTATATTGATTTATGTGTGAACCCATTGCTTTTTATGCTTTTTAGAAAACTGAGTTTTTGGGGAAAATATTCAGACCTAGGAGTTAATACAAATTTTCTTTTATTTATAACAATATTTTTGCAAATAACAATATTATAACAAAGTAACAATACTATAACAATATTTTTTCAAATAATATGTGCATTTTGCTCATTGTAAGCATACATCTTGACATCTTGACATGTAGACTATCAGGCACAAGTAACACAAGAATTTTCATGGGTTTTTGAGATTATTGCTGTTGTCCTGTGTTGGTCACCATCGGCTCATATTTTATCAGAAACTTTGTTATGTCAAAACACCATTAAAATGTAATATTATTTTTTTTTCTTGGCTAGCACTACAAACAACATGGGGTAAGTAACATATAAAAAAAATATAATTTTTGGGTGCAACATTCCTTTAAGGGAAGGGAAGGGCATTACCCAGTCCATTTTCCAAAAAATGGTGCTATTGTGCAAAAATTAAATAAGCATTAAACTTCTCTCAAAATGCATTGTTGAAATGTTCATAGCAAAGTCATGTAGGTCATCATAATCAATTTGTTTCCCAAATTTCTCATATTTTGTAAACAATTTAGTATTACTGTTGTTAATTAAATTACTTATTTAATCATCTGACCTTCTTCTACTCTCATTATTAGTCAGAAAGTTACCGTGACACTTGATTCAAATTTTTTGTTATAGATTCTTTTTTTTTTTTCTTTAATTCACTTTTTTTATTCTGTTAAATTTCCTGCCTTAAATGTATCCAAATAGTGACAATTGACAAAGAGCAGCCTGAGATGCAAAATGAAAATGAATGCAAAAGAAAAGCTGCCACTTCAGCATCATTTCAGCTTCTGTGATCATTACTGAAAAAAGTCTCAAATAACCCATACATGTCAGAATAAATAAGGAGGCAAGCGGTGCCACTTCTTCCATTTCACTCTGTGATAAATGCTTTTCAGGTGCAGTCAGCAGGAATAAACAACAAAACAAGTTTGTGTTACCAGCTGAAAACCTGTTGAAGCATACTCGTGATGTATGGCATGCTTGCTGTTTCCTTAGTTTACACTGAGCACATTATAATGTAAGATTGGAGACATAAAAAAGCAAAGAAAAAATGTTCCTTTAATATTAACCTAAAAACTAAGCAACTAAAACTTGTATAAGCTGCTCTCTTCAAGGCATGAATTCTGTAGTAATTTAATGTAATACTTAAACTAAGTTTTCTTTTAACTGATAAATTTCATCTACATGTTTAATTTCTCTGCGTATTTCTATTTAACACTTAGCAATAACTTCCATTGAAACTGCTTTCCAAATGCATGCATTATGTAGTAGCTGCACTTTTTAAAGTATGTGTTTTCAAGTTCATATTTCAGAGTACCTGGACCATGGCTAGGGTGCTGCTTTCTACCTGGTGCTTTTACGTCCAAGTGCTTTGGGGATCTGGGTTGTCTTCCACAGTGTAAATGTATTCTGCCATCTTAACAAGAGACTGTAAATTTGCTAAATGTGGCTGTGTGCTTCATGTGTCTCCTGTGATGGAATATCATTGTGTTTTGGGCGGGTCCCTGTCTAGTAAACCCTAGTACCATCAAGGGGACAACTTGCCATATCTCAAACTTGGAAAATGTAAGCTGATAAAATGGATGCATGGATGAAAAGTTCAAAATACTTAACCTGAGACTATTTCAATAAAGTGTACAATAAAAGAAACACTATGTCAATGTCAATTTATTTATATAGCACATTTAAAACAACATAGGAATGCAGTGGCCAAAGTGCTTTACAATAATAGAATAAAAGAAAAACAAACAAATAACATAAATAGAAATAAAAATATATGAACATAAATAAAAATAAAATAAATAATAAATAGAAGTAATGTTATATAAACACAATAAGAAAACCATCAGTATTACTGAAGGTCACGGAATGCAAGTGAATAGAAATGAGTCTTTAATCTTGTTTTAAACAGTTCAATTGTGGATGACTCCTTTATATGATGAGGTAAAGAGTTCCACAGGCCAGGAGCAGCAGATGCAAAAGCCCTGTCCCCCTTGGTTTTACACTTGGTACGAGGGACAACAAGAGACAACTGACCAGAAGATCTAAGCACTCTGGATGGCTGGTGTAAAACACACAATTCGCATAAACAGGCAGGAGCAAGCCCAGGTAAAGATTTAAAAACTAGCAAGATTTTAAAATCAATTTGAAAACTGACAGGCAGCCAGTGTAAAGAAGCTAAAATAGGAGAAACAGAACCAGACTTTCTTGCCCCAACCAGAAAGCGAGCGGTAGCATTCTGGACCAACAGTAACCTGTGTATCAGGGATTTGCTAATCCCAGAATACAGCGAGTTGCAGTAATCAAGGCGAGAAAAAATAAAAGCATGAGTAGCTTTCTCAAGATCTGTAGAAGATAAAAAAGGCTTGATCTTACCTAATAGACAAAGCTGGAAAAAGCAACTCTTGACTACAGAATTTACTTGTTTCTCAAAACAGAGGTTACTATCAAAGATTACACCAAGATTGCGGACTTGAGGTTTGCAAAAGACAGAGAAGGAGCCGAGAAGTCCAAGACCAGTTTGGGCTTTAGCTGATGGACCCACTATAAGCACCTCCATTTTATTTTGATTCAGATCAAGAAAATTATTAGCCATCCAGGATCTTAGTTCAGAAAGAAAGTTGTGGACTTGATTTGTTGCAGAGTTGCAGACAGGAATATAAACCTGGGCATCATCAGCATAGTAGTGAAAAGAAATGTTAAATTTCCTAAAAATCACTCCAATAGGGTGAAGGTATATAGAGAATAAAATAGGACCCAAAATGGATCCCTGAGGAACGCCACATTTAAGAAGAGCAGTAGACAAAAAAGAGGAATTTAAAGTCACTGAAAAGTGTCTACCAGTTAAATATGACCTGAACCAGTTAAGAGCAGCCCCTTTAAACCCAACAAGATGTTCAAGCCGCATCAGCAATATCTCATGGTCAATAGTGTCAAAGGCCGTGGACAGGTCAAGGAGGAGAAGGACTGCCGCATCACCTGAGTCCATAATAATAGAGATGTCATTGAATACTTTCAGGAGGGCCGTTTCAACATCATGAAAACGCCTAAAGCCAGATTGGTAGATCTCAAATAAGTTATTGGAGTTGAGGTGATCGACCAATTGATTATACTATAAATAATTCTTTCTAGAATTTTAGCCATAAATGGCAGTTGGGAAATTGGGCGAAAATTGGCTAAAACTCCAGGATCTAATTCTGCCTTTTTTAGACAGGGACAGACCGCAGCATGTTTAAAAAATGAGGGTACAACCCCCGCACTTATAGAATCATTGATAATGGCTAGTAAAGATGGGCCCAAAACATCAAAGGCTTCCACTAAGAGGCATGGTGGTACTATATCGAGAGGGCTGGGAGCTGGTTTAAGGGTGTCAATAGTTCTTTTTAACTGTGAAAGTGAGACTAGATCAAAGGATTCTAAGACAATGCCCTGTTTAACAGTAGGAAGTTCATAGCCAGTTTGAACAATGCCACAGCGGATAGTATCGATTTTGCTGACAAAGAATGATAGAAACTGCTCACATGAATGAACAGTGCTATTTTAATCCCATCACAGAATGAGGGTGAATGGCCGCATTAATTGCGGATTCTTAGAATGACGGGATACTAAATCAGAAAAGAAATCACGTTTAGATTTCTTAACGGCTGCCTGGAAGTTGAATAGAGAAGTCCTAAAAATCTGTTTAGAAACAATCAGTCCATCTTTTTTCCAACGCCGTTTAGCAGCGTGACAGGCACGGCGCAGCGATCGCGTAGTTTCATTTAGCCAGGAAGCAGGTCTTCCCTTATTACTGCGTATCTTGGGCGGAGCAATTGAGTCTAAAACCGTTTTACAAGAAGAATTAAATTTTAAGACAGAATCATCGATACCATTATTTTGGACATGCACATCAAGACTAGAGAATATGGTTTTAAAATCGGATATAATAGAAGAATTTAAAAAGCGCGAGCAGCGTGGGGGACAGCTAGTAGTCAGGACATCAACAGTAATATTCATTTCCATCATTATAGAAAAGTGATCAGTGAAAGAAACATCGCATAAATCAATTTTATTAATTGAAATATCATGAGTAAGAACGAGATCAAGGGTGTGACCGAGAGAGTGGGTTGGCATATTAATATGCTGTATAAAATCAAATGAGGCCAATAGTGATAAAAAGTCATTAACCAAAGGTTTCGATTGACAACAAACGTGAATGTTAAAATCACCAACAATAAATACTTTGTCATGGGAGAGGGTGATATCAGCCAGGAGATCAGAGAATTTAGAAATGAAGGTATCATTAAATACAGGAGGTCTATAAACCATGGCAAACAACAAAGAAGTTGCAGTTCAAAGCTGCTAAATGGACCCTTTGTAAGGCTCTGACACAAAAACATACTTTTAAAAACAGTGGCAATGCCCCTACCATGACGAGTCAGCCGCAGAGAGTTTAAAAATGAATAACCTGATAGTACCAAGTCAGTAAAACATGAAGAGTCACTATTTAAAATCCAGGTTTCAGTGATGAAAAAAAAATCCAGATTATTTGAATTAATAAAGTCTTGCAGAATAAATGTTTTATTAGACAATGATCTCACGTTCAAGAGAGCAGCCTTGATAGAGGTAGAAGAGCTTGTTGCGGGATGAGCACGGGTGAGTGTGCGGAGATTAGCAGCGTTTAGTGCCCGAGAGCTCACAGAGGAGGAGTGATGCTGCCTTGAAATGGAGAACTTAAATCCGGTGTCCAGCACCCATGAACCAGGGATGGAGTCCTGTGCAGGAAAAGATGGGTCATAGACGACTTGCAGGCATCAGGAATCAAAGCTCTGGGACTTGAGTCGGCGTTGTTTAACAGCAATTCTGGCTCTTTTTCCACGACGGCGGAAGGTGTGTTTGCGTCTCCGAGGGGCATTCAACACACTGATACAGGAGAACACCGGCGTCCAGGTGAAGACGTCAGGAGATGAATAAAACAAATGTAGAGGTTCACAAATAATCCCATCAGGAGATGAAAAATGAGAGGAAAGCAAGCAGAAAATATGTTAAGTAAAGACTCACAATTCTAGGACAGTGGCTGTTGGGATAAAGTAAAACATAAAAACAAAGTTAAAACATAGACTAGCGAGACGAGCAGACGGCCAGCCACAACAGTCGGCACCATCTGGGCTTTTCACAACTGATAGTCTCACAGAAGAACCAACAGCAGGTCATCACTTAAAAACATCCCACCAGCACCAGTCCATTGGTCAAAAGCAACAGTTGTTTAAAGGGAACAGAATGACTGACTGTCAGTCAAATTAGGAGTCTCACTGTGACTATGACAGCCAAGTCACAAGTTTTCTTTAATTTTAATTTTCTTGCTTTAGAGTCATTCTGGTGTGTGTTCACTTACCTATCAGTTTATGTTTTTATTTATTTAAAGAGCTTTGTGGTGTGAAATTTTGCATATAAGTTGATAAATATTTTGTATGTCTTTATTTATAACTTATAACACTAATGTCTATCATTGATAAGAGCAGCAATGGTTTGATGGTTAAGAACCAGTCCTTTGTAATTTTACGACAGGGTTGTGGGTTGTGCCTCAAAAAAGTTTGGCAAGTGATTCTCTGCAGGACTCTCTCTCTCAACCTCCACACAAAGCAAGGCTGCCTAACTGGCAAGCTTCACCTTAACAAATGGTTTTGGGGGCAGGTGTGAAGGTATTCTCTGCCCCATTGGTCTGAAGTATGGCTATTTGGAATTGGCTTCTATCAGAAGCCTTTAAGTACCATGACGCCCTATTGGCTCCAGGAGTTGGACAGAAAATCTATAAATTTGCTTGCTTTACCCCTCTCTCTCTCTCTCTCTCTCTGAGCAACTGATGAAAAACCATCTCACACACCATGAACTGAAAAGGACAACACAGCTCTGCAGCCATATTGAGACAAGCATGCGGCCTGTTTGGAAGAAAGCTGACCAAAAATGAGGACTTAACTAAAGACATTTTAAGTAACAAACAAATCTGTGTGCCACCTGAAACTACACATCACCATTTATCAGGGTGTATGGTTGCCAATAGTCAAATGTACTTTGCATATTGTTATTATTTATGAATATTATCAATAATACATTAATTAAAGTGTAACTTAACTCCTGCTTGTCTTTTACTAGACCTAATTGCCTGAAGTTATAAATTTAGAAGGGAAGGTGGGGGAAGTTACAGTATATGGTACAATACCTTATAAACAGTGGTAAGTCTGTGAGATTTGAGGCATTCTGACAAAAGCTACATATTAATAATACAAAAGGGGAAAGTAGAGTAATATAGAGCTCTACCAAGACAAGGCGATGAATACAGTTCGTTCGTTCGTTCGTTTGTTCTATCTATCTATCTATCGTTTATGGGCCTAATGAGACTGACCAGAATGCCATACTTGTTTTCCAGCAGATGGGCTATGGCAGTTGATGTTATGCTGCGGGGGCAACAGGGTGGACTAGTAAATGAAAGAATGTCAAAAACAAAGCAAAAGTCATAATCAGAAGACTATATATATATAAGTAATGAAACCTAAAATGTAATCCTAACTCTTTTCTTTTCTTTTTGAGATATCCACAAACTTGGACAATTAGGTAACCCTAGGTGTAAAAGTTTATACCCTGTGACTGTTGCTACTTTGCTTGTGACCTGTGATGTAGCTGCTAGCATCCGCATAGCAACTAGTAAATAAAATCATGCAAAGTGGCGACTCTCGAGCAAAACAATATGGCTTTGTAGGGAAACCTGATATATAAACATATTAAAACAACACCAATTTGAAAAATGAAAGTCAGGAGTGGTTACTCTACCCTTGAAAACATATACATTTAAACAACTCCTGTGGACAACATAATAGAATAGCAACAAAAAACAACCAATCATGACAAACAATGGCCCTCATGGAAAGGGTTGGACTGGCAAGGAGGTTTTTTTGTTTGGAGAAGGTTGATCAAGCACATTGACCCCACACAGAACTGGGAAAATGTGAAGAAGAAGAAAAGGAGAAGGTATGACCACTATGTTATAAGGAATGCAAATATAGGATACAGATAGGATTCTGATTTTGGAAAAACAACATTTGGCGTGATTTACCTTCAGATTTTTACAATTCTGACTTTTTTTTTTCTTTTTTTACAATTTTCTGATATTTACAATTCAGACTTTGGTGGAAGTGTAATAAAGGGGATGACTTTTTTCCTGATACATTTTGGGCCATTTGATATTAGCCAAGTAATGTGTAATTGTCAAAGAAAATCAGTGATGGTCAGGAACATCTTTAATAACGCCAGTGTAATCATCCATGAAAAGACTTTTTCAGTAGCATAATATTCCAATGCACAGACTTAGGCATTTTCTGGGGCTATTCCAGGATGATGACTATGAATACATCCTATTAAAATGCCTGCTTCATTCTCTAGATCCCATTTTAACTAAGCATCTGTAGCACTGGATAGAACAATATATTTTAGGTAGAGATCCATCACCAGCTAATCTAAACCACATTAGGACACATTGTAATTGACTCGGGCAAGCATTCATGTGATGCAGACATGACACTTTACTGAATTAATGTGCCAAAAAAAACAAGCAGATAAGAGAACAGCAACTGGTTATTAGGTTACATGTAACAAGATGTATGGTCATCTGCTTTAATGCAATTATTACTTTGCTGTAAATAAGGTGACCATTTGGGGGCTCTCTGCAAATCAAGAAACAGCTCATCCTCGATTGTAAATCCCCCCTTTTCACTCTGCGAGTTTCAGATAGATAGAAAGATAGATAGACGCACAAATGTGGGGAACATTTTATAGGCTTTGGAAGAAAGGCAAATAAGGGGAAGAATAAGAGTGTGATACTGTTACTAACATCTGTTCTGCTTGTTTCCACAGGGTGTAGAATAAATCCAGGAAGACCTTTGATATTACTTCCACTCAATCCCTACACCTTCTGGTCCAGCCAGTACATAATTGAAGTAATAACCAGAAGTCAGTATTCATTCTTGGATCAGCTCCAGTCTAGGACACAACTCCGCCAATTGAAGCCTTTTTTTTCAAAAGTGGCTAGAAGCCACTTTGTTTGTAATGCACACTGATGCACTTTCTTTTGTCTGCTGGACATCAACATCAGATGGAGCATCCTCCAGGACATTAACCCTTGTTGTGACTTTTGTCTTATCTGCAGGAGACAGTATTGTATTTGTCCAAAGTGTGAAATGTAACTTTTTACAGAAGCTCAATAAATATTATAACAAACACCAACAACCCTCTTTGAATGCAAAGAACAAAATGAACTTCAGACTTGGTTAAAGGTAAATGTCCTAGTGATGCACTGTAGAAGTGTACAGCTGTAGGTATGAAGGAATTCCAGTGGCATCTCTTCACATACTTCTGTTGAATAAGTTTATAGCTAAATATGTCATGGCCAGTGAGTCAGACAGGGAATGTGCAGCATTGTTCACAATGGCCACCAGTTTCTTCCTCATTCTCTCCTTTTGAACTACCTCCAGTTGGCTGAGATTCCATCTCATAATGGAGCCTGCCCTCTTAATCTGCTTGTTGATTTGGTGGGCGTCTCTTCAATTGATGTTTCCAGCACAATATACTGCAACATAGAAAATCACACTGGCCATCACAGAAAAAAATAAATGAAATATTGTGCAAAATAAGGGTGACTCTTATGATTAATTCAAGAGTGAAAATGCACAGAATTGAAATGATTCATTAGCTAGAGAAATGTTTGGTATACACTCACTGCAATGTAAATGATGATTACAATGTCACATTTGCTGAGGTACGAAAGGTATACATTTTTGGAAGAATGTAAAATTTCTGGGTGATTCCAAGGTTTTGATTGTTAGTATATATATATATATATATATATATATATATATATATATATATATATAGTTGAAATAGTTTACTGTCAAATAATGCAAAGAGTACGCGACACGTGTTTCGCCCTAATTCTGGGCTCATCAGGCATACACACTCACTGCACTCCCTTACAGGAATCGAACCTCGGACGTCAGCGCTAGAGGCGAAGCCCCTAACGTTGCGCCACGGCGTGTGGTTCATTCATTTGACAGCATGTAGATCGGGGTAATTACATTCACGGCATTCGTAGTCTGAATCACAATCTGATTGTATGGGTGGTTACCTACCAGGTAACGCTTGTGGCTGGTCAGCAAGTCGGCTAACATCCGCCACGTGCCCTCTTTCAGTTGCGAGAAGCAGATCATAGAATGGTTGAAATAGTTTACTGTCAAATAATGCAAAGAGTACGCGACACGTGTTTCGCCCTAATTCTGGGCTCATCAGGCATACACACTCACTGCACTCCCTTACAGGAATCGAACCTTGGACGTCAGCGCTAGAGGCGAAGCCCCTAACGTTGCGCCACGGCGTGTGGTTCATTCATTTGACAGCATGTAGATCGGGGTAATTACATTCACGGCATTCGTAGTCTGAATCACAATCTGATTGTATGGGTGGTTACCTACCAGGTAACGCTTGTGGTTGGTCAGCAAGTCGGCTAACATCCGCCACGTGCCCTCTTTCAGTTGCGAGAAGCAGATCATAGAATGGTTGAAATAGTTTACTGTCAAATAATGCAAAGAGTACGCGACACATGTTTCGCCCTAATTCTGGGCTCATCAGGCGTACACACTCACAATCAGATTGTGATTCAGACTACGAATGCCGTGAATATATATATATATATTCCAGCAGGGCATCATGGACTATGGAGTTTTAATACACAGCCCTGCTGGATAACGTCGGGGCCACTGCAGGGAGACACAGACACGGTTATGTTCCATACAGCCCGGAAGTAAATCCTAGTCACATGGTTGGAAGAAATAAAGTGCTTCCGGGCTGATGAAGAAAATTAGTTTTCGTTTGACCCGGACTATAAAAGGATTGTGGGAGATCCCAGACGTCAAGCTGAGTTGAGAGGCAGGGTGGCTAAGCATCTGGGAGTGGAGGATTATTGATTGTGTATTGTTTATTGGAGATTTGTGGAGTGGTGGTGCTTTGTGCACATTTATTATTATAATAAATAACATTCTGGACTTTTATCTGGTGTCTGACGTATTGTCCGAGGGTTCAAGGGAGCGAGAGCGTCCCTGTCACAATATATATATATATATATATATATATATATATATATATATATATATATACATGAAGGGGTGCCCAAAAATAACCGTAATTGAAAAGAAAATTGCCTGCATTTCTTTGACGTCCTCCACGGTACAAAAACACTTTCCTTTGAGTTCTTTTTTCATATGAGGGAACAAGAAAAAGTTGCACGGAGAAAAGATTAGGCAAGTACAGAAGGCGACACACACGTCAATTCAGAAATCTCTTCAATAGTCTTGACGATGATCTTCATAAATTGCATTGTGAACTTTTACAAGATGTTCGTCATTCCTAATTGTGGAAGCTTGGCCAGAACTTGGTTGGTCTTCAAGTGACATTTCCCCTCGTTTGAAAAACGAAAATCACTCGTAGATCTGAGTTTTACTTAGAGCTCCCCCTTTAAAAGCAGTTTCAAGCCTCACTACAGTTTCAGCAGGTGTTTTCCCTAAGAGAAAATAAAATTTTAACACAGAGTAGCTGTTCTTTATGATCACCCATCACCAACACAGAATGCCATACAAACAATACAGAGCAACTCCACTTGGCGGACTGCCACAGAATACTGTAAGTGTGCTACACCTAGTGGCGAAATTCGCAACTAAGTCTAGATTGCGTGCCAGGTACAGTTTCTGTTTTTTTTTGGGTGTCACCTCATATATACAGTATATATATGTATATATACGAGGTGTGTCTATTAAATAACAAGACTAATTAAATAACTCACCTTTATTTATATGTATTACAAATTTAATGCTTTTCCCTTTAATATATTCCCCATTTGCACTAATACATTGCTGCAGTCTTGTTTTCCACTGGTCAAAGGCATGGAGCAAATCAATTTCTGTCAGCTGTTTTAACACATCCGCCGTTTTCTTCTTTACAGCATTAACTGACTCAAAACGTTTCCATCTAAGCACTGATTTAACTTTTGGGAAAAGATAAAAGTTGCACAGTGCTAAATCGGAAGAATATGGAGGATGTTCAAGTGTAGTAATGTGTTCGTCGGTCAAAAACTGCTTTACAGAAAGTGCTGTGTGAACAGGCGCATTGTCCTTGTGAAGAATGAAACCATTTTCCCACAGTTGCGGCCATTTTTTTCTGACTTCTTCTTTCAACTTTATCAAAACTTCCTTATAATAATGCCGGTTAACTTTTGTGCCTTTTGGAACCGATTCTTCCAAAATTACACCCTTGATATTGAAAAACACAATGAGTATGGCTTTGAAGATCCAGGTTTCATTACAAGTGATTCCTTTATGAAACAGGTTTGGATCTGCGTCAAGTTGCTGCAGAATGTCAACACAACATTCCTTGCAACGTTCTTTTTGCTCTGGTGTGAGAACCCTTGGGACCATCTTTGCACAAACTTTCTTCATGTTAAAATCCTCGAGCTAAATTTTCCATGCGTTGTCTTTGTCAATGTTCACGGATTCAGCTATCATTCGAACACTGAGTCGGTGGTCTTTTCGAACAATCTGACTAATTTTTTCTACATTTTCTTCAGTTCTTGAAGTGCAAGGTCATCCAGGGCGTTCATCATCTTCGACATTCTCACGTCGTTCGCTGAATCTTTTGTGCCACTCAAACACACGCACACGAGACAGGCACTTGTTCCCATAAGCTGTAGTAAGCATTTGAAAACATTCTGTTGATGTTTTGTGCAATTTTACTAAAAATTTCAAATTGACACGTTGTTCAACTTAACATTTTTTCAGCACACTACAGAAAACACAACCAAACTCACAATCAATTGAACATCATAGAGTGTTGCTGCTTGTCATGCAGGTTAAGATATGTTCAAGGTCACCACGAATGCAGTTATAACCAGTTCTGACTGCTTTGTTTACTCTGGTGGAATTACAGTCTCATTATTTAATAGACACACATATACAGTATGTGTGTGTGTGTGTGTGTGTGTATGCAGAAAGAGTGAGAGTGTGGCTACTATGTGCTTCTGATGTTGGCTTTCACAATCAAAAGCTTAAACTTTTGAGCAGTTTAAAGTGTAAAATTGAGAATTTAAACCTGAATTCTGGTAGGAGCCGAACTGTTCCAGGATTCCTGACTGAAGCTTAAAGCACTTTGAGCTACATTATTTGTATGAAAATGTGCTATATAAATAAATGTTGTTGTTGTTGTTGTTGTTATGTGTTCATTTGGTGATTGCATATTGGTGCATCATATATTTCTGACTGACCCTTAAATGTCTGGTTGGTGTGTACTCTTTGGACAACAAGAACCGCATCCCCCTTGTTGTCACCTACAATCCACATCTTGAAACAACTTCGATAAACTGTAAAAGAACTTCAGCCAATGCTATACAATGACGAAACACTGAAAAATGTATTTCCTGAACCTGCCTTCCTGGCATACAGACAACCACCAAACCTTCAGCAACTAATTGTCCGAAGCTCCCTAAGTGAACCAACAGAAAATGGCACATCTCCATGCCTACAGAAAAGATGCAAAACATGTGCCCACATTTATGATACAGACCGTATAGTTATACCACACTGCCGACTTGAATATCACATAAAGGGATCATTTTCCTGCAGATCATCTAATGTAGTCTACCTAATTATCTGCATGAAATGTTTAGACACTGCACTCTATGTGGGAGAACCTGGACAAACACTCCGCCAGAGAATGAATTTACACAGGTTACACATTAAACATGGCAACACAGATGTTCATGTAGCGGCCCACTTCAACAGCCATGGACACTGTGAGAGGGATTTTAAAGTCACAGTGCTTATGGGCAACTTCAAAACACAGCAAGAGAGAAAAGAATGGGAAGTTAAACTTATGCTAAAATTTAATACATTACAACATGGCTTGAATAAAGACAAGAGTTTTATGGCCAGATGTGAGGATTGTTTACATCTCTCAGAATGACAGACAACCTGTCTACAGATCCACATTGTATTGAAAAACTCATTACAAACTTCAAAAGACTTTGTTGGACAGTTATCTTATCCAAAGATCTTGACCATACATTGTTCTTCTCTCTCTTGTTAAATTAACCCTAGCCTGAATGAGTCTATTAATTTTTTACATTTAAAATTTCTCATTTAAAAATTTACCAATGTTGTTTCCTGTCCTAGAGTGTGCATATAAACACAGGGAACTCCAGTTTCTGTATTACATCTTGCCTGAAGAAGGGGCCTGAGTTGCCTCGAAAGCTTGCATATTGTAATCTTTTTAGTTAGCCAATAAAAGGTGTCATTTTGCTTGGCTTTTCTCTACAGTCATAATGGCTAACACGGTACAACACTCTAGTACTACTGAGGACTATCTTGTAATTTGTCAACTGTTCTCAGAGCCTGACAAGAGACAAAAATATGCCTTGTGTTATCAGTTATCCCACTACATTGATTCTGTGACTGTCATTGGGCTCTTGTGAAATACTTGCTGGAAGAAACCGCAATGAGAGAAAGAATCCTATTCTGTTATAGATAATTTGATTTAGTTTCATTTATGTACAGTGTCATTTGTCAGAAACTGAGTGGGGAGAAGTTTACAGTACCTCGAAAGGGTTGGTTTAGGCAATAGATTAACGTGTAGTTTACAATAAAAGATATACAGTACAGTGCAAACAGAATCAAGTAATATACAGTTGATAACATGAAATATTTAAGAAGAAAGAACATCAAAAAACTTTTTTTATTTCACATCTGATAAAAGCAGAGGGGTGAAACTGAGGTGAACTGAGTGACTCAGTTGTCTTGAATCTAATGCTTGATCATATTATGTGATGAGGAGATGGGGCTAACAGGATTTTTTGTTAATATTAAAGTTCAAATCTCTTCAATAAAGAGAGATACTGTAACGGGATTGTAATGTAATGTTTATTTTATTATTTGCCCTATAGGTTTCTCTCTTTTTATGATGCTGAAATGTTTAGACAAAGCTGAGGCAGCAAGTATAAATGTTCTGTATATTAGAAAAGTAGAGTCTTTATTTCCAACACAAAATAGCTGAAAATGATCATTGTGTAATATCTTTATAATCATTTAAATGATTTATTGAACGTGATTATTTATTAGAAATGCTTGTGTGAACAATTTTGGATTTTCTGGGCTTATAAGACCATTTCCTCTGTACTTCTTCTTCTTTCTCTCCATCTATCTCACTTCTGTGTGGGGTGGATGTGTTTGATCAACGTTCTCCACACAGCTCGGCCCTGCACTTCCTCTCCAGTTAAGTCGTTTTCCTTCAGATCTTCTTTTACATTATCCATCCACCTCAATTAAGGCAAGGCCTCCCTTGCTTTCTCTTTCCTTGCACTTCTATTCCCATCACTCCTTTGTTCTCATATTCATGGTCTCTTCTTATAACATGTCAATACTACTTTCCTGTACTTTCTTAGATATATCTCTCTCTCCCACTTTTGTTGTACCTCTGATGGTCTCATTTCCTATTCTGTCATTTTTTGTAACTCTTCACATCCATCTGAACATTCTCATTTCTGCCACATCCAACTTCTTCTCCTGCACTCTCTTTACTGTCCATGTCTCAGCTCCATACATCATTGTTGGTCTTGCCACTGTCTTGAAAACCTTATTTTTTATCTTCTCCTTAACTCTTTCACCACACAATACTCTTGGGACCTTCTTCCAATTGTTTCATCCACACTGCACTCTGTGGGTTATCTCTGCATCTAATTTTCCACCTTGGGCTACCACTGATCCACTTTGTTCGATACCTCCGGGAAGTAAGCTGTGGTACACTGTTACACCCTAGCATTGTGGGTATGTAGTAGTAGTAATAGTATTGTTCTTTATTTATTATTGTTCCTTAGTTTTAGGGATCATTAAGTGTTGTGCATTGTAAGGTAACTTTTAGGCTGTGTTAGTGAATTAGTGTAAAATTCTTGAACATTTCCGTTTGTTTCTGATTTCTTTAACAGAGGACATAACAAGGAATTAGGGAGAAAGTTAGTCATTAAAAAGTTGGCTATTGATATTGGCTTTTGTAATGTACTTTTTAACAGACTAGATGGATATAGATATAAAGAACTTGTAATAAATGTAGTTTTGGGAATTGTTTACTTGTGACTGTCATTACATTTACTAAAGTGGCGTTTACAGGAGGTCACTTTGTGAACTGATAATACCAGATATGGCCGCTGAAAAATCATTCGACAGCTTTTTATGCCATCCAGGTCAAGTGTTGGTTCCTACTGTACTTTTTCAAGCAAGCTTCAGCACTGACAACTCAGTAATAGAAAATCAGGTTTGCAAAAAAGAGTTAATATGTTTTCTTCACACACCTCACCATTGTCTGCTAGAAGGGCTCATTGGACCCTCCTGGTGAGGTTTTGAAATGTAAAACAGAGTCATTATTGAAAGGAGTTTGCTTGTGTTTAATGAGCCATTGCAGCAGGGAATATCATGTTTTTATAAATGATTTATCTTTCACATTACAGCATGTAACCAAATTTATGGCAAGTTCTATACAGTTGATTCAGACAATATTCAAGACCCTTCAGTTTCTGCACACTTTATTGTGTTGTAGATTTAGATTTTAGATTTTCAGAAAAGCTTTGCAAATTTATTAAACATCAAAAACTGAAATCTGTCATTCACACTCTTAATTCAGTACCTGTAAAAGCCCCATTGGCAGCAATTACAGCTTCAGCTCTTCAAGGGGGTGTCTCTACAAGCAGGGGCGACCTTAGGCACGTGCAAACTGTGCACCTGCACAGGGCCGCCAAATCCCAGGGGCCACCATGCCAATATATATTGAATATGAAACAGAAAGAGAAAATAACGACACAGCTGACGGCAATTTGGCCGAAAAACATTGTGTTTCTTGTTAATTAGTACGCTGTAATTACTAATGCCGCTAGAGTCGGAGCAGTAAGCTATATGTAGTATTATAACGTTCTGCTGTAATGAGAATATCATGGGTCGCCACTTGGTTTTCAAGTTACGGACACACGCATATAGAAGCGAAGCTAGTGCAACTGGGCGAGTCGTTTTACGAGTTAATAAGATACCGTGCATAAGATACCATATTGACATTGGTGGGCGAAGGGGCCACCGATTCTTTCTCTGCCCAGGGCCGCCACGAGCCTAGAGCCGCCCCTGTTACAAGCATGGCACACCTGGATTTGGACAGCTTATTGAATTCTCCCTGGCAAATCCTACTAAAGCTTCATTAAATTCGATGGGAAATGTCTGCAAGCTACTATTCCCTTCAGGTCTCTTCATAGATGTTCTATGGTTTTTAGGTCGTTTTGGCTGGGTCACTCAAGAACAGTCAGAGACTTGTCCCAAAGCCACTCCAGTTGTCTTGGTTGTATGCTTCAGGTCACTGTTGTGCTGAAAGTTGAACCGTCTCCCAAGTCTGAGGTCATGTGCCTTCTGGAGCAGGTTTTCTTCAAAGGCCTCTCTGTATTTGGATGCTTTAATCCTTCCCTAAATTCTAACCAGTCTTCCTGTTCCTGACACTGAGAAGCACCCCCATAACATGATGCTTCCATCATCATGCTTCGCCACTAGAATAGTATTAAGCAGGTGATAATCAGTGCATGGTCTTTGTCAGAAATGGTGCCTAGAGCACTCCTGATCAAATTTTGTATCATCAGAACAGTGAAATATTTTCCTCATATTCCCAGAATACCTTAAATGCCATTTAGCAAACTCCAACTCGAAGATAGCTAGCCATAAATGCCTGATTGATGGAGTGCCGTGGACACTGCCATCTTAGCAGAGAACTTCCAAAGCTCTGTTATAGTAACCATTGGGTTCTTGGTCACTTTCCTGGTCAATGCCTTTCTAGCCCATCTATTCAGTCTGGTCAGAAGGCCAACTCTAGGATAGTCCAAACTTCTTCCATTCCATAATTGTTGAGGTCATAGGAACATTCAAAGCTTTAGAAATGAATTTATACCTGTGTCCTGATGTATGCCTCACCTCACTACAATTTGATCATGGAGGTCTACACAGAGTTCGTTGGACTTCATTGCATGGTTTTTGCCCCGACATGCAGTGTAAATTGTGGGACTTTATATACACAGGTGTGTGCCATTTAAATGATGTCCAATCAATTCTGTTTCAAACAATTTCTAGATGCATCTCAAGGATAATTAAAGCAAACAGGATGGACCTGAGCATAATTTGGAGTACCACAGAAAAGGGTCTGAATACTGAAATAAATAAGAGTTTTCAGTTAATTATCTTAATTAATTTACAAAGTAATCATCTTGCCTGTTGAAGGGGCCTGAGTTGCCTCGAAAGCTTGCATATTGTAATCTTTTTAGTTAGCCAATAATAGGTGTCCTTTTGCTTGACTTTTCATTACATTGTTTTTGTTATTTAGTAATGTTTTAATTCAAATGCTAAATAATGTAAATAAGTATTAAGTACTATTTATATGGTTCCTGATTATTTTCCTTGTGTTTTGTGGGTAGATTCACAAGAGGCAATGTCAGTATGACATCTCAGCTGAGGGACAACTCAATGCCTTTACACTGGTGTTGAGGTTTTAAGTTCTTCGGAGTGTCAGTGTAGTGTTGTGACGTCAAGAGCTTTGTAAGGATTGCTTGGATTGTTGCTTCTGCCTTTGTCATTTATGATTTCTGGATTATAGATTGGACATGTTAGCACTGAGTTGCCCTTTTGGGTAAACCATTTTTTTCATATGGCTTGTCATTTTTTGGTGCTGGTTTATTTAATAAATTGTTAAATAGTAATGAAAACTGTTTTGCTTTTGCCCCAAAAAACAAAGGTTTGCAGCCATCCTCTCCCTTAAATGCCAGCAACCATACTACATACACTTCAGAACAGGAAATCCAACTGAAGCTAAGCATCCATACACCAATAATTGAACGTGTGATGAACCAGGATAACTAGGGTTGATGCTGGAAGAAGTGTTGGTTGAGGGTAGCAGGGGTGCTTACCCCATGGTCTAAATGTGGATCCCAATGCCCCAATGCAGTGAAAGGTGCACTGTTCTGTATAAATTGTGCCATCCTTCAGATGAGACATAAAACTGAGGTCCTGCCTCTCTGTGGTCATAAAAGATCTCTGGGCATCTTTTGAAAAGAATATGGTGTACCGTGATGTCCTGGATAAATTGCCCATCATGGCCTCATCCATTCTGGCTCCCAAGTCATCCCCTTTCTCTAACTGGCTATCTCTCTCACCCCTTCACCACCTAATTGCTAATGTGTTGTGAGCATATTGATGCAAGAATGGATGCCGTTGGATGCTGCACATTGGTAGTGGATGAAGTGGCTCCCCACTACTTTATGAAAAGTGCTTTGAGTAGTAGGAAAACATATATAAATGTATTTAATTATAATTTATAATTTTTATTATTATTAAATGACATCTTTATATACTTTTATATTATTAAATTTTAAAGGCCTTAGCCCCATTTTGAGCCTTTGCAGGCTGCCTATTGAGTTTAAGATCTGGCAGCCTGGGTAGAGGCCTGTTTCTAAGGCAGACCATATCACAACAGCATAAGTCTAAAACTGCTAAAGTATAGTTTATAGTCACTTTGGTTATAGTGTTGAAATTACAAAGACAGCAGAACCGTTGAATGTGTCTTCATATGCTTATATCCTATAACTGTGTACTCAATAAATGCAGGACTTTCATCATATTATTGTATTGCATATTCTATAATGTCTTTATAATAAATAAAAGTACAGAAAAAATGGTTGATTTGAGGATACTTTGGCAATTGAGTGTTTGAATCATATTCCTGGTGCAAGACAAAAGATACTCTTGTACTGGGTGCCACTTCATCACATGGCACCTACCAAGATGGGATGATGTAGTATTACACAATGAACCTTTGAAAACCACGTGATTTTTTTTTAATTCCCCACTATTGCTTATCTTGTATTAATGTCAGCTGAAGTTCAGTGATAATTATTTATAATAGTGAAGCTGCATAATTTTATTTGAAACTGAATTGGATTGTATTTCAGCACTGTATTTTTTGTATGCGACTGTATGATTTCATTAGTTCAAGCAGTAAGCAATGCTTAAATTACGTTGATTACCATGCCTGAACACATCTTTCTTATCCATATGCAATTTTATATGCTACTTTCCTACTGTTACGAAGACAGCTGTTGTATTGGCAGTAGAAAACCAGCTGCACTCTGAAGGCTTCGTGCTGTTAAAGATGTGCTAGTGAAAAGAAGAGTCTAGGCAAATGTGGCTTATGATCAAATTAGAATTATGCAGCATGCTCAAAAGCACATTTTCTAAATCTGCAAAATTTACAGAACACACCCTGACACCCCTGTCCACCTGCACTGTGCTTTAGTGAGGCTACTCCTTCACTTTTGTGGGCTGCTTCAGATAGAGCCCTTCTGGGCTTCCCATGCCACCATGGTTCTCATGATATTATATAAAATATGTTATTGAAAATTCAATTACCCAATTAACATTTATAATATGCTAATATTATGCAATGCATGCCAAGTGCATAAAGGTAAAAACACTTGTTATGCTCCCTGGGCAAAAGGCGCCTTTTGTAATTTCCATAAACTAGGAGATAATTTCCATAGTGCCTAATACCTCAAAGCAGTATGCATTTATGTATTTATTTATTTTGTAGCTAATTAATTAAATGTAACGATTATTATGAGTGAACCCTGCAGCTTTTCTGGGTTGACTAATTATGTTGTTTCATCATGTTGAAGTTTTGTAATGTAGTGTTAAGTTGCAAACCCATATAACAAATGCATTTTACCGATTTAACTACAACATTTTAATAATACATTGACTGGACGAGTCTGTCAGCATAACTTTGTTGTTTTACTTACATTGTGCTTCTAATTGTAGGAAAAATGTGCATGTTATGGCAGGCAGCCGGGGTCCATGCCCAGCCGGGATGCCCCTGCACACTATATTCAGGGAGAGCAGCCCTGGACAGTACAATACCTCCCCCTGGACGCTAGATTGCCGCCCCCCTGGGTTGGAGCGATGCCTTGGTTTCCCACAGGGCTCCATGGGAATTGGAGTTCGGTGCAGCCCTGTTGGGTCGTGCAGGCACCACTAGGGGGTGCTGTGTGTGGGACTCCTGAGCCCGTGTGGGCAGCATATTCATCACACCTGGAAGTGCAGCCGGAACTTGGTGATCAAACACCTGGAGCACTTCCGAGTGAACTATAAAAGGAGCCAGCGACCACCACTCAGAGGCCGGAGTCAGGTGGAGAAGGACAAGGTTGCCTGGGAGGAGTGGTGGTGGTGGTGGTGGTGGTGGTGGTGGCGGCGGCGGCGGCGGCGGCGGCAGCAGAACGAGTAATGCTTTGTGTTACTTGGTGTGTTGTTTGAGACTGTATATTGCCTGTAGGGTTCACAGGGAAGACGTGCCCCACCGGTGAAAAAAAAAAAATAATTGTTCTATTTTTCACGTGCCTCCGTGTAAATCTGTGTCGGGTCGGGCGCTATATAGCGTCCTTCTTACAATGTGTGTATATGTCTTTAGGAGCTGTACAACTTTGGAATGACTATTTGTTGCATATTATAAGAATTCATAACAAACTTCTTAAGTTTATATTAACTATTTTATAGCTAATTCTATGAATATTAATAAAATCAGTAACATTATACTTCCAACAGTAAGTTTCTTTTGCTGGAGTATTTGACTGATGAAAACACCAGTCTCTTATATGGCAAACAAATCCATTTCCATGGCTTTATAGATTATATTAGCTCCTTGAATAGAATCATTGACTAACATACAGCCTAATAAACTATGTACCTAGGAAAAAAAGAATAACAAAAAATCACTTTAGACATAGATTTTTTTTTCTTGGTAAGGTTTCATCTTTGATTTAATTAGGTTTTTATACATATACAACTTTATTTGTTTTGTTGTTGCTTTAACATTTGTTAAATATGCAATTGCTCCCATCAGGAACAAAAAGTCGTCCCTGTCCTCAACTGTCATAAACAGTACTATTTATTTTATCAAATAAGAAGAGCTAAATGAACCAGAGAAACAAAACATGTCATCATGTTGCGATTACCCTGCCAAAAGACACTAAAGTAAACTCTGTCCTCCCAAAACCAAGGCCCAGGCTTGCTAAGGCCTAATGTTCAAAATGGGTTTTTCCTCAAACTTAATCAGGTAGCGTCTGTACAGACTAAAAAAAAGAGGAGTTCCCAGCAATTAAACCATTTTTATAGTCTTCAGTATAAAAAAAAATAATAAAGAAAGAAAAATTCTGTCTCTTCATAAATTACTACAAAGAAAATAAAAATACAGGTATACCAAAATATCAAATCCTCTGCCTGAAACAACTAGATAAAGGGGTTCTCTGTTCTATTTTGGCCAGGGTTATTTTTCCCTGTCTTACATGTACTTTGTCTTTGTTTATTTGTAAGTATATTTCATGCATTTGTGTACTTTCTGTTAATTTTGTTTTTTATTCACATCCATGAACCTTGTATTTTTCTCTGATGTGCCTTGTATTTTGTGGGTGGAGCCTCAAGAGGCAGGAACAGCCTTACGTCCCTGCCAAGGGATGGACCACAGTATAAGTGTAACAGCCTGGGCCGATTCTGAGACTAGCAGTCTTGAATTCCACTTAATTCCAAGGTTTGTGATGCCAATGATAATTTCACGTGATCATGGAACACATTTTGTGAACAGTGCTATGAAAGATATTTGCAGAGCATTACCAATCAAGCACTGTTCTTATCATCCTCAGTCAGCAGGAAGTGTTGAGCGAATGAATTGAACTATTGAAACCAAAGTAAACAAAGCTTGTCTAGAAACAGGTTTGAAATGCTCAGATGGTTTTCCTCTTATCATAATGACAATTTGGGATACCCCCAACAGAACAACTGGTTTGCCTCCTCATTAAATTTTAATGGGACAGTCATTGATTCAACCAACACCAAAAGATCAGCTCTGCTTACTCGCAGGCAATGATGTGATAGCTGACCCTCCTTCTACACCGTACCATTCTTTTACACTAGAAAACCTTGTGTATGTTAAGAATTTTCAAAGAAAGGGCACCATTTTACCACCCTGGAAAGGTTGACATCAAGTGCTTCTCACAACTAGCACTGCTGTCAGGCTTTAAGGTTCAACAGCATGGGTTCACACATTGTATTGTTGTCTTGCTCCATATGGAAAATAAGAACCCGTCTCACTGCCCTTTTACTCATCATGGGTGCACCAGGAGAAAATGAGGAACCTAAAGACCATAGTCCTTTCCTTATGCATCAGTTTCAGCAAGTCTTACTAGGTCAACAGTTAGTGGTGATTGGGCAACAGTTACTACAAATGAATCCTGTTGAGTTTGTATGTCTTTCCCACATTCAGTTGATATATGGATTCCAATCATCCAAACTTTGCTGAATCTCCAGGTTTCTTCATGTAACAGTACTCAGAGTAGCACCTTTTCCTGTTCTGGAAGATTATTTTGATTATGACTGGGATTTGTTTGCTGTGGTTTCCCTTTTAAGCAAACTCTCTCTACCTTCATTTTACTCTGCCTTTGACATTTTTGATTTTTTGTTCCTCTCAATAAGAATTTTAATTTATGAAAATTATCATTTACCTTATTCTTAAGTCAGAGGTTTATAGTTTTCCTTCTCCCTTGAAGGGGATTTATGATATTTAGGGAAATTAAACCATATATTGAAATATTGAAGGCAAATTCTGTTTTGTGCCTTTGTAGGCTGAAGCCAGCCAATAGAGTATTGGGTTCAGGTGGCTTAGGTAGGGGCTTTTCTGGGCAGATTAGGTAGGTATCTGACCTGTTTAATAGATCTTTTAGTGGCCTCACACCATTTTGTCAATTTGTGTGCTGCTCCATCATGAATGTCATGGTGACCCTGCCCACAAATTCTATCTTTGCAACCACTGCATTTGGCCTGTCTTTCACTGTCTTGGCCTGTCTTTCCCTGATTTTGTCCCTATTGTCAGGTATGACTGCTCTGCCCACTATCCTCATTTACAATCTGAAGCACAAAATTTCTTTTGAATATATCCATACTCTTATAGCCTTTTGAAGGGCAGAAAACATTTAGACTCCAAACTACTAATAATTGCAATGATGCTATTGCCAAATTGCAAATAAACAAGGGCATGTAGGCCTTGTATCATCTTGGTTTGTTTTTCATTTGTTTCCATTAAATTGAATAAGGGACGTTATAGAATGAAATATTGTGTTGTAGTTTCACTCTTCTGCAGGCAGAAACTGTAAAAGAAAACTCTTAAAGATGCATCAAATTAAGACAAAGGCATCTGTCTCATTCCATTTGTCAGCCTGGTCAGTACATCATGAAAGGTGAATCTTCCTCAGATGTTGGCTTCTCCTCAGTTTCTGTCACTGGAAAACATTTGTATCTCTGATAGACAAGAAGAAAATCTGTCACTGTCTTTATATGAGTGTTCTTCATACAGAATCATGGACCTTTTATGGCATTGAGAGACACTGGTCATTCACTGACTGTATTATTGGTCAGCTCTGATGTGTGTCACTGCTCCAGTGACTGCCATGCCTGTCTGATGTTAGAAGAGAGGTGGCTCAGTTCTAAGCAGATTTAGAGGTCCTGAGCTTGCAACACAAAGAACAAGTAAGTAAAAGTCTGGTAAGTCTATTTTCTCAGCATAATATAATGTATTTGAACCTCAGGTTGGAAGGTTGGGAGACAAAGTCAGAGAGGCGAGATTGCGTTGGTTTAGACATGTGCAGAGGATCGATGCTGAGTATATTGGGAAAAGGATGTTAAAGATGATGAAAAGAGGAAGGCCTAAGAGAAGGTTTATGAATGTCATGAGAGAGGACATGTAGGTGGTGCGTGTAACAGAGCAAGATGTAGAAGACAGAAAGATATGAATAATGATGATCCACTGTGGCAACCCCTAATGGGAGCAGTCGAAAGAAGAAGAAGCAGAAGAAGTTCTTAAACAGAGTCTTTCTCAATGCACTCTGAATATTGTACACTTGCCATGAAAGATTAATTAACCATCTCATACTTATTTGCGTTTTATTCCTTATTACAATTTTCAAAAGGCAATCTGAAGGTAATTTTATAAAATTTTATGAAAAACAAACTTTGGTGATACTATAGAAGTAGTACATTTGGAAGGGTACAGAAGACTAAAAATAATTTTTTTTATCCGTTAACATATACCCCATATTGTTTGTAGTGTTAATGATTAATCTCATGATTTCATGTAGGATAGAGATAACAAACTATCAGTTACAGTGGGCTGAAAAGGAGCAAACATTTTGAAAATGTCCATGAAAAAAAAAAATCAAGATTCTCATGTTGTATAACCCACATGCCAGTTATCCAGTCATTGCTATGTTTCAGAGTTTGTTTCTCCAAAAACTTAAATATAAAAATGAATTACAACACTCATTTTCTGGACATCAGATTGGACTTGTTTTCCTTCAGTTACCTATTTAGGCATATCATTGTTGCCTGTCCTTTGGCCTTTTTCTTTCTTGGGGTCTTTTTGTTCTTTAATATATAAACAAATTCTTCATTTATAAAGATTGGGCTTGTCTTCCCAAGTCAGAAGTTTTACTGTTTATCTTCTCCTGTGAAGAGCATTTTTGTATTTTTTTGAGTATTTTTAACTTTTAAAAGCCTGGGCCCCATTTTTAGGCCTGTAAGTTCATTGAAGCCTGCCTTTTGAGTTTGGAGCTAAGCATTCTGGAGTGAGGCCTATTTTGGATTCACACTCAGCAAGGTGCTGATGTAACTGGTGGTATCTAGAAGGCTGCCCACCTTTTTTGCCATCTTCTGTGCTGCTAATCATAACAGCTGTATGCTCTCAATATCTAAAACACATTCATTTTTGCTAATATGTTGTTAATTAAATACTTATAGAAAAATGATAGTAGTGCATGAAAGTGAAGAAATGTTCAATTGAATTCAAGTTTTTTTTGAAGACTGGAGTCTTGACCAATAAATGAAATGGGAAGCAGGTTTATTGCAACCAATGGAATTTGACTACCAAAAAAGGTTTTTCTGACTGACCAAGTTTGTTATGAATTGGTGTGATTTTTCCTAAGACAAGCAGAGGTTTACGTGGCTTAGGCGTATGGCCCTTTAGGCTATGTACTGATTATAACTAGTGCAAGCCCAAAATGTTGATAAAACAAATATAAATATCACAAAAAATATAACAAAAACCCTTCAAGTGGGGTGTAACTGTAAACCTTCAACTTGCAACAAAGGCAAACAAAATATATGCGTTAAGGATTTATTTAAGAATAAAATGGAAAGTTACAAAAGGAAGCTCAAAAGAGCAAAGAAAGACACAATGGAGTAGCCAAAAAGACAGTCCTAATAAAATGAGTATTAAAGTGTAATCCAAAAATCAGATTACTTTAACCAGAGAACTATAATTCAAGAAAAACAGGAAGTTCAATACAGAAAACACAGTACTCATAGACACTACAATAAATAAATGATTCCTAACGTCATGTAGGCTCCGCCACCTGGGGCTCCATCCATAAAGAACAAGGAGCATAACTTCATTTTAAAGGACATTAAACCATTAAAATCACGTATGGAATCAACATAAATAACATGATATTAACATAAATAACATGAAAAGTAATAGCTTGAAATAAACAAAAATGTTCATAACTTTGATCAGATTCATAAGTTAATTTCATTTGAGGTAAAAAGTCATCGTTAGTCATCGTTATAACTCAGCAACTTCACATAGCATTGTTTTCAGCAAATTATCCAATGCAATGCTTTAAGGGTGTTCTTGTGAAATGACAGGCTTGAAATTCTCGTTTCTTATCTGTCCAAGGGAATATAAACACAGCAACATTTGTGTAGGTACGCTTTAGAATTGGAATTTGGGATGTAGGAGAAAGCCAGAGTATGCAGAGAGAAACCATCATGAAAACACACATATAGAACCCTTGAATTAGACATTAAAATAACTACTATGTATTTAAAAGCAAAGAATGTGCTAATAACCTTATAATATACTAAATGTTTAAAGTGAAATTTTACATAATCCTAATTACAGTGAGAAAGGTCCGTGGCGGTGCATATTTTAAAACCAAATACAGTCTGCTTGGGTGTGTGTGTTAGCGTGGCTGAGCAGCTTCAGAGTGTTGATGGGGAGATCGGCTGCTCGTGCATCCATGTGCTGATACGCACAGTTCAGTCGATCAGGATAGTAGTTAGAGAAGCTTTAGATGGGAAGGAATGGGCCAGCGTGGTGGAGAAGAGGCAGAGCAGTTAGTGGCCCCGTGGAGGAGCAGGGGGATGGGGGTGAATCATTCCCTGCTGAACAATTTGGAGGAATGGTGTAGCGTTTTATGGATTTGGTAGATGCCAAGGGTGTGTAGGGGAAGATGGAGGGTCTGCAAGTGCTGATGGAGGCAGCAGGATTTGGAAGTCTAGTTCTAAGCATTCCGGTAGACAATGAAAGAGGCAGTTGGGACAAGATTTGGAGAGAAGTACCTGCAGCTGTCAGCATCTCCAGCTAGCTGCAAGACCTGTTCAATGAGCTGGTAGCGAGGAGGAAAAAGATGGGCTGGGCTGACAGAAGATGAGGGAACCTGACATCTGCATGGTTTTATCATTGGATTTTAGGGTTATTTATTGCCGGTTTTAATGCCATGATGTGCACTCGTTTTACAGAATATTTATTGACTTTTTTTATTTGAACCTCTACACTTTTGAATTTTGGGGTTGTTGCATTTTTGAAATCTGGATTTGATAATGAACCTCGAAGTACTTTGCTATACTATCATGACTATTGATGATCAAGAGGGACATGGCAGCTACAGCTAACCCAGACCGTCACGCTAAAGCTAAAGTCTCTCTATATATATTTAGATGCTTTGGTAGCAATGACATTTTTTGTTAAAATTTATTACTTAACAACTAACTAATAATTTAATTATAATGTTTGAGTAATATGAAGGCACTACAAAAATTCTGGCAAAAGAATCAAGACAGATTTCTATTAAAAAATTTCAACAGGCAAAAGTCATTTAGAGACTTCTTACCATTTGTAATTTCTGCCTACCATGTAAAGATTTTCCTTGATCTTAATAAGATTTGCAAAGCACTAATAAAGAGGGTATTCATCTCTTTCTTCAATGTACTTATTAAAAGCTAGCTCAAGTTTTCTTTCTCATTGTGAAGCCAAAAACAAGCAATAAAAAACACATAATAACACAGTGACTACTGTGACATCACACAACTGTGCACTCAACATAATAATTGCTTAAACTGAGGTAGTGCTCTGCATGACATTGTCAATATGTGATGCAAATTACACAAAATATGAAGAAAAATGTCAGTGATGAATAATGAATTCATAAAACTACAAAAACAATGGGATACTTTCAAGTCTCTTCAGCGTTAACCTTTTTCGTACTCCCACCAAATAATCCACATTAACATTAATAATCCTGACTGGCTGTCATGCAACCTGCAGTGATGTTGGCAATGCTATGTGAAGGCACAGACTAATGCCCTGTGCAAATTACAGTCATGTTATAATGTCTCAACCCAACTGAGCACTTAAGATAAGATTTTTAGAGTGGTATTTCAGAAGGTTCTTTCCTCATTCATTATCAAAACCTCAAATGAAGGCATTTGTTATGAAAAAAGTAGTTTTGACTCACCCCAGTACAGTGACAAACAATTTTGTAAAATCTCTGCTAGGCTGCAGTGAACCCTTTCTAGTAGGTCTGGTGGCCGCTAGTTTTACTAATTGACTCACATTTGCTTTGGTATCTAAAACATGAATATAACCATCATGTAAATTTAACTAAAATTGGGTAGCGAATAATATGGCTGGAGAACAATCACGAGTAGTTCAATTTTAGAAAAACCAAACAAGAATTTGTATTTTATTATTTTTCATTAACATAATGGCAAACGTCAAATTCTGTTCATCTGATCAGAAACACCATTCACAAATACAACTCTCTATTTAAATGTCTTTATCCAAGTAAAGATTAATAACACAACTGAGCATGCTTGCAGCTTGACCTGGGCTGCTACTGACAAATGTTAGAAATGGTAGATTAAGCAGTATCTATTTGATCTTGATCAAAGGCAGAATAGATTCTCTAAGTGAAAATGAAAACTGGCCAAGCATTTTTACTGACACCTTCATTCTCTTATAGAAACAAAAAAGAAAATAAAAAATAAAGCAGTAAAGAGACAAAACTAATGCCACGCTCAACAGCTAGATGTTGAATATAGGGAACTTACAAAGACCACGAAGAAGTAGTCCTTGGAGTTGTTTGCAGGTATACCAAACATCTAAAGGAAATTACAACATTTAATTCTTTGGGAAGTGAATAATAAAAATGCTAAAATCATTCAGGCATGCATGTTCATGTAACAATTACCACTATACAATAAATGCAACAGGATGCAAAGTTCAGCTGAGAATATTTATTGCTAAACTATTTTATATGAAAGAAATTTTTGCTAGCAATTGCACAACATTTTTAGAGCACTGACAAAGTAACCAAACGTCACCCACAAAGTGTAGGATTATTTTCTTGAGCAAATAAACCAACTGTCCTTTCCATTTTTAAAATGCTTTGGTTTGAGCTGCACAGACGTTCATCTTTATGTCAGAGCCATCCAGGTGGTGTCTTTAAATGTCAGCACTCTGTTACGATTCCTCGATGCCATCCATCTGAACGGAGACCGCATATCACATTCGACAACAGCTTGTACATGTCTGAAACATAACACTGGAAAGAGATGAAAAATTATTTTATGTTGTTTACTTCAATTACATTTTTACCATTAACAACAACGATAAAATGAACATATGTGTCATCTCACTTTAAAAATGGTTAAAAGAATTCTGTTCTCACTAAACTCCAAGCTCTCAACATGGAATCAATAATAAAAATTCAGGCAATATGGTTTGATTGCCTAAGGCTTTCGATATTACTCCATCATCTTGAAACAAATTTTAGAACCATCTGCTTCTAAACTATTTAACAGATGGAGATAATAAAACAAAATTTGTCTGTTACCTTAAAATCTTAAAGGTTATTTCACTTTACCTAAAAGGGAATGTCACCTAAAAAAAGACTGAGCATACCCATTAATACTATACTGTATGTGTTATCATTTGGTTTCCTGATACCCTGTCCTGGATTTGTCCCAGTGCTTTCTGTGGACTGAAAAAGTTAGGATGGTATGGAAAATGCAAATAAAAACAGAAAGCAGTGATTTCAAAATTAATCCGAACTTGTAATCCATCCTAAACAGTATAAAGACAAGATATTTAATGTTTAGTCTGGTAAACCTCTTTTTTTGCAAATACCATTGAGGGACTGCAATACATTCCAAAAAAGTTATGGCCAATAATGAGTTTAAAAATTAAAATAATGAGTAGACACAGCTTATTGTAACCATTCTTTGACATAGAAGCTGCATCCAAGAAATATCCCAGTCCGTGAGGAGTAAAGATGGGCCAAGGATTGCCAATTTTCCCAGAAATGTTTAAACACAATGTCACTCAAAAACAGATCAGACAGACACTCAATAGTGAATAATATAATTAAAATATTCGAAGAACATGGAGAAATGTCGGTGTGTAAAGAGCAGCGGCGCAAGCCTAATCTGACTACCTGTGATCTTTGGTCTCTAATATGGTACTGCATCAAAAACCATCATTCATCAATAAGTGATCTAACCACATGGAATCAGGAGTGCTTTGGCAAACCTTAATCAGATAACGCAATACATACTTACACCCACAAATATCAACCATACTTTGCAATATCTAATTAAGATACTTCTTAAAGGTTATCAAGGTTTCTACTTCAATTACATGTCCTGGTAGTTTGTTCCAGATTCCTGCAACTCTTTGAGTAAATAAGTGCAGTCTCCTCTGCTTGAGCCTAAACAAGTGCAATTCTCTGAGTTTGTCAGACTATGACATGTCCTTAAGTCTTTAAGAATGTACCTGGTTTCTCTCCTCTGCACATTTTCAAGTCCTGCTGTATCTTTTATATAACATGGAGAACAGAACTGCACCCAGTAATTTAGATGCAGTCTCAACAGTGCATTATATAGTTTGTGCATTACATCTCTTGATTTATATTTAACAGTTTATCTGATACAGCCTAACATTTTATTTGCCTTTTTAAAGGCACAATGCACTTTTCTATGTTAAATGGCATTTTCTAAGTGCTCACCCAGTTCTAAAGGTTGTCCAAGCCTTTTTGAACTGTTTTTTTAGAACATTAGAACAATCTAGATGAGAACAGGAATTTAGACCAACAAAGCTCGCCAGTCCTATCCACTTAATTCTCCTAAAAAAACATCAAGTCGAGTTTTGAAAGTTCCTAAAGTCTTACTGTCTACCACAGTTTGTGTGAAATTTACCCTTAACAATTTTTCAACTGTGTCCCTGTGTTCTTGATGAACTCATTTTAAAATAACAGTCTCTATCCACTGTACTAATTCCCTTCATAATTTTAAACATTTCAATCATGTCACCTCTTAATCTTCTTTTGCTTAAACTGAAAAGGCTCAGTTCTTTTAATCTTTCTTCATAATTTATCCCCTGTAACTCTGGAATGAGCCTAGTTGCTCTTCTCTGGACCTTTTCTAGCACTGCTATGTATTTTTTGTAGCCTTGAGACCAAAACTGTACACAATACTCTGGATGAGACCTCACCAGAATGTTATAAAGCTTGAGCAGATCCTCCTTGGACTTGTACTCTACACACCATGCTATATAACCTAACATTCTGTTAGCTTTCTTAATGGCTTCTGAACACTGTCTTGTAGAGTCCTCTAAGACTCCTAAATCCTTTTCATAAGGTGTACTCTCGATTTTCAGACCTCCCATTGTGTATTGAAACCTAACATTTTTACTTCCTATGTGCCTCTGTAATGATATAACAGATTCCAAATTATCTGCCAATCCACCTATCTTGGTATCATCTGCAAACTTAACCAATCTGTTACTTATATTCCTATCCAAATCATTTACATATATTAAAAATAGCAGCGGCCCTAGCACTGACCCCTGTGGAACACCACTCTTAACATCAGTCAATTCTGATAAGGTTCCTTCACCCTCTCCTTCCTGTGTCTGAGCCAATTCTGCACACATCTACATACAACACCATGAACGCCCATTTCTTTTAGTTTGATACCCAGCCTCTCATGTAGCACCTTATCAAAATGCTTTTTGAAAGTCAAGATAAATAATATCATATGCTCCACTTTGATCATATCCTTTTGTTGCATTCTCATAGGATTTCAGCATGTGGGTTAAATGTGACCTCCCTCTTCTTAACCCATACTGACTGTTCAGTAAAACTCCAGTTCTTGCCATGTGTTGCTTACTCTTATCCTTAATAACTCCTTCCATTAATTTACAGTACCTGTGATGCATGTTAAGCTTACAGGCCTATAGTGGCTTGGATAGGCCCGGTCACCTCTTTTATATAACAGGATACTATTTGCCTTTTTCAGTCCTTCAGAATTTTCCCAGTGCACAGTGACTTCTTAAAAATAGGTTTCAAGGGTTGTTTTTTTTCTTCTTTATTTCGCCTTATACAATTTCTTGTATTAGGAATTTGTTAGTTTTCGCATACCCCTTGGGGTCAGAGCGCAGGGTCAGCCATAGTACAGCGCCCCTGGAGCAATTACAGGTTAAGGGTCTTGCTCAAGGGCCCAGCAGAGTAGGATCTCTTTTGGCAGTGACGGGGATTCGAGCCGGCAACCTTCGAGATACCAGCGCAGATTCTTAGCCTCAGAGCTCAGAGAGGTTTATCCCCCTTAAGAACTTGAGGGTAAATATTATCAGGTCTTGGTGGTTTGTTTTTATTTCAGCCTATTTAATCTGAGCAGTATTTCTCACTCTACAATTTCCAAATCAATCAATACCTCCTTAGTAGTCCCATTTACCACTGGGAGGTTTTCTACTTCCTCACTTGTGAAGACCTCAGAAAAATGCTCATTTAGAGCATCTGCTATTTCACCGTCTGTATTTTTTAATTCCCCTTTACATGCATGTTGCCTGAAGAAGGGGCCTGAGCTGCCTCGAAAGCTTTCATTTTGCTTCTCATTAATTCCCATTTACTATTCTTAATGCACTTCACCTCCTCCTTGACTGATGTTTAACTACTAATACACTGAAAGAATCCTTTTTGGGTCATCTTTTACCTTATCTGCTATATTCCTCTTCAGCTGTCTTTTAGCCTCCCTAATATTTTTGTTAATGGTTACCCTCATGTTCTCATAGGCCCTACGATTCACATTGGAGTTATTAGTCTTATAAACTTTATACTGCTGTTTTTTGTCCTTTGCAGCTTTTTTTAACTCTTTAAACAACTCCACAGTGGGTTAATAAAATTTCCTATTAATTCCAAATTTAGGTATGTACCTCTCCTGCATTGCATGTAAAACATTTTTAAACCTGTTCCATTGCTCCTCAACTGCCTCCACAGTTAAAAGCTTATTCCAGTCTATCCTCCTTAGACATTGCTATATTTGCTCAAAATTTGCCCTACCGAAGTTAAACTTAACACTTTTATTCTTTGCATCTGTACTCTTACAAAATACTGAGAATTGTATTATATTATGGTCACTTGACCCTAGTGGTTCAATCACCTCTGCACCCTCAATTCTATCCTAATTGTTACAAAATACTAAATATAGACAGGCTTCATCCTGCATTGGTGCTTTACGATGCTGAGTCACTGATTACACTGCACAACAAAGTTTTTGCTTCTTGAACACTGTGGGGTGTTTCTTATAGATTTTTGGGTGCTGATCACGAATATCATATCAAAATTTAACCACCCACCATTTGTAGTCCTTCATATTAATGAACCCTTAGGCTGTCTCCCTCCTTAACTGCTCTACTTTCTGAACACTAAGAACTGTTCAATCTAAAAAAAATAAAAACTTGCTTAGTGAATATCTGCTGCTAGTTAATTTCCTATTGTTTTATCTGCTTCTCCAGCCCTTTGTGCCTGATCAGGCGTCTTAACGCCAGCCATTTACCTACGCACTGCTGAGCTTTCCTCTTTATTACACTGAAGACAGCATGGGGCCCTTTTTTATGTTAACTAAGGAATCACCATTTCTGTTACTTATTAACTACTTATTGCTACCACGCCAGTTATTTACTTACTTATTTACTTACAGATGTCAGTAAAGCTACCGTTGCTTTCTGCCCTGCCTCATCGATGCTAGTTCAAATATAAGTAACAAAAATTATTACATGTAACAAGTAACTTCTCCAAGCACACCCCCAAAACACCTAGCTGCTTTTGCTCCTGTGCAGGCGAAATATAAAATGCAAGAAATCCTTCTAAAGGGAAAAAAGCTTTTAAAATTCCTGTACGGTTCCTTAGTGGCAGCCAAATCCCAAATTTATAGATGCAAAATGTATTTTTTAATTAACTCACACCACAAAAAAATGCAAAAACTCTCAGCAACTCCCAGCTGCTTCTCTCTCAATTGCAAAGATCACATCAGCACATCTCCTCCAAGCTCAGTTTTTTCTGCCTCCTTAGTGCCTGCAATTCCTATTTCTAGCAGTTCTAGTCACGTATGGTTGACAAGCATTGACCTGAACATAAGATAGTACTGAGATGTTGAAAAAGAATTATGAGGAGACCCTAAGAATCCTAAGATGAGAGTTATTACTGGAGGCATCTTTGTAGTCCATTTTGGTGCATGAACTACTACACTAATTTATTAATCAATCGATTAATTAATCACAATTCAAATGCTGAAGATGTCAAAGTTAAAGTGCCTTTTAAATGTTGTATTGAAAACATTTGTTACATAGAGTGGTCTTTATCTTTAAAGAAAGCCGGACCAGAGCGTGCTCTCAATTATGTCGTATTTCGCTACTGAACTTCTCCAAGGACTATCCAGTGGTGATAGAATGTGAATAGTCCATAGTCAGACATTGGAATCAAGAGAAGCAATGTCAAAATCCATCCTAGATGTCAAGCAGTGGACCAACTCTTTGTCCAGTCTCAACATTAATTTTATAAAAAGTTATAATTTTATAAAAAGAGTTTCCCAATCCAGATTACATGGCTTTCATGTGCATGTTGAAGGCGTATAAATGTATACTCCAATGATTCTTGTCAGATGTGCTCCGATTGCCTTCAGAACTCCTATTGAATGACATTTGGCCTTTGTGTTTATGGAGGGAGAGTTGTATCCACAGGCTTTGAATTAACTGTACAACATTTAATGTGAGCATAGTGTATGGGGATGGGCATATTTTATTCTCTAACCTTAATCATCATTTTCAAGGACACAGTTTCAAAATGCAGATGTGGTCTTTTGTGTATCCATCTCAGAAACTTGCAGGTTCTATGTCTTCTCTTTATATTTTATGTTGTCCGTGAGGCATGGATTGGAGTGTAAAGTGAAAGAGTCACAATGTCCACATTTGGGTTTAGGGGTTTCTCCTGGAGAGCTGTGGCATCTCAGTGCTGCAGCACCAATTGATGGAGTTTACAAGTACTGCAAAGTAGAGAGTATAGAAGGAAACATACGGTAAGAAAATGTGAGTAAATCAATTATTATAAATAATATCTCTCTAAACCTAATTTGCAGACCTTTGGCACACTGCAGTTTATAAAGGTTAGGAGAGGTGAAGGAAAGCATATTTTTCATTAAACAGTAAAAGTCATGGACAAAGAAAAATGTAGCTATTAACAAAATTGATAAAATGCTCAAAGGAATAGTGTCTTTCAAAACAGAGAGCTGTTTCTTTCAGTCTGTTTACCTCCAAATTCAATTAATCTATTTTAATATGTTAGGTTTTCAATTTCTGTCTTTTGGATATAATATAAATGCCCTAACCCATTTTTTAACTTTTTCAAAGATGTATTGTTCACAGATTAATTGCATATATGTATTTAAGTCAGTCAAACCCATTAAATTGCTCCTGATGGCTCAGTTTCCTCAGACTTCAGAAGTGTTCTCTTTGTGCTCCAAAGGTGAATCATATTGACCAAATAATTATTCAAAAACACAGAGTAGCTCCAATTTAAATGGAAATTAAACTTGTAGAAAATGTCCATGAGCCAGTCTTTACTTTGTATAGGAGGCTTAACAGCAATGTTCTAAAGAAAACCATGAAATAATCAGGAAAATTATTAAATTATGTATAACACTGGATAATTATTATAAAACCAAGAACGGTGCAAGCAAGGCTATGCAGTTTGAGAAAACATCAATCATTAACTCTAACGCCAATCCAGAAATTTCACATTTTCAGTTTACATTCAGATTTAAATAGTAAACATGAAGAAAGATGCAAAATGTGTATACTAACAGGTTCTTTGTGACTCATTTTTAGCCAACCTTGGCCTATCATTTTTTATTTCTAGAACCAATGTTTGAATGTTTTATTTGTTTCTTGTAAATGAAAGGTCCAGCTTTGTATGCACATTATGTTAACATGAGTGCACAATAAATTTATAACCACAGGGTCCTCTGTCTTGGGTGACTCCTAATATTTATCTTCAGATAAAGTATACAGTATGTCTTCACACTTATTTATGATTATTGACTAATTACAATAAACACATTTAAAAAAAAAAAAACAACTTATATTTTTTAAATCCACTCAATAGGTTGATGCTTAGATTTGGTTTATTTGAGTAAATGCCAATGAAACTGAAATAGACTTCACAATACATCTATTTTCTCAGCTTGTGCTACCATTACATGGATTCAGCAGCTGATTCAGTTCCTTGGCAATAATTGTATTACAGAACATGAAGTGGAATCACAACATCAATAACAAGGCCCAGCATTGCTTTTCTATAGCAGATGAAGAAATGAAATTTACTTCAAGCAGTAATTCTCCAGGTCTACATTGCCTTCAATTGAAGCCACAAGGCCAATCTCTCTAACTGTCTTCTTTGGTGCTGTGTCTACCAGGAGTAAAGTCAAGGGCATTCAAGGCCAGCTTTAAGAGTAGAGTCTGCACTCCTGGGCACCAAAAGCCTTTTTGTTTTATTATCTGAAAATGTGGGTTAGGTGGACATTTATCCAGTGAGGAGACCATGAGTGGACCATTGCTTTCTTGCATCATCTGCACTGGGCGTCATCAAATACTAACATGTGGAGAGAGATGGAGAAGCTTGTGATCAGAAGGCAGCAAGTGATCAGTGCATTAGGGATTCATGACCCAGCATTAACCGAAACAATGTCACCTGGGATCACCAACAGCTCAGTTATTCAGCTGATTTATGGCAGGACAACTGATGTAAACCATGGTTCTTATTATCAAGTGTGTTATCTTTTACATTTAAACAATACACCTTACCTTCCTTAATCTGACTTTTGTTAATATACACTAACTTCTAACCAAATAATTTGCATGGAATTGTCAGTTATTTCTCCCTTAATAAGTGATTGCTGTTTTCTTTTTGTTTCTTTTTATTTTAGTCAGAATAAGGCAAATCAAGCAAACATGACTTAAGCTACAAATGTTGATTAAAATAACTTGCTTGAATATGCAGAACTAAATTTGCTACTTTCTTTTTAATATATTACATTGTATAGATGAGTTTGGTTTTTTTTACCTATTGTGGAAATATATACAAAAAAAGAAGAAACTCCACAAATATAAAGTTTTGGGGACCGTCCCCATATATTGTCCTATGGACAAATAAAGCAAAAAATGCGAAATAAACTATCAAAAGCACTGTTAAGGTAACATCTGACAAAGTTAATGGCACAAAATGTTTTTAAATACAGAAATGAATTATGGGAACAGGAAATGGTTGGCAGGAAGTGAGACTGAATGCAGGAGTCGGAAACAGCGTCATTTTGGTGGAACTGGAAGTGAAGTCAGTCGTGATGGCTGGATGTGATGTCATATCGAGTCGCCGGAAGTGACGTCATGGTGGCCATGTTGGAACCCAGAAGTAGAGGCAATTATTTTTCCTCGGTTTTTCTGTTGAGAGAAGAGATTCAGGTAAGTACCACGTGACAATCCTTCATCTCGCAATATTTCACTCACCTTTATGCTTTTTGACGGCCTACTAATCGCACATGTGTGACACAATGACTGGTGCTCATTTAATGGCTAACCACATACTGCAGATTGTACAGAGTAAGAACAAAGCAGGGTGTTGGGGTGCCAAGGCAGTAACCCAGTTTAACAGAAGTATTTTTCTTGTGAAAAAAGAAAGCCTCTTCAAAAACAAAATGGAAAACCTGTTAGTCCTGTAAGCAATAGCTTGATGCAACCATCAACAGCTATAGTTCTGTGTTCAAGGGGATCTGGGTCCAAAATGAATGCTGACTTCAGGTTGCTCTTTAGTTTAGATAGGATGTTGACTGGAAGGGGCTGGGATTGCATCAGCATACTGAAAATTATGCCATTACTCATGAAAAATGTCTTGTTCTATTCTTGGCGAAAAAAGGTAACATCAGTAAAAGACTTCTTCACCCACATCCCCACCCATTTTATCTGACCAAAACCACTCCCGAAGTTTGCATGTGTGACAACAGAAACATTAATGAGTGACATATGGCTCTGTATAGGGAAATACTACATACAGTGTAGAGTTTTGCTCAGTCTCATGTATCCTGACTCCTGGGTTCAGATTTCCTGCCTGATTGTTTTCTATGTGGTGTTTGCTTATTCTTTCTTTGTTTTTGTTTCCTATAGGAACTCCATTGTTACTTTGATGTCCTATATGCACATTAAGTTTATTGGCAAGGTCTTTGCATTAGTGGACCCTGTGACTTCTTCTTCTTCTTTCAGCTGCTCCCATTAGGGATTGCCACAGTGGATCATCTTCTTCCATATCTTTCTGTCCTCTGCATCTTGTTCTGCTACACCCATCACCTGCATGTCCTCTTTCACCACATCCATAAACCTTATCTTAGGCCTTCTTCTTTTCCTCTTGCCTGGCAACTCTATCCTTAACATCCTTCTCCCAATACACTCAGAATCTCTCCTCTGCACATGTCCAAACCAACGCAATCTCGCCTCTCTGACTTTGTCTCCCAACTGTCCAACTTGAGCTGACCCTCTAATGTACTCATTTCTAATCCTATCCATCCTCGTCACCCCCAGTGCAAATATTAGCATCTTTAACTCTGCCACCTCCAGCTCTGTGTCCTGCTTTCTCCAACCCATATAACATAGCTGGTCTCACTACCGTCCTGTAGACCTTCCCTTTCGCTCTTGCTGATACCCGTCTGTCACAAATTACTCCTGACACTCTTCTGCACCAATTTCACTTGCCTGCACTCTCATTTTCACCTCTCTTCCACAATCCCCATTTCTCTGTACTGTTGAGCCCAAGTATTTAAACTCATCCACCTTTGCCAACTCTACTCCTTGCATCCTCACCATTCCACTGACCTCCCTCTCATTTACACACATGTATTCTGTCTTGTTCCTACTGACCTTCATTCCTCTACTCTCTAGAGCATATCTCCACCTCTCCAGGGTCTCCTCAACCTGCTCCCTACTATCGCTACAGATCACAATGTCATCAGCAAACATCATTGTCCACGGGGACTCCTGTCTAATCTCATCTGTCAACCTGTCCATCACCATTGCAAATAAGAGAGGGCTCAGAGCCGATCCCTGATGTAATCCCACCTCCACGTTGAATGCATCCATCACTCCTAACGCAGACCTCACCACTATCACACTTCCCTTGTACATATCCTGTACAACTCTCACGTACTTCTCTGCCACTCCCAACTTCCTCATACAATACCACAGCTCCTCTCGAGGCACCCTGTCATATGCTTTCTCTAGGTCCACAAAGACGCAATGCAACTCCTTCTGGCCTTCTCTATACTTCTCTATCAACACCCTCAGAGCAAACATTGCATCTGTGGTGCTCTTTCTTGGCATGAAACCATACTGCTGCTCACTAATCATCACCTCACTTCTTAACCTAGCTTCCACTACTTTTTCTCCCATCAAATGTTGACGTCTGTCTTCACTCAGTGCTGCCAGGAGATTTCAGTGCACCAGGTCTGGGTGAAACAGGTTAGAGAATGTTACCTTATTTTTTATTGTTTTACTTTAGTCTCATAGTATATCAGTTATGTTCTAGTTATAAATATAAGAAATTATGTAGCAATTATATATAATTTATAATTTGAAAATGTAAATGAAATGTGTGTTACAGATTAAACTATTTTATAATGTTAATTTAGTCATTTAATGTTGAATTACACTTTTTGCTGTCTGTGATTTGGGCACCCGCTGTGATGCTCAAAAGCAAAAAAAAACAGATAATAAAACAGCCACTGTGCATGGGCAGTGATCCAGTTCTTAAATTACTAATAAAACTTGGTGTAAATTCAATGTGGGATGTTAAGACTTTTAGACAAAAAAGATTTATATTGACTTTGTCCAGAGAGAAGTATCTTAATGTTGATTGACTTTGCTTTTAAATTAGCACTTCTAATTAGTACTTACAATTAGTTCTTAGAATTGTTTTGTTAGTTTCTGTGAAAACTAATGATGGAAAATGTACTTAGATGAAATATGCAGTCAATGCACACAGATAATGTGTCTGAAATTGAGAAAGATTGGAGGTAAGGTAAGAGACGATAAATGTGTTGGTTATACTTTATGATGCTATTATTGTTATGCCTTAAGAACAAAAAACACTGAGTTTGAAACTATGATAAAAAGATAAAGTCTGAATCCAGGCCTTGTCCATGTAGGTATACAAATTAATGTTTTCTGAGATCGACTGAAGAATCGCTGAAGCCCTGCAATGCCCAGTCCTACCAGCATAGGCTCCAGCTATCTGTGACCTCATGTTGATTCAGAATGCAAACACATTTTCATAGGTTTTGATCTGATTTAACTCATAAAGTACACACACACAGTTTGTTTCTGCAACACTTATATTTAGTGGTGTAGCTAGCTTGTTGAAGGCCCCTGTGCAGCGCCCTGAGGTAGGCCCCTCCTGTCTAGCATAACTGTTAGTGATTTATTCGCAACTAGATTCTACGGGCCAACTGGGCAGTGGTGTCCGCGACCGTGACACTATTAGATCACACGCTGGTGACAAATGAACCAGCTCTCCAAATGGAATTTGTAATAACTTTTTTAATCACTTTATTACAGCTGTTGTAAATTAGCAAAAATAAAGTAAATTGTGGGAATGGAATGTTGGAGTACATAAATATATGTAAGACGAGGACCCGTTTACTTCTCCATGACAACTTTGTGAAGGAAGATGATAAAAATGTAATGTAAGCTGAAAAGTAGAAACTGTTCTTTGCTATAAAATGAAGCAATTTCAATTTGTAACAAATTAAAACAATAACACCAGCTGACAGGGTACTTTTATACAATCGACCTGTTTTACACAAGTTCTGAGAAAATGGACATCATAAAGTGAGGTGTCAATGGTTCCAAGAAAATTGCCTTGTCGGTAGGAAATTGCTTTGTCATATATGTTGCTTGTTTGTCTTTAGTAGTTTCTCCATTTTTAACAGTTTTAGCAGATAGCACCTGCTCTGAAGCTGCTGTATCACTAATTCCAGGCTCAGTGTAGTTGTAACCATTTTACTCACTGCATTGTCTGCATAACCTGCTTACAACCGTTGCAACAATTCACCAGCATCAGCATTCTCAGTTACTACAGCTGGCCGTTGGTCAGTTTTGAGAAAAGTAGAAATCATGGTTAGCTTAGTGTTTTTCAAATCCTGTTGCAGGCATGTCTTATGTTAAGTAGTATCACTCTTATAATATTTGACAGATTCGCTGCTACTGATCGACATGGCGTCATATGGCCAGAGTATGAAAAGTGTCAAATTGTTCAAATATTCGGCTTTTGGCGACTAACGGGGAACATAACTTAACAACAGAATTGGTATGATTTACCATTTCCGATTTTGAATTTCAAAAACTGCTGAAATAAAATCAAAGTTACAAAAGTAACAATTATTTGCGATAGTAATGTATATTTACACTATTCAGGTGATATCCTTCAAAACTTCTTCCGCTCACGTCTGCTATAGCACACCAAAGGTTGCCAAATTTGGGAATGTACACTTCTCTGTAAGGTGGACTAGGACATGTTGTGCCTCCGATTAGGCTCCAAGCCTCTGAACTCTTGAAGGCTAAATTCGTGTAAACTGTAGGCCTGCCAAATACGTAATATCATCATGGATTGGATTGGACTTGCCTGGTGATGGTGCAAACATGTCACTGAAACTGTGAATTAATAATGCAATGAACTGTGCAAGTGATTTAAGTTATTCACTTTCTTTTAAATCTATACGGCCTCGAGTGAGTCCCCTAAGCTTGTAGGCCCTTGTGCTGTGCACAGTTTGCACAATCCATTGCTCCGCCACAGCTTATATTGCTGTATCTAACAGGGGCCACACGCTCCCTCAGAATGTGGTGTTTTTATAATTGCAATTCATACTTTGAACCTATATATGCCATGTTAAACATCAGCAACAATGGAGGAAATATTAAGGCAAGGGCAATATGTTACAAAAGAAAGGATATATTTAACTTGCTTTAAAATTTAGTTTTCACTCCTAATAGATGTTGTGCTATATAATACATACATACAGCTGAAGAGAAGCCTTTATGAGTGTAGAGTTGTCTTATAGATCTTCAGTGGGGTCTTTGCTGATTGCATTTCCATGTTTCAGAGGAGCGTAGAGGCAATGTTCTTAGCACATCATATCTTTGCGGACGAGGTTTCTGACTGTGAGGATTCCTGACAAGTTTTTATACCCAAACTTTCCACTGACCAATGCTATGTATGGATTAGGCTCTCTAAGACCCTTCTGCCTTCTCCTGGCATCCTCTCTGGTCACTAAATTTCACAGAACTTAGATTGGACTTAGAACTCACCTACAGAACGTAGATTGTCAGAGCTTGTGAAAAGAAGTTTCTGCTTTTTTTATTAAAAATTTGGTGTGTACTAAACCTAAGTATTTCAAACAAAAACCATGTTCACAAATTACAGTCTTGAATAGTTATTTTACAATGCTGGTTACAAAGGAAAGCTATTACATTCCTAGCTAAATTGTGACAAACACTCATAGTCTATGCAACACAGGTTGATAAAATGCTTGATTTAACATATTCATATGGTAAATATATTTTACACTTAGGTTATATTATGTTTGCGATGTAGTGGTGCCCCAACCAGGTACTATCCCAGTTTTGTTCCTGATGCTTGCTGGGATAAGCTTCAGCTTCCATGCAACACTGCTCTGAATAAGCAGGTCTGGAAAATGGATGGACAGATGGTTATGTTAGGTTAAGATTACATGAAACTCTGACCCCACAATTTTACAGAAATGACAGAGTTTAGAGATGATTCTCCGTTAATTTAAATAGGCCTTGGAAAATCTTACAAAATAGATATCTGCTGCTTTTCCTTGAGACAGAGACAAAGACAGATGAATGCCCAATGCTGCTTAAGTCTGCTATCATCTCTGCATTTAAGGAAAATAAGCAGCAGGACCTCGCAATTCAAGCAAAGAAAAACCAGACAGCAGAAAAGGAAAATTTATAAAATCGATTTTGCAAGAGATTTGACTCCAACATCGTAATTGCGCAAGTAAAGACATGCAGAGAGTTGGATTGCTGCTGTCCGGCAAACTGTGAGATGCTGCAGAGAGATGGGGGAATTAGCAAGCCCTTTTTGTAAAGGAACAACGGTGCAATTTTGTATTCCATTAGCAAGAAAGTTTTACCTTTAGATTATGCTATAAATTGCATCTTAAACACATAGTATTGTAATGTTTTGACAGATGCATCAGAAAATTATGCATTTGTTTTATATGTTATATCTAATTAAATTGTTACCCTGCATTATTTTGACACCATTTTAGAAAACACAGGTTACTATTTTCAAAATATAGTAATAAAGTGACTGACCAATCTCAATTCAATTCAGATCAGTTTTTTTCTATTTAGCATTCTTTACATTAGTATAGGCACAGAGTGCTTGCACAAATTTACATATCAGCAGTCTTAATACTTTGAAAAACAAACCTCATGCAAATTTTTTATTAGTTATCTAAATTAAGCACACAATTTGTAGCTAATTTCTCTAAATATGGTTGGAAGAAATATAGCATCAGGACACAAGAAATTTATGAGAGGAGGCTATTCAGCTCACACAAATCCCATCAGTGTTGTGCTGTTTGATTTGGATTTGAGTACTTCAGTAAGGCTTAAAAGAAGCCTAGGGGCTAGTAGCAGGGGGAGAAGTCAAGTCAAGTCAAGTCAACTTTATTTATAAAGCACTTTACATACAACAGCTGCTGACCAAAGTGCTGAACATAGGCTAAAATAAATTTTAAGCAAAAACAAAATAATAAATAAGTAAATAAAATACAATAAATAAAACTAATTTAAAACATAGTAAAAACAACTAAACAGAGTTAAAACAGAGAAAAATCAACCGCTCACCAAGGATCAAACGCCAGACCAAAAAGGTAAGTCTTAAGAGCAGACTTAAAAATGGGCAGTGAGGAGGCCTGTCTAATGTGGATCGGCAGTGAATTCCAGAGCCTTGGAGCCACAACGGAAAAAGCCCTATCCCCCCTGAGCTTTCGCTGAGTCCTAGGCACATCCAGAAACAGCTGACCAGCTGATCTGAGTGAGCGGGAAGGAGAGTGCATATGCAGCAGCTCAGCGAGGTAGGGCGGAGCAAGCCCATTTAAGGACTTAAAAACAAATAAAAGAATCTTAAAATGAACTCTAAGCTGAACAGGCAGCTAGTGCAGTGAGGATAACACAGGTGTAATGTGCTCATTCTTTCGCATGCCAGTTAAAAGGCGTGCAGCAGCAGTTTGCACCAGCTGCAGCCGAGACAGGGTGGACTGGCTAGCACCAACATACAACGAATTACAATAGTCCAACCAGGTTGTAATGAAGGTGTGGATTACTGTTGTAAATTGATCTTTGGAAAGAATGTTTTTTATCTTCGCCAAACGTCTTAACCAAAAAAAAAACAGATTTCACCACCGCACTGATCTGACCATCCAGTCTAAAATCCTCATCTATCCTAAAACCCAAATTTGTAATAACAGGCGTACCATATTGTGCAAGGGGACCCAAATCCACAGGAGCAGAAGTAGAAATAGACCCACTGGTGCCCCCAGGACCAAAAAGTATAACCTCTGTCTTATTTTCATTAAAATTTAAGAAGTTCACTGCCATCCAAGCTTTCACCTCTTCTAGGCACATAACCAAAGTTTGTATGGAGTAAGCATCCTTGCGTTTGAGGGGTACATAAACCTGAGTATCATCTGCATAACAATGGAAAGCAATATTATGCTTTCTAAGAATAGAGCCAAGAGGCAGGAGATACAAAGAAACTAGCAGAGGACCAAGAATGGAGCCTTGCGGAACCCCACAAGATAGTGAAGCAGAGGAGGAGCTAAATTCATCTAGCCTCACTGAAAAAGTTCTTTGAGTCAAATACGATTTAAACCACGCCAAGGCCAAGAAAACTACAGAAGACCCGAATCAAGATACACCCCTTTACAGTAGTAGCTGCAGCTATAATATGTGACCAGTCCTGCATTTTGTGAGCAGTGGATATGTCCGCTGCATGGAGTAAAGGATGTATTGTTCATAACTGAAAATATATTCCATGGTGGCAGAAGTGAAATGAAAAACTAATTTACTGTGAGAGGATGCAAAGTCTTATAATGCAAGATCATTCTGTTGTCAAGAATACAAGAAAAAAGACAAGCAGAGTTTGAAATCCTGAAATACTTTGTTTTATTTAATATTTCTTCAAAATATTTCTTCAAAAAGTTATCTTTTATTAAAAGTTTAAACAAGCCACAAAATCAGCCATGTTCTTAAATAACATGGTAGAGACTGACATTGTTTTCTGGCACATGCCCATCCTCATCTACCCTTGTCAAGCTATGGATGGCACAGTGGCCAAGTAGTGAGCCCTGCTATATGAACAATCCACCATCCTGGTTTTGGATCCCATAACCAGTTGTTACCTCTGTGGAGTCTGAGGATATGGGAGGGAAACTACAGGAGCAGGTGGTAAACCTCTGTAGAAAGAGGAAGAACATAAGAAGATCTTAGACTTCAGGTTACTCTACCATTCCAAATTGATTGAGTGTGGATGGGTGTGTTTGCTGGTTCCTGCTTTGCACCCAGTTCTTCTAAGATATGCTTCAATAGGCTGGTGACTCTAAACCATTTAAAGCGTCATCATTGTTCATGTTTCTAGGGACTAATGGCAGCTGGTCAAAAAAATACTCAGCAATTGTGAGCCTAGAAGTGCTGGATGTTAAGCCTAGCCTTGTTTAAAGGCTTGAGAATAAGGTAACCTATATTACATGGCTCAGTGTGACTTTGTGTTTTTGGTCAACTGTTTGCAAAACTAAAATCTCTTCAATAAATCGGTGCAATGAAACTAGATTTCAATAATGTCAGAGATTGTAACAAAAGTTCTCCTTCTTGTCTGTTGTAAAGGCCAGTTTTGATAGATAGATAGATAGATAGATAGATAGATAGATAGATAGATAGATAGATAGATAGATTGATAGATAGATAGATAGATAGATAGATAGATAGATAGATAGATAGATAGATATTCTATATAATAGTTAAATAATAGATATATAGATCTATAGTTGTCCCAAAGGAAAATGTAGCTTTTGACAGAAGCTCAAGAAATATATAAAAAATGACAACCCCCACCCCCATTAAATGCTCACAAGAATTACAAAAACGAAGAAAAACTATTTCTGACTTGGCTAATGATAAGGGAGCAGTCACAGTGAAACATTATAAAGGTGTATTACTGTAGGTATGAAGCAGCCCCAGTAGCGTTTCTTGACATAAATAATATGTTGGCTGAAAGCCCTCAATGCTAGTGTGTCATAAAGAATTGATGTGCAGCATTGTTCATAATTGCCATCAGTTTTATCTCTGACTCATTTAAACTTGTTGAATCTGAGAGTGCATTGTGGTTAAACTGAATGAATACCACCTTCTCCTCTAGAATAATACTAAATACATTAATTTATTAAACTTGTTAATTTTTTTTTAATATGGCAGGATTTATTTAATTGAATGTAATTTATGACAGGATGCCATTGAGTGTGTCTGAAGAGAGTGCCGACCTTGCCGAGAGGTTTACTTACCCGGCAGTGACATTCATGTCTCTGGTGACCCTGCCTATGAAGACAGTAGATGGATTGGGAGAGCATGGGGGGTCATAAGGTCACTGGAAAGGGGTGTGTGGCGCACCTGATATCTTTGCAAAAAGGTCCAAGTCTTTAGAGTTCAGGTGCTTCCTGTCTTGCTATATGGTTGCGAGACATGGACGCTATCCAGTGACCTAAGACAAAGACTGGGCTCCTTTAGTACTGTGTCTCTTCAGAGAATCCCTGGGTACCACTGGTTTGACTTTGTGTTGAATGAGCAGTTGCTCCCAAATGAGGCACATTACCTGCATTGTGAGGGATCGTCAGTTTTGGCACTACCGTGTCGAGCGATTCAGCAAGGATGATCCTACTCGCAGGACCTCATTGTTGAGGACCCGAATGGCTGGACCAGGCCAAGGGGACACCCACATAACACCTAGCTGTGGCAAATAGATGGTCATTTCTGGAGGGTGGGAATGGATCGCGTGTCAGCCTGGAGGTTGCCAACCAGGACCCTGAGCTGCTTCATCGTGTGGTGCATGCTCCCCAACCTGACCAGACCTGAAGCATAAATGAAAAGCCCCTTTAATTTTAAGTAAAATTCTCAAAAGCAGAGTACAAATAGAACACAAAAAGATGCAAAAACAGTTTTGCATCCATTGTGAACTCCATGTTAATTGCAGCCTGGCAAAGCTCTTCTGGGTTATTGTCTCAACTGACTGTACAAACAAAATACAAAAATGCGAGCTGGTGTGCAATACCTTCGATCCCCAGTGTTCCTTTGAAATCGATCCCCAGAAGCCTTGTGTGAGCTTCCCACATTTATCACCAGCTAGTGTAACAAACCTTTTTCTCTATAACCCCAGTTTTTGTTTTGTCTAGGGAAGCCATCTATGAAATTAAATCCAGTGATATAAAGACTGCTTGAAGCCAGTACTCCTACACCATATAAATTCAGTCCAGGGGTGACCTTTAACACTGGAAGCACAAAAGGCACAGAAGTGCAGATTACTCTTTTTGGTGAAGAAACATTGGTACATACAGGGGTATGGTTGAACAGGCTTCGATCGTCAATGCAACATTAACCACTTTGATTATGTCTAAGGCTAATAAAGATTCCTCAACTTTCTGATATGTCTTGTGACAGAGTACTTACCCAATCAATATATCGACCTCTCCTGTTCTTGACCTCATCTGGTTGGTAATATCCATTTTACACCTGGCTGCAGTCTGTTTTAATTTTTTGCCAAGTGCTTCAGAAGGGGAAGTGCTTACCAGTGCTTGTGATTTAGCCAATACTATCTACTGGATACATTCGTTTTAAAGCAGCAAACAATGACTTATGTAAGTGTGGTGGTTGTTAGTTATAGATAAGCTGATTGCTAAGGCAAGCTGCCATGACACAAACTATGAAGTTAAAATTTGAAGAGGATCCAGGTGATACCTTTTCTGGATGCCTTTATCCTGCACTATACTCTCTATAATCCTCATGAGTGCGCTTGAATAATGGATTGAGACCATCCTCTGTTCTCTGACTTTGGTGAAGTGACAGCAGAAAATTAGCTCTTATTTTGTTGACTAGACTATATGGGCTCAGAGCCACAGGTAATAGGCAGAAAATAGAAGATGTGCTTCATTATCGTGAGGATACTGGTCTCTGAATGGCTCTGACCTGTTGCTAAATAAATTGTGAACGTTTTAATTACTGTGTGAATGTAAAGTATGAGGTGATAATGAGCAGTCAAACATTAAACTGCATGTTCAAAATCTTTACAAGAAAAAAATCCAAGCCTATAAAAAGCTGTAATGCTACAAAAGAAATGATTTGTTTTATTTACTGTACATGCATAATGCCTTAGGGTTACTATCATTCATTTCTTCATGATGTAGCATAATCAAGTCCACAAATAACTATTCGATGTATGTTTTAGACACCATGCTAATTTGAATTATGTCTGCCTGTTGTAATTTTCCAACATATTACATAGCACATTTGCATTTCAGTCTTTAGGGTTTAAAACGTAATGACATGTTCTCTAAGTCTTGGAATATAGAACTCACATGTTTCTATAGTATTAATGACTTACAAAGTGCATCACAACAGACTGACTGGATGATTTGGTGAATATCTCAGTTTCTTTTGTGGTAGAATAAAACCTACAAAACAACACAGTAGTTGGGGCCTTCACAAACATCATATACAGTTAATACTTGTTGCATATAGGTTACAGAATTGTCCATAATTTAATCAGCTACAGTAAAGTTCATATCTTTATTAAAGCCTTGATTTAAATTCACTTTGACAGTGAAGCCGCTGTCACTGAGGGCTCACTTTGTAAATGATGCCTGCAAGGCTGGAGGTGAGCTGAAATTTTTACTGACATACCAGTGAAATAAAAAGCATGTCACCCAGGGCAACAAATGAAATGTGTATACTCAAATGAGATTAATCTTATTGTGAAAAGATATTGAATCACCCTAAAGCTATGAAACCTAAATTGAACAATTCAATTGTTTACCTGACTAATGTGCTCACAGCCTACAGGCTTAAGAGATACACGCAATAAGGTGATAAAGAAACTACTAAAGTACCATTCTGAAAAGCGATAAATTAAAAGATTCCTTTCCAATGTGCAAAACATCATCCAGTTTATACAAACATAAACATTTCAAATATGAAGGATTGGAATTTTAAGGCACTTCAAAGGCATGGTGCTTTTGGCATGCTCCAGCTAGTTAAGTTATTTTGACCATGTTCTTAGAGGTCTTTTACTGAATCTCCAATGAACAACAAAAAACCAATAGAAAATCAATTTAACATTTTTTCCCTTCTCAACTACACTAAACGTCAACTAACATATGCTATAATTCTTATAGCAGCACCTGTAACAACAATAACAACATTTATTTATATTGCATATTTTCATACAATGAATGTAGCTATATTACAATTAAAGAAAATACCAATATGACTAGGTAAGAGTAATCTATATATATATATATAGCAGACATTATCATCTACAGATTGTTAAAGACTGTGGTGGGCTGGTGCCCTGCCCGGGGTTTGTTTCCTGCCTTGTGCCCTGTGTTGGCTGGGTTTGGCTCCAGCAGACCCCCGTGACCCTGTAGTTAGGATATAGCGGGTTGGATAATGGATGGATGGATGGATTGTTAAGGAGTAACGTTTGATGTTTTTGAGGAAGACATCAGAGCTACATGCGTTTTAGAGGCTAGCTGCTGATTTCAGAGATATTATGGCCCCATGCTTTTCTCCTCATACGGGGATCACTTTCCTGTCACAGCTGAACATGATCGTTTAATGTTGGAGCGTACCTACCTTTTGCTTGGCCAGAATTACATTTTTTTTAATTGATTTTTAAAGTTTGTCATGTTTCACTACTATGTGGGCGGAGCCACGGGGGACAGCTAGTAATGAATAAATAGCAAATAAAAACATAAATACAAATAAATATATACATATGAGCTTTTAAGACATTGAAAAATAGCACATCCTTATATACAATATCATATTGTTAGTGGAATATGATGATAAGGTTAGATGGGTGGGAGGACAGAAAAAGTGAAAAAGAAACTCCAGTTAAGCTGGTGAAAAAAACAAAATCTGCAGGGGTTCCAAGGCCAAAAGACAGCTTAGCTCCCACTGGGTATTCTACCTAATGTAAATGTGTTTAAATAATTACACATTACTGCCAGGCTTCATCTGAGAGGATTCAGTGCAGTTGGTCTCGTAGACAGCTGAGGTACCCTCCTTCATTCCAGCATCACAGGTGGCTGCACAGTGCCTCGGTCAGGTGTTATTAAAGTGCCAACACAGAAAAATTGGAAAGAAACAGGCTGAGTACACCCATGTGACATCTCTCCTGACCCAGAATAATACTAAGGAAGCTCCAAATATCAAACATTGTGCAAAACAAAATTGCAGCAGGAATAAAACCATTCCACTCTTTTGGACATGTGTTCCTGTGTAATAGCCCAACAAGTGAAAGGGCTCACCATCTTCACTCTGCTATAGACCAGTGGTTGTCAACATTTTTGACCTTGGGAGTCAGTTGTGTCTATTTTTATTCAGTCATGACCCTTTATTAGTAATGATTTTACTGTAAACTAGCCAACTTGGGGCGGAGTGGTGGCTCTGAGGCTAAGGATCTGTGCTGGTATCTAGAAGGTTGCTGGTTCGCATCCCCGTCACTGCCAAAAAGAGATCCTACTCTGTTGAGCCCTTGAGCAAGACCCTTAACCTGTAATTGTTCTAGGGGTGCTGTACAATGGCTGACCCAGCACTCTGACCCCAAGGGGTATGCAAAAACTAACAAATTCCTAATACAAGAAATTGTATAAGGTAAACAAAAAAAACCCAACATTTTCTCCTGATTGGCACACATTAACAAATAACAGTAAATACATATTCAGCATTTAAATACAGGGCACATGATAGATGAAATAAGCACAGTACTCATTCAAAATAACTTGACACATGAGTGTTTAACACTGAATCAAATTTAGTGCCCATTTGCCTTTTTAATGGGTAACCTCATCTTGTCTGATTATCACAGTTTTGTCAAAACTGTAAGTGAAGGGAGTGCAGAGAGGAATACTGTATGTCTTTGCAGGCGGCTGACTTGTCTAGAATTCCAGTGCACTTATCTGTTGCATAAGGTAAGATGAGCATTTCTGCAATTGTGTGAGCTTTCATATATTTGGAATTCAATGTGCAATAATAATATGATGACCCTAGTGCCTGCTGGCTTGTTGTACAATGTAAAATAGGAGACAAGACAATATAAAGTGTTGGGGCACCTCGAAGGCAAACCCTGTATAATTGGTGGATAAAAGACAAACAAGATAGCAAATTTATAAAGAGGTCCTTTTAGACTGGAGGTATATGTGAGACTGATTCAATATGGCAGTGGCACCCCTGAAGAAGAAACCATACTGGAGGGGGTGGTGCCAGGAAACCGTGAGCCGGAATGAAGTCACTGGGACTGCCAGTTGTCTGATCTGTAGGACAGAAAGGAGAATCATTATGCAACAGTGCCAACCCTCGACTCGGGATGGAATTACCATTAGATAAGCCTTTAAGTTGTTTCCCAAGCATACATGTGCGACAACAAATAGAACACTAGGATTTTTTGTGAAATCTTAGGGTTTTTATTTTTCCTTTGAAAAAGTCAAACAATTTGCTTCTATAAGTAGCATGCTTGGTTTCCAAATGCCATTACAGTTTGAAAGAGTTCATGCTTTTGTTTGGTAGTACCTGACTGTAGAAAATGCACAATGGCTATTACTCACCATACTTCAAGTTAAAAGTAAATCGATTCCTCAGAAAATATGGGTTGTATGTACTTTTAACTTACTTGTTTGGTTCAGGTTTTGGGATGAATCTTGTATGGTTGATAAAGACTTGGAAGAGTTCAGAGTAAATGATGCCACAGGGCATTTGTAGGACTTGTCCATGTTCCTTGGCTTTCTTAACGAATTGTGCGGTGTATAACAAGTTGTCATCTGAGCATAACTGGACTTATGTCTGTGGTTTTAATTCCCCATTATGCAGGAACAAAATGTTCCTTTGACTGGGTGCAGAACTGAATTTTTCAATCAGTGGCCACTAAAACATTAAAGTAATGGCTGATTTGTTTATTATATTATTTTTGCTTAAGCTGATGACCTACAGTGCATCCGGAAAGTATTCACAGCGCATCACTTTTTCAACATTTTGTTATGTTACAGCCTTATTCCAAAATGGATTAAATTCATTTTTTTCCTCAGAATTCTACACACAACACCCCATAATGACAACATGAAAAAAGTTTACTTGAGGTTTTTGCAAATTTATTAAAAATAAAAAAATTGAGAAAGTACATGTACATATGTATTCACAGCCTTTGCCGTGAAGCTCGAAGTTGAGCTCAGGTGCATCCTGTTTCCCCTGATCATCCTTGAGATGTTTCTGCATCTTAATTGGAGACCACCTGTGGTAAATTCAGTTGACTGGACATGATTTGGAATGGCACACACCTGTCTATATAAGGTCCCACAGTTCACAGTTCATGTCAGAGCACAAACCAAGCATGAAGTCAAAGGAATTGTCTGTAGACCTCTGAGACAGGATTGTCTCGAGGCACATATCTGGGGAAGGTTACAGAAAAATTTCTGCTGCTTTGAAGGTCCCAGTGAGCACAGTGGCCTCCATCATCCGTAAGTGGAAGAAGTTTGAAACCACCAGGACTCTGGGGAGAAGGGCCTTAGTCAGGGAGGTGACCAAGAACCCGATGGTCACTCTGTCAGAGCTCCAGAAGTCCTCTGTGGAGAGAGGAGAACCTTCCAGAAGGACAACCATCTCTGCAGCAATCCACCAATCAGGCCTGTATGGTAGAGTGGAGGGACGGAAGCCACTCCTTAGTAAAAGGCACATGGCAGCCCGCCTGGAGTTTGCCAAAAGGCACCTGAAGGACTCTCAGACAATGAGAAAGAAAATTCTCTGGTCTGATGAGACAAAGATTGAACTCTTTGGTGTGAATGCCAGGCGTCACGTTTGGAGGAAACCTGGCACCATCCCTACAGTGAAGCATGGTGGTGGCAGCTTCATGCTGTGGGGATGTTTTTCAGCGGCAGGAACTGGGAGACTAGTCAGGATAAAGGGAAAGATGACTGCAGCAATGTACAGAGACATCCTGGATGAAAACCTGCTCCAGAGCGCTCTTGACCTCAGACTGGGGCGACAGTTCATCTTTCAGCAGGACAACGACCCTAAGCACACAGCCAAGATTTCAAAGGAGTGGCTTCAGGACAACTCTGTGAATGTCCTTGAGTGGCCCAGCCAGAGCCCAGACTTAAATCTGATTGAACATCTCTGGAGAGATCTTAAAATGGCTGTGCACCGACGCTTCCCATCCAACCTGATGGAGCTTGAGAGGTGCTGCAAAGAGGAATGGGCGAAACTGGCCAAGGATAGGTGTGCCAAGCTTGTGGCATCATATTCAACAAGACTTGAGGCTGTAATTGCTGCCAAAGGTGCATTGACAAAGTATTGAGCAAAGGCTGTGAATACTTATGTACATGGGATTTCTCAGTTTTTTATTTTTAATAAATTTGCAAAAACCTAAAAAAGTAAACTTTTTTCACGTTGTCATTATGGGGTGTTGTGTGTAGAATTCTGAGGAAAAATAATGAATTTAATCCATTTTGGAATAAGGCTGTAACATAACAAAAGGTGGAAAAAGTGATGCACTGTGAATACTTTCTGGATGCACTGTATCTGGGATGTCCAACGACCCACTTTTTGGTTACGACCCACAAGATGAGAAACACTGCTAGTGCAAATTCTTCTCAACTTTCATCTCATTCTCTTTCTTTTGCAAGAGCCTGGGTTGGCCTTTCCCAGAGTTCTCACAAATCTCAACTCCTTTCATCATCTGGTCTCAGGTATCTTTAAAGTCCATAACGGAAACAGTTTTGTCTTATCCTAAAAAATCACTTCTTTTGAGACTAGAAAGGAATATGTCTAGATTTTCCAGTGGCTCATACGACATTCTACTATTCAAGAGCAGATTCCTTGTCTACAGTAAACTACTACACAGAATTATATTCAAATAGCTATTAAGTAAAGCTGAAAAACAAACAGCTAGAAAATACCTGTTTTGCCATTAATTAATAAATTACTTTCATAAGCAGATAAAGGGTGTGATTTAATTCACAACATTCACTGCCACTCATTACTTATTTAAAAACAAGTCATCCTCCTTTCCCACTTATCAATGCATTGACTGATTTATTTCTAAATTAATTTGATATTATAGTTACAATATCAAGCAATGCTTTTAAACCAACATTTATAGTTGAACATAAAAGCAAATGAATGTGGTAATCAATTTTTGTTTTTTAAAGATTTTTCTCTTTTTGGTCATTTTGGTTGACTGATTACACCATAGGCTCAAAAACTCAAAAAATTCTGTAATTTTACTATTGCTTTTGATGAGACATATCTAATGCAATAAGATAAGAAGTTTCAGTAATTAAATTATATTGAAAATGCAAAATTAACCTCAACAACATTTACAGGTTTATTACTTTTTAAAATTGAATTACATATAATTAAAGTGAATTAGATTGTGTGCATACAGTACCTACACAATATGCATAGGAAGGGAGTATTGTACACCATCATACTCCAAAAAGGAATGATTGCACAAAAGTAATTGTGTTCAAGATTGCAATTCTGTTTTTCTATGCTTTTCCTTTTTTGTAAAATAATCCTGCTTTCTCGCTTGCCCTTAGCATCATGATTTTGTCTTCTTTCAATTTTTTTCATTTTTAATTTTATAATATGACCTTCCATTAAAGCGTTTTGATTCTTGAGTAATCAATTTTTGTCTTTATTTGTTGTTTTCAGATCATTTTGTCTGTCTTAGAAATATTGGACATCTTTATTTTCTTAATCGGTGCTGTCATTTTGGTACTTTTGACACACCGCTGCTAGCCTTGATGCTCGTATATGACAACCAGGAGATCATGGCACATAATGTAGTATAAAGGCCAGCGTCAGGCACTTTCTGGTTGTATAAGATTTTGAATAAAAGACAACAAAAACTTCTTGTGGTATTAGTAGTGTGTTTTTTTAAAGACTTTAGACTACAGTTATCTATTGACTTATTTACTGAGTAACGTTCGATCGTAGTTACATCCGAGATCCTTAGCAGGAATGTATCTTACATCTGTCCTAACATCTGACCAGACATACGTTCAATGGCTGTAGCAGACGTATCTCTCTTTCCACACCACATGCATTCTAAGCAAAACTGATTGCACTGCCAGCCATATAAGGGAAACAGTACATTTATAACTTATAATACAATACATATATGTTGTGGTGGATGGCTGGGATCCATGGCCGGCCAGGACGCCACTTCAGTATATGTTCAGGGAGAGCAGTCATGGACTGTGCAATGCCTCCCCCTGGACGCTAGATGGCCTCCCGCCTGTGTTGGAGCGGTGCCTCAGTTTCCCGCAGGGCTCCATGGTATTTGGAGTTGGGTGCAGCCCTGTTGGGTCCTGCAGGTGCCACCAGGGGGTGCTGCAGCTGGGACTCCTGAGCCCTTATGAGCAGTGTATTTGCCACACCCGGAAGTGCAACCAGAACTAGGCAGTCAACCACCTGGAGCACTTCCAGGTGGACTATAAAAGGGGCCAGCAGCCACCACTTCAGAGAGCCTGAGTCGGGAGGAGGAGGACTACGCTTGCCAGGAGGAGTGGTGGTGCAAAGGAGAGTGTTGTGGTGACTTTCTTTTGGCTGTTTTGTGTACTTGGAACTGTGTTGTGCTTGTTGGGGTCACAGCAGAAGACGTGCCCCACAGGTGAAGAAAAATAAAATAAGTTTGGTTTTATACATGCCTCCAGTGTGAGTCTGTGTCGGGTTAGGCACCTATATAGCACCTTTTTGTTACAATGTATATAACAGCTGTAATAAATCGATATGTTTCATATATACAGTATTTACTGTATCTCTATTTACTACAACAAAGGAAATTGTACTGTACAAAATTTTGATGCCAGCCTCATAGAGTCTAATGCACCAGTCCATTCTTGTTCATTCGCATCTCCTGTGTGCGTTTTATATTTCATAGCTTCTGTATTTGCTTAAAGTCAAAACAGCACCAAGTGAAGTCTACTTGGAATTCAAGAAGAAAACGTGTCACTGATTTGAAACGAATTAAAAGTTATCAAACAATATGTAAGTGGCAAAGCAGTGAATGTTATTGCACACAACTTGGTCTGGTCCCATGTGACAATAATGACAATTTTGAAAAACAAGGACAAGATTACTGAGGCTGTCAAAAGGTTCTGCACACATGAAATCCACATTTGTGTAGTGTCCTGTGTTCCAGACCTTAGAGGGACATCCTTACCAGTTGGCTGAGACCTGTCTGAGGTGGACGGGACTACCTGGAGAAGCCTCCATGACTGCTGTTGGGATGTGCAAATACACAGCAGAGCACTTCAGACACTTTTCCCAGCTGCTAGAGTCCATTGACTGCGATGTGCAGCTGCCGGCGAGTCTCGAACCCCCAGGGTTATTACACTTTTAATCAAGCAGCAAAAGGGACCTATATAGAGAAGTTGTTTACAGCATGGTTGGAGGACCAGAACCATATTCCCCTAAAAACCATGCTGATCACAGCAGAAGTGCTCAGTATGTGCTGTATATAGTGCTTAAAGTAAAAGCAAGTCCCAAATATGAGAATATTTCACCTCTCCCCTATAATTATTAAGATACACTCGTATTGACTTACATCCCAAATGCCATAATATAACCTGGATGGAAGTTGATGGATCCCTGTATTTCCACATGTTATTTGGCTTGCTCTTGACTGATGCTGTGGGCTTTGCTTTCACTGTATTTTTCTGAACTTCAATAACAACCACAAAGAAGTCGTTTCACCTTAATTGTTTGGATCATCCATCTATGAGTCTGTTACACAAATCTGCCTCTGCCATATTCTCCTCACATACTCATCATTGTTTCAGTCATTTAGGGTGGTCTGCTACGTGAAAGCACTTTTGAGACACCAGCTGACACTGTTGTGCCATTCACTCTCAAGAGTAGTGTTTGTTCGCTCCTTTATTTTCTACAAGTTCTGTGCTCTTGTTTTTTCTAATTTTTGAAATTATGCTTACTTTTTTAGGATTTTCAATTTGGTGTTAATTATGTTGCAATATTTTGTAATTTATTTAAGTTCTTTCATTTTTTCCTTTTTTCATTATTTAAATTTTTATTTATTTCATTATGCATTTTTGAGGTATATTATTTGTCATTTAGACAAATAAATGAGTTGAAACGTTAAGAGTTTTGAGTTAGCAAGGTATTTTCTCTTTCTCATTTGCATCTCGATCACAACAAATGCACAAATGACAACAAAAATGACCACGAAAATTAAGGTAAAAAATAATAAAGAAAAAAATATTTTGTTCATGAACTTGACAATCAAAGCAATGTAAACACAATGCTGTAATAACGGGAGTGTATATCTAAAAATATAAGAAAATCTAAATTGATGGCATCCAACTGTCTAATGAAAAATCTTTATCAACATTGTTTGACCTCAAATCTATGCATAATAAAAATGGAGATCCTTCATTACATTCATGTGCACGAGTCAATTAAATATTGATGTCATGAGGACGTTAACTACTTGAAAGGACAGATTTTCCAGTAGCATTAATGAGAAAAGAACTGTCAAAGGATGAAGCAGATAATAGAGGTGTTACAAAGTGGGTGTGAAGGAAGTGTTGTATGAGGAAGTCGGGAATGGCAGAGAAGTATGTAAGAGTTGTATAGCAAATGTACAAGGAAAGTGTGACCGTGGTGAGGTCTGTGATAGGAGTGATGGATGGATTCAACATGGAGGTGGGATCACATAAGGGATCAGCTCTGAGCCCTCTCTTATTTGCAATGGTGATGGACAGGTTGACAAATGAGATTAGACAGGAGTCTCCATGGACTATGATGTTTGCTGATGACATTGTGATCTGTAACGAGAGTAGGGAGCTGGTTGAAGAGACCCTAGAGAGGTGAAGATATGCTGTAGAGAGGAGAGGAAAGAAGGTCAGCAGGAACAAGACAGAACACGTGTGTGTGTGAATGAGAGGGAGGTCAGTGGAATGGTGAGGATGCAGGGAGTAGAAATGGCGAAGGTGGATGAGTGTAAATACTTGGGATCAACAGTACAGAGTATCGGATATTGTGGAAGAGAAGTGAAGAAGAGAGTACAGGAAGGGGGGAATGGGTGGAAAAGAGTGTCAGGAGTGATTTGTGACAAACGGGCATCAGCAAGAGTGAAAGGGAAGGTCTACAGGAAGGTAGTGAGACCAGCTATGTTATATGGGTTGGAGACGGTGGCACAGATTAAAAAACAGGAGACAGCTGGAGGTGGCAGAGTTAAAGATGCTAAGATTTGCATTGGGTATGACAAGGATGGACAGGATTAGAAATGAGGACATTAGAGGGTCAGCTAAGGTTGGACAGTTGGGAGGCAAAATCAGAGAGGCAAGGTTGCGTTGGTTTGGACATGTGCAGAGGAGAGATGCTGGGTATATTGGGAGAAGGATGTTAAAGATAGAGCTGCCAGGCAAAAGGAAAAGAGGAGAGTCCAAAAAGGATACTTTTATGCATTCCTCTGACATCATTAGACCCAGGTATGCTATGCAATTAAACTCAACAGAATGGAAAAAGTCAAAAATCTTTTTTTTCTGCATAGGTAAAATGTGCCACCTTGTTATGAAATCTGCAATTTTTTACGTTGTCTGTGTGGTAATAAATGGTCAGTGTAAGTAATTGGGTGACTAGTATTACTGTGTGTGATCACTGGTGTTGATCATACAAATTCTCCAAACTGTTTCTCACAGCAAATATGCCATGTTCACCGGTGACCTTGTTTGCAGAGTAATTTCCTGAAAATTCATTGTGCAGTCATCTTAGACTCACTTTTATCTTCTAATGCGCTAATGTGATATAAACAGAGCTTTAGCAGCCAGTGTTGCTATGTTGGATGGGACAGCCCCTCAAGTATCCTAATAATTCACTAAATATATTGTAAATATTGTACACTAAATCAAGTATCCTAATAGTACACTAAAAATGACTGGAAAACTTGCAATAATTTGAAAACACTAAACATGCAATCCAGGGAAAATTGGAAATGTGTCGGTGTATTTACGTCTTAAAGGTTGTGTGTTTTGTATTGACATATATGTGAGCTGTGTTGAATAAGTATGCCTAGTCCTTTAATAGTATTACCCAGGGTGCTGTTCAGTTGATCAACCAGGAAGGAGTGAAGAGTCCACATGCTTTAGTGTTGTGCCTATTTGGTAGCAGCAGCAGCAGTGAGTGAGCAAGTCTATAAGGGAAAACCAAACAAACTGAATGTTTGAGTTTGAGAGAGGTGAGTACCTGCTAACAAATCTGTTGAGGGTATAACTTAGTGAATTCATTCTTCCTGTCCTCATGAAGTTTTCCTCTTCTGAAATTAAATTCTATCAATTGTATCTCAAGGGGTGCCTGGTGGCGCAGTAGTTGGCACTGCAGCCTCACAACTCAGGTTACATGATTGGAACAAGATCAAGGGATTGAGGTGGAAGATCAATGTAGAAGTGGATCTCATGTGGAATAACTTCAGAAACTGTAGTGTAGTGATTAGGAAATCTGGCCATTAAATGAAAAGCAAATTCATGTCAAAGATACTAAGGTTTTTTTTTAATATTTTTGAAATAATCTTCATTATCTGTATTATAGGCACCTATTGTACTTGAAAAGCAAGTATAAGGTGGCAGTAGGAAAACAATCTGTTTTGCACCCATCTTCTTTTTGAAGCGTGAGAAATGTTATTGAGTCTGTGCTTTTTTAGCCTCTCACTTTGAATAGCAAGAGTTTAAATATAAATGTTGAATATGTAAGTTTTAAGTGAAATAATTAGAACCACTTTGTTGTTGACACAAGTAAAGCATATGCAGCAAAGTATGCATCACTGAAAACCTGACGAGCAGCAGTGTACAATATTGACAAATATATTATTTATTTATTTTTTTAGAGGAAACATTTAAGGTCATAAATGGGAATTGAACTCAGGCTTCATGGTTGATGGGCATGTATGCTATCCACTATGCTACCACCAAAGCTGGTCAGGAGGTCTTTCTCAGTTGATACTGTACATCATACTGTATGATTTGAAGACGATCAAGGGATTGAGGTGGAAGATAAATGTAGAAGTGGGCCTCATATGTGGAATAACTTTACAAACTGTGGTATAATCTTATTTTGCCCTGTGTGTAACTCTGAAGAAATTGAAAGGTGTGATATTTTTTCCAAAAAAAATAACAACAAGTGGTGGTGTAGTGGTTAGCATATCTGCCCTTTAAAGTAGAGGTTGTGGGTTCAGTTCCTGGGCATGATGTTTGTTTGTTCTATTTTGTTTTTGAAGTATCTATCAATTTCCATCCATCCATCCATCCATTTTCCAACCCGCTATATTCCTAACTAGAGGGTCACGGGGTTCTGCTGGAGCCAATCCCAGCTAACACAGGGCACAAGGCAAGAACCAATCCCGGGCAGGGTGCCAACCCACCACAGCTATCAATTTCTATAGTAAATATTTATTGTTCTTTGTTATCAGGCATTGCCTATTATTCTAGTGTGAGCATCTAAAAGGTGTTTGTTTGGAAAAAATAGAAATGCCAAGAGACAATGTAAAATATATCGAGGTATATATTAACATTTGGAATGTAATCAGGTTTAGGTGTGATCCTGGGTTATAAAAAAATGGAAATGTGTGAAATGGAATGTGTCCATTGATGTATAGATTACATATACTGAAATTTAGAGTACAGTACAGTGAGTGATCTGTAGAAAAACTGAAAAATCAGCTGGGTTTGCAACACAAACTCAGATGGTGTAGAGGTAAGTGCAACTGTCAATAAATCATGTAAGCTCATTGTCCAGGTTCAAATCCAGGAGGAGGACATTCCTGAAATGAAGAAAAACCGCAAGAGTGATAAGAGTCACTTTTATCTTCTAATGTGCTAGTTTGCTATCACAGAAGTTTAGCAGCCAGTGTTGCTATATTGGATGGGACAGTCCCTCAAGTATCCTAATAGTGCACTGCAGAATAATGTCAGAGACACTGTACTCTGGGTGTTATCATATACGTGCATTTCATTCTGGAAATGATATAATTTCAATTGTAAATCTTAGCTTTTCAAAGCTTGAGAAAATGTAATGACGTTAATTTAATATGCTTAGTCTGATGATCACTGTTTCCCAACTTCTGTGGGCTCAAGAGGTGTCCAACTTAAGGAACTCTTAGTGACTGCTGATTGGGTGGAGGAGTGTGGAGATAATGAAAGAGCATGCCACTTTTGTAACAATGGGATTTTGGAATCAGTTCACTGGTGAGATTCATGTAACGGGTGCACCCTTTGTGCAGTGTCCATGTTTCCCTGTGTGGGTTTTCTCCAGGTGGTCTGGTTTCCTCTCGCAGTCCACTAATGAGCATGTTACTTACACCTAGACTTTCTGGGATATACTCCAGTTTCTCTTAATTTCTATTCTAGATAAGCAGGGTTAAGGATTGACTTCAGGAAACACTTAATGACTTACCTAAAGATTACATTCATGAGGTATGGATGGTGGCATAAGAAGTGTACTGGTACCGATTTTTAAGAATAAGGGGGATGTGCAGAGCTGTAGTAACTATAGGAGGATAAAATTAATGAGCCATGGCATGGAAACTAGGTTAAGAGGGGAGGTGATGATTAGTGTGCAGAAGTATGGTTTCATGTCAGGAAAGAGCACCACAGATGTGATATTTGCTCAGAGGGTATGGATGGAGAAGTTTAGAAAAGGCCAGAAAGACTTGCATTGGGTCTTTGTGGACCTGGAGAAAGCATATGACAGGGTGCCTCGAGCCTCAAAGCTGAGCTCCAAACACCATTGGCATTGTCAATTCAGTGAATGCTGACAGCCAAGATATGTCTACATCTATACACAAGTAGGTTCGCCTATGTACATTTAATGGATAGATCATCGCACAGTTGTGCAGTATTCAACACCTTCTCCCACCAAATGACAGCGCAAACCTCAACATCCCTGCTGCACCACCTGACAATGAAGCACTCAAGACCCTGCTGATGTGCGTTTGTCACCAGCTGCCCAACTACAACAGAAACTAAGACCACCCTGACATTTGAAAGAGTTTGTGTGCCTTTTCAAGAAGCTGGAAGTAGTCTCTGGGGACAGAGACGTCAAAAGGAGGGAGATGTAATGGCTCTAACAAGTTGCATCAGCCTAGGGATGAGCCTTCAACAATATGAGCAGGCATTCCATCATCTAAAATAGCAGCTGCAGGGGAATTTTGAATAACAGCTACCCTGCCCAAGTAGAATATGAATTCCATCTAGAGCAACAAGAGTGAGTGGTCTTTTTAAGGATAGTAAACTACCTAAAACAGCAATGTAAAAAACTACCATACAAACACAAAATAATTGAATTGAATTTCAACACTGATGAAAGGTAAAACCCTACCTTGGATGAAATGGCAGTCTACTTCATGGCACCTTTACATTGATACAAATGTGAATTTCCCCTTGGGATTAATAAAGTACTGCGGTGGGCTGGCGCCCTGCCCGGGGTTTGTTTCCTGCCTTTCGCCCACTGTTGGCTGGGATTGGCTCCAGCAGACCCCCGTGACCCTGTAGTTAGGATACAGCGGTTTGGATAATGGATGGATGGATTAATAAAGTATCTATCTATCTATCTATCTATCTATCTATCTATCTATCTATCTATCTATCTATCTATCTATCTATCTATCTATCTATCTATCTATCTATCTATCTATCTATCTATCTATCTATCTATCTATGTTGATTTGTGTTGTGCTACATTATTAATTACTAAAGTGTTTTATAATTCTTTGAAAAGAAGGGTGTTCCCAAAACAAAGATGATATTCTTATAACAAGAAGAACAAAAAGGGTAAAGGGATTGACAATTCTTAGTTGAAAATACAGTTAAGGGTGAGGAAATCATCCATCCATCCATTTTCCAACCCGCTGAATCCGAACACAGGGTCACGGGGTCTGCTGGAGCCAATCCCAGGGCACAAGGCAGGGAATCAATCCCGGGCAGGGTGCCAACCCACCGCAGGACACACACAAACACACCAAGCACACACTAGGGCCAATTTAGAATTGCCAATCCACCTAACCTGCATGTCTTTGGACTGTGGGAGGAAACCGGAGCGCTCGGAGGAAACCCACGCAGACACGGGGAGAACATGCAAACTGCACGCAGGGAGGACCCGGGAAGCGAACCCAGGTCTCCCAACTGCGAGGCAGCAGCGCTACCCACTGCGCCACCGTGCCGCCCATGAGGAAATCAGTAGGTCAAAAATACTAATGAGATAACTGATTTCAAGGTCAAAAAGAAAGGTAGAGAAGTTTAAAAAAAAAACAAAAAACTAACTAACAAAAAATATAGCCTTAGCCAAAGATTTTATAACACAAAGCTATCGTGAAAGGACTTTTAAGAAATACCCAAAATCTAAGATTTCAGGAGTATGCTACCATATTAAATAGGCAGATGTCACATGACTGGCAACATTAAAATACTGTAACTGTTAACAGTATTGCCAATGGTCAGCAGAGAAAGAGGCACAAAATGGCAGTGTTCAAACCTGACAAATGGTGTTGCAATGAAGGTGCAGCCCTGGAAAAGGTCACTGGTGCACATAAATGACAATCAGTCCTGAGATTTGTTTTACTGAAAAAGATTTGAGAACTCAGGTGACTATTAAGATCTATGTCACTTTGAACACTACACCCCAGAACGATAATACAATCAACACAATAATCTTATGAAAACTATAATGTATTGAAATACACAAATTCAGTATTCCTGCAGGACATCAGAATGACACTTACCCTCCACATGACAGTTATAGATCAACACACGAAAAACAGAAAAAGAGATAACAAAAATCTGAAAAACACAGCACCTTATCATCAGTGAATTGGAAGTGCCTCCAATGTCTTAGGATCCTCAGTGAAAGGCTAAAGTTATTTTTGCCTACTAAGAGTCCGACACAGGCTTTAGTATGAGCATCCAAAGAGACACCTCTTTTAAAAAGGAAGAAAAAAATGTCCTCTTCCACTTTTCTTGCCTTTTAGCTATATCTTCAGGCCACTTTAATTCTTTAGAATGGACTTCTGAAAATTCAGCTGCTCCCTGACTTCCTTACTTCCCTTAGTATTCCTTAGTTTTTCAACCAATCAGCTGTCAGAGGACCATTCCCAAACAATGATGGGTAATTCCCTCAATGGCGGAGATAGCCATATCCATCAAGCCATACCATATATATTCAAAACCCCAGGGAATTACATACAAAAACATTTGGCAGGCAAACAATATTAGCAAGACCGCTACATGCTGTCAAAGCCAGTTTATGGAGTAAAAATATTAATAGTAAAAGGATTCTGCGTGAATCAAGCCCACATTTACGTATTCCAAGCACACTTGCCGAGTATATTTTTTTCACTGTGTGACTTGTGCTGATTAGTCTGAGGTCAGTGGCACAATTCAGTTATAATGCTCTAGGAAGTGGGGTTGTGAGAAACAGAGATAAGGACTGAAATTTTCAGCATTGTTCTACTGAGAAGAACAACTGCAGCTTTTTACATTACAGGAGCATTAGCTGAGTTTCTCATTTTCATAGGGGCATTCAATAATTTATCAACCTCAGTAGGAAAGAGTTTTCAAACTATTTTTGTTTTATTTTTCAGTATAGTCCCCTGATAGCTCCATACACTTCATCCACTTTTCATTACAGCTGCCTTGACGTATCCATCACTTGAAAACTGCTGTCCCTGGAGAGATTTCTTCAAAACTTGCAACAGGAAATAATCTGAGGGGGCCAGGTCAGGACTGTAGGGTGGATGGCTCTGCTGCTGGAACCCTCATTCTTGGATGGTATCCTGTGATTGACGTGACATGTGAACTGGCGCATTGTCATGAAGAAGCTTACTTGATTCGCACAAGGACTCTCCTGACATCCTGTCTCTTGCAATGTTAGACTCGCATTTAGCCACAACTGTGCATAAATTATTGAACACCTTTTCTCAAAAGTAATTTGTTCAAAACATAACATGAATAAAAGCTGATAAGCAGCATAACTGAGTTAACATCAATGCTGAGGCCTGGCCACCCACAGGAGCATCTGCGAGTACAATTCTTCTTTCATCATAATCTCATTATGGTCAACTAATGTATCCCAAAAATGAAAATACTGCTGTGTTTTCTTTTTTAAGCATGCATGGTACAAATCTGGCAGGAGCTGTGATGTCACACATGTGCAAAGCAGATTGGAGTACATAGCAGGTGGAGTACACTTACAGTATGCATGCGTGAAAGTTTTGCCACATGGCTAATACAGCTATATTATGTCCCACCACCCTTGCAAGGCATCATGGGACACTGAGAAAAAAATCTTTATCTAAGCCGGATACATGGTAAATTTCTAGGAAAATATTTGGTGAACAAATATTTGGCAAATACAGCGCATTCACTGTGAAAAACTCTTTGGCAAATTCTGCTAATCTACACTAATAATGATCACATAAGTCTTGGAGCAATGTCAATATAATACAAAATAAAACATTGGAAAGATAAGCTTCTCTAGGGTAAAATAGATTCAGATGTTCAATACCGAGTATGACATTTGTTAGGTCACCTCCCTGCTTTCCTTTTACAGGACTACAAAAGTGAAGCACAAGCTTGTGTCACATGCTGGAGATCAGAAGTTACCCATATTGGTTAGTGGCACTCATTTGGTAACCTGGCTGCTGCTGTAAGCATTGCTAATAATCACCAAAATAAATACATTCAAATGAAGCTCCTTGAAGTTAAGCAATAAACTACTAAAGCCTGAGGAGAATAATAGAAAAACATGAGGAAAAAAAAACAGCTTCACTCACTTACTGTACAAAACTGAAAGAACGAAAAGAACAGTTAGCTTCAAAAATTCTTATTTTAGGAATAAAATCTATTTTTGGGTAAGTAATCGTTTTATGTCAGCTGAGTGCTCTCCACCATATTTCAGATGATATGGGTATACTTTCTTAGCAAAATGACAATCAGATTAAAGGACTTGCAATCAGATGAAAGGACTCATTTTCAGGTGTTTGTAAACTGAGAAAGTACCCCCTTCCATTATCCTCTGCTTTCAAAAGTTAAGGCTTTCTTTGATTCAGTGTTTGGCCAAATTATTACAATTAAGTACAGTTATTATAGTTGTTTTATATTTAATGGAATGGATTTATCCAGTGGCCTTAGACTGCTGTCTAGACATCAAAGAGAAACAGCAGGCAATGTGCATTTGCAAACCACATACTGGACTCACAATTGTTAAGTGTCTAAATATTCTGCCCTTAACAGAACCCCTTTTGCCCACTAGGATTTTACACAGTCAAAGTCTGCTCCACCAGAATGACACACAAAAGTAAGAGTTAAAACAGGAAGAAAGTCCCAGTCTGCTGGGGGATACGTTCACGGCAGGGATAAAACCCAAGTTGTGAGACATGAATTGTAAGCACTACACTAATGCATCATTCTCTTTATAATATACCATCTTTATTTTTTTTTTACAATTATAAACAGGTCACAAGAAAAAAAAATAAATACATTTAAAGTAATAATGTTGGATTCTGTCTGAAGTTAGAAACTAATCCTGTCATCTGAAAAAAATTAGAAAACAATTTTAATGTTGAAGTGAGAAATCGATGCAGAACGAGTATTAATAAAATGGGAGGTCACACTATACTCTAGGGAATGAGTCTTCAGTTAGGTTATTTGTAGAAGTTTAAATACACTCATTTTAAATCAGTCACAAGAGGTGTCTGTTTAAAGGGATATATTGATTTAATTCCGCACTTCAGTGGTCATTAAGGGGCTATTTCTTTGAATGATTAGCTTGGAATTGACTCCACTGCACTTGATAATCTATCGTATGAATTATTTTGTGTCAAATTGCAAGATTCTTTCCAGCATAAAAGAATTTAAAGGGCTTGCATCTTGTATTCTGTGTTATTAATTGTAGACATACGTCGTGTCATTTCTTGTGGCAATTCGTTTTTAGGGCAGCAGAGTTGTGGTAGTGGTTAGCATTTCTTCTTTAGAGCTCCATGGTCCTACATTCAGATCTCAGCCCAGATACTCCCCTTGTCCATGTGGACTTTCATCATTTGCTCACAATGAGCACATAATGACTTGGTTGTTAGGGCAGCTCACCCAGAGCTTTGAGAGGGCAGGTTGGAATGAGACAAGGAAATACCATAGGCGATGAAATGTGAAGGGCCGATCTAAAAGAAACTACCATTTCCTGAAGTAAATTAGTGTAAATTAATTAATTAATTGAGTTACACTGCTGGAAGAAATGTTTTCTTTAATTCTGACATCAAAGATTTTTTTATGACATATACTGTACTGCTACAGTCCTTAAAAATTTTTATGCAGTTTTTTTCTGTGTATGGCTATTTAATCTTCACTAATCTATTGCTCAGTTAAATACACAGTTCATATAGCAGGAAGCTCTTTGCATCCATTTTTGATGAACAGCATTGAGTTACACTCCTTCAGTTCTTTCCACACTGGTGGCTTGTACTACATGCCAGCAGATTAGTACACAAGGGAGCCCAAGTAGCATGAGCCTTGGGTGAGCTGTCAGGTCCTGACAAAATCCACAGCCCAGAGACAGTTAATAACCTGCCTAAAGACACTAAAAAAACAGCCCAATAAATGATGCATTTTACCTTTTGACCATAACACAGTAGTATGAAAAAGTTTGGGTATCCCTCTCAGCCTGCATAATAATTTACTTTCAACAAAAGAGATAACAGTGGTATGTCTTTCATTTCCTAAGAACATCTGAGTACTGGGGTGTTTTCCGAACAAAGATTTTTAGTAAGGCAGTATTTAGTTGTATGAAATTAAATCAAATGTGAAAAACTGGCTGTGCAAAAATTTGGGTACCCTTGAAAGTTTGCTGATTTGAATGCATGTAACTGCTCAATACTGATTACTTGCAACACCAAATTGGTTGGATTAGCTCGTTAAGCCTTGAACGTCATAGACAGGTGTGTCCAATCATGAGAAAAGGTGTTTAAGGTGGTCAATTGCAAGTTGTGCTTCCCTTTGACTCTCCTCTGAAGAGTGACAGCATGGGATCCTCAAAGCAACTCTCAAAAGATCTGAAAACAAAGATTGTTCAGTCTCATGGTTTAGGGGAAGGCTACAAAAAGCTATCTCAGAAGTTTAAACTGCCAGTTTCAACTGTAAGGAATGTAATCCGGAAATGGAAGGCCACTGGCACAGTTGCTGTTAAACCCAGCAGGTCTGGCAGGCCAAGAAAAATACAGGAGCGGCATATGTGCAGGATTGTGAGAATGGTTACAGACAACCCACAGATCATCTCCAAAGACCTGCAAGAACATCTTGCTGCAGGTGGTGTATCTGTACATCGTTCTACAATTCAGCGCAATTTGCACAAAGAACATCTGTATGGCAGGGTGATGAGAAAGAAGCCCTTTCTGCACTCACGCCACAAACAGAGTCACTTGTTGTATGCAAATGCTCATTTAGACAAGATAGATTCATTTTGGAACAAAGTACTTTGGACTGATGAGACAAAAATTGAGTTATTTGGTCATAACAAAAAGCGCTTTGCATGGCGGAAGAAGAACACCGCATTCCAAAAAAAAACCACCTGCTACCTACTGTCAAATTTGGTGGAGGTTCCATCATGCTGCGGGGCTGTGCGACTAGTTCAGGGACAGGGGCCCTTGTTAAAGTCGAGGGTCAGATTTATTCAACCCAATATCAACAAATTCTTCAGGATAATGTTCAAGCATCAGTCACAAAGTTGAAGTTACGCAGGGGCTGGATATTCCAACAAGACAATGACCCAAAACACAGTTCGAAATCTACAAAGGCATTCATGCAGAGGGAGAAGTACAATGTTCTGGAATGGCCGTGACAGTCCCTTGACTTGCATATCATCGAAAATCTATGGGATGATTTGAAGCAGGCTGTCCATGCTCGGCAGGCATCAAATTTAACTGAACTGGAGAGATTTTATGTGGAAAAATGGTCAAAAATACCTCCATCCAGAATCCAGACACTCATCAAAGCCTATAGGAGGCGTCTAGAGGTTGTTATATTTGCAAAAGGAGGCTCAACTAAGTATTGATGTAATATCTCTGTTAGGGAGCCCAAATTTATGCACCTGTCTAATTTTGTTATGATGCATATTGCATATTTTCTGTAAATCCAATAAACTTAATGTCACTGCTGAAATACTACTGTTTCCATAAGGCATGTCATATATTAAAAGGAAGTGGCTACTTTGAAAGCTCAGCCAATGATAAACAAAAATCCAAAGAATTAAGAGGGGTTCCCAAACTTTTTCATATAGTGCCCGTAAAACATAGTCAACCCCTGGGAAGTTTTCACATTTTATTGTTTTACGTTGAATCATAGTGGATTTAATTTGGCTTTTTTGATCCTGATCAACAGAAAAAGACTCTTTGATGTGAAAGTGAAAATAGATCTCCACAAACTGGTCTAAATTAACTAAATATATAAAGCACAAAATAATTGATCATGTACAGTAAGTATTCACTCCCTTTAACATAACATACCTAAATCATTACTGGTGCATCCAATTGGATTTAGAAGGCACAGAAATAGTTCAATGGAGATCACCTGTCTGGGGTTTCAATTGATTGTAGTATAAATGCAGCTGAATGTGAAAGGCCCAGCTTGAGGTAAATTAGGGTGGTGGCCTAACCTACACAATGAAGACCACTCCTAGCAATTCTGTGAAATGGTGACTGAAAAGCTTAAGCATAACTGCCAAATATCCCCCAGGGGACAAATTAAGTTTGTTCTATCTATTGTGGCAAAGATGCGATATAGGTGTCAACCTGACACAGACTGACAACAGAGGCGCTTAAAAACTAAACAAAGGATTTATTTTTCTTCAGCCGTGGGGCACATCTTCCCTGTGTCCCACAGGCCCTACACAGTCCCCAAAACACACACAAAAAGAAAAACACCCAGAAAAATCACTCTATTCTTCCTCCACTCCTCCCAGGCAGCTTTGTCCTCCTCCTCCTGACTCTGGTGCCCTGAGTAATGTCTGCAGGCTCTTCTTATAGCCTACCTGGAAGTGCTTCAGGTGATAATGAACCTAATTCAGGCTGCACTTCTTGGTGTGGATGCATTCCAGCCCACACAGGTTCGTTAAGCTCCCCCTGGTGGTGGCCACGGAGCCCAAAAGGGATGAGCTCCGGTGTTCCATGATTGTGGCCCCGATGTAACCCAGGGGGGCTGCCACCAAGCGTTCCAGAGGACATAGTGTGCACCTCATGGCAGCTCCCCTAGATCCAGTGTCAAAGGGTGTTACGGCCAGGCATGGGTCCCATCTATCTATCTAGTCAGAGGAGTGGAGATAAGAGAATATCCAAGTCACTGGATATCCCTTGCACTCCAGTTAAATCAGTGCTTAATAAATGGAAATAGTATGGTACATCTGCTTAGAAGAGGCTGTCTACAAAAACTGAGTCAGCTTGCAAAAAGAAGACTAATGAGGGAGGCCACTAAGAAACCTATGAGAACTCTAAAGGGCTTTTCAGCTACAATGGGAGATATTGGAAACCACAATTAAACAAACGCAAATGATATCTCAGCTAGAGTTTTCCAGAAGGTACAGTATATTGGAGACTCAGAAGTCAGTAGAAAGAACATTCTGTGATGACACCAAAATTGCTGATAGAGATCTGTGCACAGACCCAAGGCTGTCATGGCAGCCAAAGGCCCATCAACTGAATACTGGCTTGAAGAGGGTGAATACTTGCTTGATAAATTATTTTGTATTATACCATTATAATCGTTTCAGTTTGGCTTTAAACAGTCCTTATTCTGTTGATCAGAGTCAAATAGAAGAAAACAAAGATGAACAAAGCAAATTGTACACGCTGGGTGTATAAAGTATATTAGTCCCACCCCATTTAACACACTTAGAGTTCATTTACATTGGCATATTTACTGTGTGGTAATTACCTGGCATGGTGAAATGACATGTCACCCACTTGCTCTCTCTATACAAAAATTTATATATTTATTATACCATTTTCTATGCCCTCTTAATCCTGAGCAGGGCTGTGGGGGACCTGGGGCCTAACTCAGCAAGCATATGGCACAAGGTAGGAACAATCCCTGGACAGGACACCAGTTCAATCCAAGGTGAGCAAACACATACATACGCCACGGCCAATTTAGTGTCAAAAACCCACTTAAGCTGCATGTCTTTGGACTGTGGGATGAAACCGAAGCACCTGGAGGAAACCAGTGCAGACACAGGTAGAACATGCATACTCAATGCATACTCAGGACACAAACCCTGGTCTCCTTATTGCAAGTCAGCAGTATTACCATTGTGCCACCGACACAAATTAATATATTACACATTAAATTAAGACATAAATATGCCTGCAAGCCACATAGAATTTTTTTTTTCCTGGACTCACTCACAGCTACTTGCTAGCACTTTGCTTTCTCTTTACTCTTTAGTTTATTTTTGTGTTCCTTTGTTTCTCCTTTCAATTCTTTCAATTCAAACTGAATTATATGCACTCCTTTTTCCTTCTTTTGTAGTGTGCACTCAAAAACAACATTTATTTCTGTAGCACATTTTCATACACAGTGTGTAGACCAAAGTGTTTTACAAGATGTCAAGGAAATAGATACAAGAGCCAAAAACAAATTAAAATTAGGTAATAATAATAACAATAATAATAATAATAATGAAAAAATAACCTGCACAAAAATACAGTAATCATGAATAATAATAATAATGAAAAAATTATCTGCACAAAAATGCGGTAGTCAATGCACACTTATCTCGTAATAAACCTCAGAAACATAATGCAGATAATTTGCAGTAGAATTACTGTCTAAAATAATTGGAGATGACTTTAAACTCGACAATGAGATAGCCACGGCTTATCGCACAAAGATACCAAGCGCCTTTAAACCTAGGTCTTTTATTGTCCGCTTCGAACGACTAAGATGTAAGCTTGATGTGATGGCACTTCTCAGACACAAGCAAGAGATTATATTCGAAAATAATCTTATTCGTATTTTTCCCGACTTCTCACCATCAACAGCTGCAAAACGCAGATCCTACATCGACATTAAAAGGATTCTACGGGAAGCCGATATCAAATACAGCCTCTTGTATCCTGCCAAACTGAAAGTGGAAGTTCAAGATCGACATTATATTTTCTTCAGCAAAGAAGAAGCTGAAAAATAATTAAAGAAGCTGTTTCTGACACTTTTTTGAAAGTTAATTAAAATTAAAGAGCCGTATTCTATCAAGGCACGGGAAGGACCTATGATCTGATCGCTGGATCCATGTTTAAAGAGACTGGTATTATAATTATACATCCCTTCTTTTCTTTTTTTTTTTTTTTTTTTTTTATCTGGACTTTATATGTTATATGTTTATGTTTTAATCAGAGTTATAGAGTTATAGACGTGAGTGTGAAAATGTGGAAGTGATTAAAGTAGGATTCGTTTTATTTTTTTATTTATTTATTTATTTATTTATTTATTTATTTTTTTATTTTACTATACCTTAAAGTAGACTGTTTAACTTCATACCCTTGGTTTATTGCTTGTTCTACTATTTATATAATTACCATTATACTATTACAGTAGGAATTACCAGGTTTATTCTAGACTAGTTTTTAAAATCATTCCCAGGGTTTTTTTTTTATTTATTTATTTATTTTTTTTAAATCTTAATATCTTAACTTAAAAGCGCTGAAGATTATTTCAAGCTTAAATATTGTTAATGAGAACATTTTCAGCAGATAGTATTAAGGATTTAACTGTAAAAGATATCTCTGTTTTAATTCTGTAATGCCGCTGCAGGGTGGGGTTTGTTTTGTTTTGGACGTGCTCTGTCTCTTCGTATGTCAGAGGACTGGAACATCGCGAAGTGGGATCTAGCCTCATGTGGGGAGGCAAAATGGGGGGGTGGGGGGATAAAGGGGAGAGAGAAGGAGAGCAGGTTATATCTAATCTATTCTTGTAATCCTTATAATTATAAATATCAATGCAACAACAGGCTAAAATGCAACAACTCATGGGGAATCTTGAAACTAAGATTAAAACTGCCATATTACCAATTAAAACTATAAATGACATTAAAAACTCAGAATCAATGTCTCCATGATGGGACAGTTAACTTTGTGAGCTGGAATGTTAAAGGCCTGAATCACGAATTAAAGAGAAAGAAAGTATGCTCTCACCTAACAGGCTTAAACGCTAAAATAGTATTTCTACAGGAGACCCACTTACTAACCAAGGATCAGTTCAGATTACAAAAAGGCTGGACTGGCCAAATGTTCCATTCTAGCTTTATAAAGAAAACTAGAGGGGTGGGAATTCTCATACATAGAACAGTTCCATTTGTAGCATCAGAGGTAGTGTCGGACCCTGAAGGGAGATATGTGATGGTCATGGGCAACTTATATAACAGTAAAATGATTTTGATAAATGTTTATGCACCCAATGTTGATGATAAGGAATTCATGCAAAATCTATTTGCATCTATTCCCAATGTGAACACTCATAAAATTATAATGGCTGGGGACTTTAATTGTGTTTTAAATCCACTCTTAGATAGGACTCCTGTGACAGGGGGGACGACATCTAATACTGCAAAGATAATTACACAGTTTTTAAATGATCACAACTTATCAGACCCCTGGAGGTTTCTTAACCCAAACTCAAGAACATATTCGTTCTACTCACCAGTGCATTATAGCTACTCAAGAATTGATTATTTTTTTATAGATAATAATTTCCTGCCTACAATTAAATCATGCAAATATGACACAATTGTTATCTCTGACCATGCCCCTCTAGTCTTGGAGCTAAAATCAATAAGCCCCTCATACTCACCTCGCAGATGGCGTCTTAACCCTCTTTTATTGGCAGACGAGAACTGCACAGAATTTATATCCAAACAAATCAGCTTCTTCCTAGAGACAAACACGTCCACAGAGGTTTCTGCAGGAACACTCTGGGAAACTCTAAAGGCCTTCTTAAGAGGCCAGATTATTTCATATCTTTCCCATAGAAATAAATTAGAAACCAAGAAAGTGTCAGAGCTAAGAAATGAAATTACTAGAATAGATGAAGAACAAGCCAGGCGTCCAAGTGAAGCTCTTCACAGGAAAAGGCAGGCCCTGCATACAGAACTTAACATCTTAACAACTAAAGAAACTGAACAACTTATTTATAAGTCTAGACAGCATTACTATCAACACGGAGAAAAAGCTAATAAGCTTTTAGCTCAACAAATTCATAAACAAGAAGTTCACAATGCAATACCAGTAATCACCAACAAGAATGGAGAAGAAATCATCGACCATAATAAAATAATGCACACATTTAGAGATTACTATAAGTCTTTATATTCCACTGAGCCCAAAGAAGACAACACGCAATCTAATGCATTTCTAGATAATTCACAAATACCACAAATAGATGCTTTAAGTGCTGAGGAACTGGATAAACCTCTAACGCTAACAGAATTACTAGACGCTATAAAGTCACTACAAAGCGGGAAATCATCAGGCCCTGATGGTTACCCCGTAGAGTTTTATAAGAAATTCTCCACTCAGCTAGCTCCACTCTTATTGGTAACATTTACAGAAGCTAAAGACCACCAAATACTACCTCAAACATTTCGACAAGCATTAATCACCGTCTTTCCTAAACAAAATAAGGACTTGTTACAATGTGCATCATATAGACCAATTTCACTCCTGAATAATGATGTTAAGATACTCTCAAAAATCCTAGCTAGAAGGATGGAGAAAGTGCTGCCCTCGGTAATATCACAAGATCAAACTGGATTTATTAAAGGCCGACATCTATCTTCAAATTTCCGACGCTTGTTTAATGTTATATATTCACCAGCAAAATCAAACACCCCAGAGATATTACTATCATTAGACGCAGAAAAGGCATTTGACATGATCGAATGGAATTACCTTTTCACTGCATTGGAGAAATTTGGGTTTGGCCCGAATATTTGTGCTTGGATCAAACTACTGTATACCAGTCCAGAAGCTTCAGTTTGTATTAATAAAATTTGCTCAGACTACTTTAAACTAGAACGTGGTACCAGACAAGGATGTCCCTTGTCGCCACTGTTGTTTGCAATCGCTATTGAACCACTGGCGGTTCACTGCCGAAATTCTTATCAGATAAAGGGGATTGTCAGAGAAGGACTGGAACAGAAAATTTCTCTATATGCAGATGATATGGTCTTATATATATCGGACCCAGAAAACACTGTCCCTGCTGTTTTAACAGCACTAACAGAATTTCAAAAGATATCTGGTCTTAGAATTAATCTGAATAAAAGTATACTCTTTCCAGTGAACTCACAAGCATATAATATTAGATTAGACACCCTACCTTTTACCATAGCAGATCAGTTTAAATACCTAGGGGTAAATATCACAAGTAAACATAAAGCTCTTTATCAACAAAATTTTGGCGTCTGTATGGAAAAAATTAAGCAAGACTTGCATAGATGGTCAACCCTTCATCTCACTCTAGCCGGAAGAATTAACATTGTTAAGATGAATATCCTTCCTAAACTTCTCTTTTTATTTCAAAACATTTCAATATATATCAATAAATCGTTTTTTAAACAGTTAGATTCAATAATAACCTCATTCATTTGTAACTCAAAACACCCACGTATCCGAAGAGCGACCCTACAAAGACCTCAGGCAGAAGGTGGCATGGCTTTACCTAATTTTCAGTTTTATTACTGGGCAGCAAACATACAAGCCATAAAAACCTGGACACAAATAAATGCACATACCCAGGCTTGGTCTGCAATAGAAGTAAAATCCTGTAGTACTTCTTTATATTCCCTGCTCTGCTCTCCAATAAATGAAAGTTATCGCAAATATACTAATAACCCAATTGTGCTTTACTCACTCAGAATATGGAACCAAATTAGGAAGCATTTTACGATGGAAAATCTTTTATCAGTGGCACCTCTGCAAGAGAACCACCTCTTTCAACCTTTGCAAGTAAATCCAGTTTTTAATACCTGGAAAAGTTTTGGGATTAAAATGCTCAGAGATCTTTATATAGACAACATATTTACATCTTTTGAACAATTACGTTCAAAATTTAACCTCCCAGCTACACATTTCTTTTACTATCTTCAAATTAGAAATTTTGTTAAACAGAAATTGCCCGATTTCCCCCACCTTGCACCCTCCACAATGCTGGAAAAAATACTGCTCAATTCCGAGGAAACAAACACTATTTCCGCAATATATAAAATCTTATTAGAGTCCCTACCTTTCAAAGACCCAAGAGGACATTGGGAAGAAGATCTCTTAATCAATATATCAGAAAAGGAGTGGAAGGTAGCAAAGCAGAGAATTCACTCGAGTTCTATATGCGCAAAGCATAGAATTATTCAACTAAAAATTATATATCGAGCTCAACTGTCTCGCTTAAAACTGTCCAAAATGTTTCCAGGCCAGGATCCAACCTGCGAGCGCTGCAACCAAGCTCCTGCCTCACTGGGTCACATGTTCTGGGCCTGCACCAAACTAACATCATTTTGGACAAAAATTTTTAAGTGCCTCTCAGACAGCCTTAGTATCACAGTCCCTCCTAACCCACTAACAGCTGTGTTTGGTGTCCTTCCAGATGGACTGGAATTGGAGAAGGACAAGCAAACGGTGATTGCATTCACTACACTCTTGGCACGCAGACTTATTTTGTTAAATTGGAAGAATCCTAATTCTCCTCTTATAAGTCAGTGGGAAACCGATGTTTTATATTATTTGAAATTGGAAAAAATCAAATTTTCAGTTAGAGGATCTGTACAAAATTTTTTCAAAACATGGCAGGATTTAATCAATATTATTTTAGAATAAGAGAAATAACTATTATTGCATTTAACTCCCTTCTCCATCTCTTATTTATATAGATATTTACTTCTCCCCTTCTTTTGTCTAATGTTGCCTTATTAAAAAGCTTAAAGAAATTTTCCTTTAGCTAAGCTCTCCTTCTCAGGGGTGGGGTTTGATTTGTTCTCAAATTTGTTGGGTTATAAATTGATCTGTTTGTATGGAATGATTACAATGAAAATTAATAAAATAAATATTTAAGAAACATAATGCAGAAGTAATCTTTGGAAAATATAATGCATGGATGATCACATACGTAGAGAAACAGCACATGCTGCCTCGAGTTAATCCATTTCAGCGAATGCTTTCACTGTTCACAGCTGACATCAAGTCAGCCCTTGCTGAGGTAGAAAATGAAGATAGCAATGTTTAGGAAAGACTACCTCAACATTACCGGTAAGGACAGTATTAAGATGGTCAATTCTTAAAAATCTTTTTCATCATCTGCATCAGCAAGTCTTTCCAGCTCTGTGCACCACTATTGTCCTCAGAGTGGATCACATTTCAGCAGCAGTCTCTCTGCTGCTGCAGGCCTCATTGACGTCCTCCAAACTCAACTTGTTAAATCAGTTGTCTTGAGCATTACATTAATTTGCCAGTGCCTTTCCTTATTTATTTTTAGTTTCCAGATTTATTGGCTGCTGCAATGTGTTTTCAATGCAGCTCAGACCTCAATGCCTAACTGGTATTTTTACCCATGGAGCTGTTTTCAAATTAGCTCAGTCTGGTGGAAAACCAGCACATCTGGTAGCCCTGGTCAGCGTGGTCAGTAGACATATTCTGCAGGGCAGACTGGGCTGTCAAGTTCAAGGCTCCTACGATCACCTGCACCAGAGAGATTGCTTAGTTTAGGTTTTCTTGCAAAACCACAATTAGTAAGTGTAATTAAATATTACAAAGACATTGTGAGAGACACCTCGGAGGCCGAGCCAAGAAAAATTTTGTTTTATTGCCAAAAGCAAAATGGTCAAAATTAAAAGAAACTAAAAGAAAGACATTTTGTATTCTGCTATTGATGATCACAAGTGTTTCAGAGAAATAAGTGTCTCCCAGGTCCATCAAGTGGTGCTTTCTGTCATGGTCCTCCTTCATGTCATGCTACTAGAGGGAAAGGAGTTGGTGCTATGGCAGAAGTGACACCTCCATTTATTGACTGTGTCACACCCACACCTTAACCTTCACCCTGTATTTCATTTAAATCAGAACCCATACTAGCATGTTTGATACAAGCAAGACTCCATAGTTTCTTTTTGACACTCTTATTGAAAGAAAAATTTGACAATACTGAATGCCATGGATAACATTTTTACTTTTTCTGTGCACTGAAAAACACCAAGATGGATCTACGAGTCTGTATGCTTTTTATCTGACAGTCTTAAAAAGTATGTATCGCTTAGACATGGGGTTTCTGCTGCATTGGCTTAATGGCTAAAGCACACATAGCTTAACTGAAATGAAAATGTTGCCTCTAATGAAAATTTATGACAAAAAATAGCAAGTCTGTAATTCTTTTATTTTTAAATAAATCTATTTGCCCTATGCTTCCTCAGCTGAAAGATGTACATGTAAGATTAATTAGTGTCTCTAAATTAGATCTGTGTGAGTTCGTACTCGACAGTGGATTGTTTCTTTGCTCCCCAAGGCCCTCCATTGTGAGCTTTTGAATGATGACTGTTTGGATTGAAGTTCATTTTCAGTCTGTTTTGTATATGCCATCTACCATGCTTTTTTAAAACTTCTTATACCATCATGTCTTTTTAGCCAAAAGCACACAGATTTCATCCATTGTGAGATATTGAGTCCTTGTACCTGATGGCCAATATGTCAATCAATAGCAACAAATACTGACCTGTAAATATCTTCATTCATTTTGCACTTGTTTATTTTCTCTTTAATGCCTGTCCACCCATTGTCTTCTGAGCAGGGTGATGGCGAGCCAATTGCTATCTCAGCAGTACTGGCCTACTGGTCCAGCAGAACTTCTGTATTCTCTTTTGAGACATGCGCTGACAGTCTTTGAGAGGCACAAGAACAGGGCAGTGAGATCCATTGTGATACACGCTGGGGTTAACGATGTGAGACACTAACAGTTGGAGATTCTCAAGGCGGACTTCGCAGCACTACTTAAAGCCACGAAGGAGAGGACTCCGTCTGCAAGAATTTTCATCTCAGGGTCCCTTACCTCTCGTTAGAAGATCAAACAAGTATTACAGTCATCTGCTGGCGTTAAACATCTGGCTGAAAGGCTTCTGCGAGAATCAAAACATCAGGTTCGTAGACAACTGGGACCTATTCTGGGAGAGGCCGCGTTTCTTCAAGCGGGATGGTCTGCATCCAAATAGATTCGGCGCTCGGGTCCTCTCCGAAAACATCGCTAAGGTAATTCGTCTCTCTTGACTCTCTATTTTTACTTCTAACCCCTTCTGTTATGCTTGTGATATTTCGGTAAGAAAATCCTCCTCAAAAGTGCACTGCATTAACACTCTAATAACTAACTTCAGTGCATGTAAAAAATCTAGGCAGTGCGGCATAAATACAAATAATTGAATTATAATTACACCTCTAGATGAACAATGTATTAAAACTATAAAAAAGATTATAGATTAAATAAAAAATACGCACAGAGCGGCGCTAATAAAAATAGCTTAATTTCTATCTCAAATACCCATAACGCACATACAATTCAGTTCTGCTCTTCCGAAACATTAAAAATGGCTCTATTAAATGTTAGAGCATTAACCAACAAGACGTTTTCCATCAACAAACTTATTAGTGATAGGAAAATTGATTTTATTGCACTAAGTGAAACGTGGCTTAGCTCAGATGGTGCGGCTATTTTAATCGAATCTGTGCCTCCAAATTACAGCTTTGCTCATGCGGATCGCCAAGGTAAGAAAGGCGGCAGCTTAGCAAATATTTACTTGAGTCGGTTAAAGTGTAAAGATGTCGGCTTTGGCAAATTCAAGTCTTTTGAGTATCTTGCCATTGTTATTCATGGAGTTTCTCAGTTTCTAGTATTATCCATGTATAGACCTCCTAAATACAATGCGTCTTTCGTTGAGGAATTCTCAGACTTGGTGTCAATTGTAATTACGAACTATGACACACTCCTAATAGTCGGTGACTTTAACTTTCACATCGATAATCAATGTGACCCGAAAGTAAAAGAATTCATGAACTTCTTGGACTCTTTTGATTTGAGCCAGCACATTAGTCAGCCTACACATAAAGTAGGTCATACGTTAGACTTTGTAATTACTAAAGGACTAAAAGTTGATGTGAAGCAGATCATTGATATTGGTCTATCAGACCATTTTCTGTTACTATTTAATATAGAAATAATGATAGAAAATATTCACGAGAAGTATATTGTTAAAAAACACTTCTTTGATTCATCAGCAGCTTCAAAATTTACAAACATTTTAAGCAACCAGTCCGTTTGTAGTGCTTACTACAATAGTAAGAATAATGTAAATAGTAAGGTGGAAAATTTTAATATTAAGGTGAGAGCTGCTGCTGACATAGTCGCACCTGAAAAGATAGTTAAAAAATCTTCTAGTACTGTTATACCATGGAAGACCCAAAGAGTGTCTGATCTTAAGAGAACATGCCAGAGAGCTGAGTGTAAATGGAGAAAAACTAAACTGACTGTCCATTATGAAATATTGAAGGTTAAAAAAGAATACAACAACATAGTCCATCTTGAGAGGCGCTGTCATTTCTCTAGAATTATAAATAACAATGCTAGTAATCCCAGAGTCTTATTCTTTACGATAGATTGTCTGCTAAGTCCAGGTCACTCAATGGAATGCCTCCAAAATACTTCCAGTGAAACTTGTGAGGCTTTTACTGTATTTTTTCATCAAAAAATTAATGATATTAGAAATAATATAGTACATTTCCCCAATATTAAACCACTTTAACCCTGGTACTCCATTTTAAACAAATTAAATTCTTTCACCAGGATAGATTTACTTGATTTATATAAAATAATTTCTCAACTGAGACCCTCCACCTGTGTCCTTGACCCAATACCAACAAGTTTTTTCAAAGAAGTATCAGGCGTGCAAATTGATAGTGTTCTTGACATAGGAAACTCGTCATTAGATACGGGGGTCTTCCAAGACTGTCTTAAGACTGCTGTAGTTAAACCCCTGCTCAAGAAAAATAATCTTGACTCCTCTGCTTTGAAAATTTTAGACCTATTTCTAACCTGCCTTTCTTAAGTAAAATTCTAGAGAAGGCAGTCATTATGCAGCTTAATGATCACCTCAATAAACATGCTATTCTTGATAAATTTCAGTCAGGTTTTAGAACAAATCACAGCACAGAAGCTGCACTCATTAAAGTAGAAAATGACTTGCGGGTAAATGCAGACAGAGGCTGTTTATCTGTTCTCATCCTCTTAGATCTGAGTGCCGCATTCGATACCATTGATCACAATATTCTTAGAAATCGCCTTAGTCAATAGGTGGGTCTCTCTGGCAGTGTCTTAAATTAGTTTGAATCCTACCTGGCAGGTAGAAAATTCTTTGTTAGATATGGTAATTATACTTCAAAGACACCTGATATTCTATATGGTGTTCCACATGGCTCTATCCTGGGTCCGCTGCTCTTTTTGATTTACATGCTTCCGTTAGGTCAGATTATCTCGGGACATAACGTGAGCTACCACAGCTATGCTGATGACATACAACTGTACTTATCAATAGCGCCTGACGACCTCGACTCTCTTGATTCACTGACACAATGTCTTATTTGTGTTTCTGAATGGATGAGCAGTAATTTTCTCAAACTAAATAAAGAATAAACAGAAATTTTAGTGATTGGCAATAATGGATATAATGAGGTTATTAGAAATAAACTTGATGCATTAGGATTAAAAGTCAAAACAGAGGTAAGGAATTTAGGGGTAACTATTGACTCTGACCTGAATTTTAAATCACATATTAATCAGATTACTAAAACAGCATTTTTCCACTTAAGAAATATAGCAGTATAAGGTGTAAGACATTCCAAAATATAAGATGGAGCGAGATTCTTTAAGGCTTTGTAAACCATTAGCAGTATTTTAAAGTCAATTCTAAATGACACAAGTAACCATTGTAGTGACATCAAAACTGGGGTGACGTGCTCGGATTTTCGTTTCCAAGTTAAGATTCTAGCAGCTGCATACTGCAGTAGTTGCAATCGATTGATGTCTTTTTTTGGTAGTCCTGAGAGGAGTGCGTTACATTAATCTAGTTGACTAAAAACAAAAGTAATAAATGAAATAATTTTTCAGCATTTTGCAGTGTTATAAGGGATCTAATTTTTGCTATATTTCTTAAGTGAAAAAATGCTGTCCTAGTGATCTGATTAATATGCGATTACAATTTAGGCCAGAGTCAATAATCACCTCTAAGTTCTTTACCTCAAGTTCTCATTATCTTAACAGGCATAATCTCTCCACAAGGAGGATACCTTTTCACTTCTAAAACCGGGGCAAGTACAGTTTGTGTCTGAACTATATACAGTATTCACCCCTTGGAAGTTTTCACATATTATTCTTATACAACATTGAATTTCAGTGGATTTCATTTGCCTTTGTTGACACTGATCAACCCAAATAGTCTCTTTAGTGTCAAAGGGACAACAGCCCTCTGCAAAGTATTTGGTTTGAAATATATAACACAAAACAACTGACTATATAAGTATTCACCCCCGTCAAGTCAGTATGGACAGAGTGCCAAGCCACTGTGGGGCACACTTACACACATGGACCCTCAGGGCCAATATGGAAGTGCCAATTAAGCTCAGATGTGCATCTTTAAGAATGTCAGTGGAAACATTTCCTGTAGGAAACCAAATCAGGCATGGGGAAATGTACAAACTATTGTCACGTGCGTGTGTATAGGGGATAATTTAAGTGCTCTGGCGATGGTAATTCCCCACCGTTCCAGGGACTGACTCTCTGTGATAACACTGTCTCTTTCTCTCCCTCTGCAGACTGGATGATTGACGTATTTTACATTATTGATGTCACTTCCATCCTGCCTCTTCCTGAGAAGTGGTCTAAACTGGAAGAACCGCCAAATTTGTAAGTCGTATCCAAACGCCCATCCGAAAAGGTTCTACATAACAACTTAATCCAAGTTTTATTTCTTTTTTTTGAGACAGCAGTTATTCAGGATTTGCCTATGGGTGCTCCAAAACTTCTCACTGTCTTTGCTTTGTTGTTGCACTATACATAAACAAAAACCTGGATGTTACAGAACCTTTCTTTTTAAATATACTGTAATAAAATGGAGGTAGAATTAGGTTGCCATTCAAAGTTATATATTCAAGTTAAATATATTATGTCCCTCAGTTAAGTGTTGTTTAGTATTGATCATATTAATAGCAGAGTAATCAAAATATAAACATTATGTGATCAATTGTTATTAATGCTTCATGAACACCATTTAAAAAAATACGAATCTGCACTATGGATGACACTTGGCTGTCATTTGTACTGAAGTGATAAAGATTTGTACTTGAAATGAAGTACTTCATCTTGTGTTATGCCTTCATTTTTCATGAAGCATAGCACATCTACTTGTTTTTCTTTTTTTTTTGATCTCAGCAGCTTATACGTTTTCATTAATTCTAAATCTGTCTAAAGATCAGAAGGGTTTGACTGATCTTTGAAGACTCTTAACTTTCTAATCTGAATCATATTTGCAGTCAGCCTATGCAAATGTCATTTCCTTCTTGTCCAGTTTCTTCCAGGCTCAGTGAGAAAATGTAAAGCAATAGGGCCACCTAACATGCTGAACACTGTGTGAAAACATCTATTCATAAAGTAAGATTTGGTTTTCATGTTTGCTTAACAGCACATATAGATTTTAGATATTGGATCTTTCAAAGCATATATATATATATATATATATATATATATATATATATATATATATAGAAGTAAACTGCATAAGCACTATATTGTTAAAGTCAATGGAATATGTCATTTTAGATTTATCAGGTTGTCAAGCAAAACTCTGCCCTACCATCCACTAATCAATGTTTCAACAATCCGGCATATTAAAAATACTTTTTGAAGTAAAACATTAATGCATAAATTATATTGCTCAGCCCACAAGTTGGTGCTTTAATGGTATTCTACCAGAAAATATATGCATACCTGATGCAACAACACCTTTATGTCTTAGAAGACATGAGTAATGTTTATTTTAACAGCTATTCTATGAAAGACAATAGGTTAAAGAAACTGAAGTTATTATCAACAGAGCTGTTTATGGCAATGTTAAAAGTAAAAACTTTAAAACTGATTCATTATGGTGTGAAAACAAATGGGTACAGTCATCTGTGTTATTCTTTTACACTGTAGGTTTCACTTCCTCCTACCATCTCTCACATAATTGCCGTATTTTTGACTAAGTGCATTTCATTGGTAAAAGGAAAGGAAAATTAGTGCAAATCTGCCTTGAGTGTCAATAAAGCATTTCTGAAAGAGAAAAAAAAATGATTGCACAGTGGTTGAACAATTTTAGGTCATATGTTGCTATTTGTCCTTATTGCTTCATGCATCTGCTAGGTATTAAGGCACCATCTTTATTACTTTATGTTTCAAGAAGGAAAGCTATATAAAAAGGCTTTTTATTAAATCAACACATTTGGAACACTAAAGCAGCACAGGGAGTGGTCCTGTCTCCTTTTCTCTTCACTTTGTACACTTCTGACTATCAATGTAACACCAGGTCGTGTCACTTGCAGAACATCTCCGATGATTCTGTACTAACCGGAGTGTGTTGACATGGAGGACAAGACAGAATATAGGAGTCCGGTGGAGAACTTCTTGGAGAAAAGAGAATTCAACATCAGCAAAACCAAGAAACTGGTAACCAATTTTAACTGCACCAAAGGGCATTTATGTCTGGCCACTACTCAGGGAATGGATGCACAGATGGTCCACTCCCACAAGTACTGGGGTGTCAGGCTGGAGTAGTCTAGTAACACAGAGGACCTACATAAGAACAGGCAGGAGAGGCTCTTTTATTCTTAGGAGACTGTGCTCCATCAATATGGATAGTGACATCCTTTATATGTGATAGTTAGTACAATTTTCTATGCCCTAGTGTGCTTGAGCTTAACATCACTTAAGAGAGCCTAATTAAAAAGGTAGACTCAGTTATAGGACACACTCTTGACCTCCTGTACACACTAGCAGGGGAAAGAATGAAGACCACAGCAATGAAGATGGCTATTATGAACAATACTGCACATTATTTTAGGACACATTGTCATTAAATAATTTCAGCCAATGAATTATTCTGCAGAAATGTGTGAAGAAATGCCGCTGAGGCTTCTTCATACCCACACTACTATGCCATCATAATGTGGCAGCTGTCTCATCTTTAGCCAAGTCAGAAGTTATCTTTGTTTTATTAATTAAGGAGGGCTGTTATTGTTTGTTATATTATTTCTTCAGCTTCCGTAAAAATCTAAATTTTCAACTTGTGACATATAAAGTACTCTCTGTCTAATTATGTAAAGTTTCCTGTATGTATGCCTCATATGACAAATGATTAATGTTTCCAGCTAAGACATGATAAGACAGCGTCACACAGGAGACAACTTGAGGGCTCATCTAATTGTAATTCCATCCCGAGGTGAGGGTTGGCACTGGTACCTAATGCTTCTTCTCCTTTTGTTCTTATGGATTGGATGACCACAAGTCACTGTGTCACCAATTCCAGATTGTCATCTCTAGGCTCCGTCCCTTCCGGACTGGCTTCCTCTTAAGGAGCAGCACTGCCATTTTTTGAGTCAGTCAATGTTCTGACTGCCATCTGAAAAGATCCTCAAACCTCTTTGCCTTATTTATAAGGGGTTTGTGGTCAAGGTGACCAATCTCTTTCTAACTGTCCTGTGCTTTTATTACAACAGTAAGTTTGGAAAAATGTCAAAAGGCATTTCAATTCAACTTTGGTCAATCATGCTGAAACATTGCTTCCATATATTATTTTCTGTTCAGTTTTTTTTTTGGTAGGTAAAAAATTACTTCCACATCCCAACATATTAAATATAATTGAGGTAATAATCTATAGTGCATTTTTTCCTGCATCACATAATACAGGTGGACAATAACATTTGAAATATTCATACTATTTATAAGTGTGCAGTCATGTCGCCTTTGTTTGGTTTTCCTTTAACGACGTCTTGGCCACAGCCATTAGTAGTGTGTCTGTTTGCAGAGTGAATATCAACCTCATCAAGAAGTTTACTTACCTTGGCAGTGACATTCATGCTTCTGGTGACTCTTTCTATGAGGTCAATAGACGGATTGGGAGAACTTGGGGAGTCTTGAGGTCGCTGGAAAGGGGTGTGTGGTGCTCTCAATATCTTTGCAAGGGGACAAAAGTCTTTAAAGTCCTGGTGCTTCCTGGTTTGCAATATGATTGCGAGACATGGACGCTATCCAGTGACCGGAGATGAAGACTGGACTTCTGCACTGTGTCTCTTCAGAGAACTCTTGGGTACCGGTGGTTTGACTTTGTGATGAATGAGCGGTTGCTCATGATGTCCCGATTGAGGCACATTACCTACATTGTGAAGGAGCATCGATAATGGCACTACAGCTATGTGGCACGATTCCTCAAAGGTGATGTGGCTCACACGATCCTCATTGCTGAGGACCTGAGTGGCTAGACTAAGCCAAGGGGATGCCTATGTAATGCTTGGCTGTGGCACATAGATAGCCATTTTTGGAGGATGGGATTGGACCACGTGTCTACCTGGGGGGTTGCCAACCAGTGTCCCAAGTGCATGCTCCTCAACCTGACCTGACCTGTGTAAATTTGACAGATTGTTAAGTAACTCCAAGTTTCTGATATCTCATACAGAGTTTGAAGTAAGAATAAGAAAACTGCAGTTGTTTACATTTTTTGTCATTTATAGCATTTTTATATGTTACTGATTACAGTATGTCAAGTCTTTTTTAGGGGAGAAATATAATTCTACTTATGACTTTATTTAATGTTTATTTTGTTGTTGTTGATGGTGGCACAGCACTGTCATATAATCCTGCTGCATAAGAGTTATAGGCCGGCATTTCAGTATGGTCACTTTCAGTCAGCATATTTATGCTATGCATGTAAGCATTTTTCCTGTCCTCCTCCTACCAAAGATGCTCACATCAGGTTAACTGGCAACTCTAAAGTGTGAGTGCTTGAAGGTGAGTGTGCACTGTAGTGACAACCACAGCTTTACTCTCACTTGTGCCTGATGATAATGGGATAGGCCCTACACCCCAATACCCTATAGTGCAGGGGTGGGCAAAGTCGGTCCTGGAGGGCCACATTGGCCGCAGGTTTTTGTTCCAACCCAGTTTCTTAATGAGAAGTCAATTATTGCTAATAAAGCACTTATCACTCAAGTGACATTTTTCTTTTTCTTTTTAGTGGTCTTGCTTGTTAAGGTTCCCCACCCTTATTCGCTTGTTTCAGTCTTCAACAGCTGCATTCATTGTTTCTAATGGCTCCTTATTAGTAATAAGATGCCAATAACAAAGGAGCCAGCAACTCTCCATCTAACTTGTTTCCATTTATGCCTATGTGGATTCATCATGCACTATTTGGATTAATAAAATGATTAAGAGAAAAATGTGACAGACTAGAAATTACCCATTTCAGCCTTCAAATCTTTTGGAAGATTTCCTTGGAAACATTACATTGCAGACTAACACACCATAATATTAAATAAGGTCTTAGATTGGCAAGGATTGGTTTCTAATTAAGCAACCAGGTTGGAACAAAAACCTGCAGCCACTGCAGTCCTCCAGGACAGATGTTGGCTACCTCTACTATAATGGAAAAACTGGATAAAAAATAAAAATGATTGCACAAATATAGTGATTTTTTTATTGAGCAATGGAGGCTTTACACTGTTGACCATGGGATACTTTTAGAAAGGCTTGAAAACTGGGTAGGATTATCTGGAATAGCTCTTGGATGGTTTAGGTCATATCTAAAAGGCAGGGGTTGGCTTTGTTGAAATTGGAAATCATCAGTCTAAGCAGTTACTGAATTGTATCGCTGCTGTGTCATTATTTTATTTTCTAAATTTTATGTATTGTTTTAACTTTCTGTCATTTTACTGTCTTTCTAAATGATCATTTTGCTGTATTTTAATGTAATATGTAAAAAAAGCACTTTGAATTGCCTAATGGTACGAATTGTGATATATAAATAAACTTACTTTGCTTTGAGTATAAAATGTGGATGACATGAAATAGAATAAATTGCAAATGACAATATTTCAGTGATTGTGTTTAAACAAGAGGTGGTGGAGCCAAGGGCAATATCAACTTCCAAATGTAAGAAGAGCTTCCCATTTGTTTAATACTCACTTAGACAAAGTACCTCTACATGTTTCATGCCCATACCCATATCGATAGAAAGAATAGAATGTATTTGACAACGTTCACCAGTAAATGCAAAGGAACAGACAGTGATATTAGCATTTGTGATAAATTATCTGAGTGATTTTGTTTCATCAGTAATTTTGCTTGGGTCACTTAAGGTAACAGACTAAACTTCATATCAAATCCTGTAATTTTTTGCTTCAAGAGCCGCTTAATAGATTCCTTCTCCACACTATCCTAAACTTAAACATTTTCAGTACTTCAATTAACATATAAATGGAGTGATGGGAATGTGGGAATTTGACTAAAGCAAGATTAACTTTTGAATTGAACAAAATCTGGATTTTGATTACATTGGCGAAAACCATATTGTTTAGCTAACTAAATTTAATGACAAGCTTTTATTACATTATTGCATGTTCTTCCATTCCTTTCTTTCATGGACCAGTGTTACTAATAATTCTTTAATAATAATTCTTTACATTTATATAGCAGTAAAAGCACAGTCATCATTTAAAGGGTGTTTAAAGCATTTGTGAAACTGAAAAGTATGAGTTGAATGTCGTAATTCAGTTTGAAACATGAAAAAGTGTTGATCCCTGGTTTGCTTTAGCACTCATATGTAAAAGGTTCCTTAGACTCCAGCAATATACATACAGTATAAGCATAACAAACAAAGATGCCTTTGGCACACACCATACCATCAGACCGTAATCATGGTCATAATCAAACTCTATATACGGGGCATTAGATCATCTTTACTGAGGTTACATAGAGAGACACATAATGCCCACATTCCAAGATCAGGGGCGTCTTTGGGGTCTACATATTAGAATGCTCTCATCCTACTTAGAGCAGTAAAATCCATCCATCCATCCATTATCCAACCCGCTATATCCTAACTACAGGGTCACAGGGGTCTGCCGGAGCCAATCCCAGCCAACACAGGGCGCAAGGCAGGAAACAAACCCTGGGCAGGGCACCAGCCCACCGCAGGACACACATACACCCACACACCAAGCACACACTAAGGACAATTTAGAATCGCCAATGCACTTAACCTGCATGTCTTTGGACTGTGGGAGGAAACCAGAGTACCCGGAGGAAACCCACACAGACACGGGGAGAACATGCAAACTCCACGCAGGGATGACCCGGGAAGCGAACCCTTGTCTCCTAACTGCGAGGCAGCAGTGCTGCCCATTGCGCCAGAGCAGTAAAATAAAAGACAATATAACTGAAAAACTTGATATACTAAAATGTTACCAAAAAAGGTTTCCTGATTCACTTTTTTTCCACAAAGTTTTTGCAGGTCACAGGCAAACAATTCAAAAGTGAACCAGTTTTGGAAAATAAGCAAACCCCGATAGCCTCTCTCCTCCAACTATAGTCACATCCTACCAGCAAAAGGTATTGCACCTTCCACAGCCCATTACCATCTATGGCTGTATGAATTCCCAGAGTTCTTAATCTGTCGTCGATCAATAAGAGCACAACTGAGCAAAGTCTATGAAAGAAACACTGACTCACACCTCTCTGTAAAGCAGGTGGTCTCCAGTCTTAATCTCTAAAGCACATGATGGCTGCAGATTTTCATTGCAGTCCATTTGTTGTTGTTTCTTGTGTTTGGCATTTCACAGGTGGATTTAAAATGGATAACAAGATGTGAGTTTGATATGCTTCTATTCCCTACAATGTATTCAAGAACTGATTATTTTTGACCAGATTTTGTGTCTCCTTTTCATTTTAAGAAAACATTAGTCTTTATGTATAATGGCAGGTCTAAAAATGATGGTCTTCTGTTTATTGAGCTGTAGAACTTTGTAATATGCAATGACTGCTGGTTGATACTTGTCTGCCAAGCAGGGAGGGACATAGGCATTTAAGACTCATGGCAATTAAAAATTAATGACACTGTGAGGTAACCAGGAAGTTTTAGTCATTTCTCCACCATCTCTGTTTTAGAAGAGGAACATACTATGTTCTCCTACACAGTAGCAGCACAGTACAATGGCATAGGCTTTATTTTTATACCTTAATGATCCATTGCCAGCCACCTTAATGACCATATGACCATGTTTTATATGTTCTCTCATTTTGATGTTAGCTTTCTGACATTATTCTGATTTCCTCCCCATATGCATTAGGTCTTTTAATCTTTATTTATGTTAGAAAGGAGGAATGCAGAGACCTGGTGGATGATTTTGTGAGAGAGGCAGAAGAAGACGGCATTAGGACATGGCTGAGATTGGCACTATCAAAGGAGAAGACCTTGAAATAGTTTAGATGTACGAGGGGGTCCCCAAAAATAACAATAATTTTTTTTTAAAAAAATAGTATATTTCTCAGAACATTTCCAAAATTTAATCAACCTCAAAATACTCAGACGCTAATACACTTTTTCCACTGCTATTCCATTGTTCAAAACTGTTCTAAAACTCTTGCAAAGTGATAGCCTTCAGTGCCTCCATTGTTTGCTTCTTGATGTCCTCCACATCCTGAAAACGCTTTCCTTTAAAGTCCTTCTTCATTTTTGGAAATAAGAAAAAATTGCTGTGGGGGTGGGGGGTGGGAAACCATTCTCATCCCATTTTTTGTGAGAAACTGCCACACACTCAATACTGTATGGGCGGGAGCGCTGTCGTGATGCAAAGCCATTCACCTGAACGGTGCAATTTGGGTTGTTTTCTCTGTACTGCATCACGCAATCACTTGAGCACTCCAAGGACATCGCTTGGCCAAATGATGCAGAGGGCAGTCTAGTACACACACCTAGCGGCAAACGTCAGAAGTAATGCCCCTCCAGCCTCCAGAAAAAAAAAATTAGTTATTAGTTATTTTTGGGGCCTCCCCTCGTATATTGTATGTATTTGGGGTGCACCTAGACAGACATTTGGATTATGCCACAAACACAAATGTCAGACAAAAATGGGGTAGAGCCCTGATTAGGCTCAGGTTATTTGAGTGGAGCACTTACAGATTTCTATGATTTACTCCGAAAGAGGAAGTTCAAAACTGCCCAAAACCTTGCCCATGCAAGACTTAAATTAACAGAATTCAATATGTTTCAAAAATACAGAATTTTAAAATTCAGTGATAATAATTTAATGTTTAAAGAAACTTTTAACTTTAAAAAGAAAATTAAAGAACATTAGACTAAATTACCAAAATTGTAAACAGAATTAACTTTTATCCTAAATTCAAAATTCTAAACACACAACTAATAGCAAAACCACAAGAACTCAATCCTTGACAAAAACAGGCACTATAAAGAAAAAGCTGAAAGTCATACTCACTAAATGAATTCATACCACAGAAGTCTTATATACTGCTCTCAGGTAACTCCTGATTTATTTGATGCGTCACCTGAGAATCCTAATTGAGAAAGACAAAGGTAAGGAATTGAGAATAAACAGAAAACATAAAACAAAACAGGGACAAACCAAGAGCAAGGGAATGGTGAAAATGACTGAAATAAACAAAAATACCAGAAATAGAGGACAAATCTCTGATCACATATTGTTTATCAGTATGTGGTCACTAATAAGCTCTTTCATTTTTCGGGGCCATATCATGAAAACTGAAGGAACCAATAGTTTAAAAAAGTACAACAGAGAGGCTGGCTCTGTTCAGGGCACTAGTTTGGACTCTCTGGAGGCAGCAGCAGCAGATCAGTGAATGCCAGATAAGCCAATGGCTACCATGAACATCACAAACAGGCTGATACTCTTGTCAACTTGTAGAGCACCATCAGTACAAGGATAATTCTACTTTGATCTTCTAGGAAGTGCTATCAAGTACTTTGTTTGAGTGTGTTCTAGGTAATTTATGTGGAAAGCTGATTATTTCCAAACTTCCCATAGAATCTATCTATCTATCTATCTATCTATCTATCTATCTATCTATCTATCTATCTATCTATCTATCTATCTATCTATCTATCTATCTATCTATCTTACGTTTGTAATTTGCAAATGTAAATTGATCCAATTGTTTGAATCTACAATTTATATGCATGCCGAACAATGGGACATCGCCTGGTTCTGCTTGCTCCTGGTTTTGGAGCAGATAGGCTTCAGCTCAACTGCAATTCTATAATAAAAATGAATCAATCTGGAAAGGCTGAATGGACATTTTTTCCCAAATACTGTAGTACTGAATTTGGTTATGTTGTAAATGCATTCAGAATGTGTTTATATTGTAATACAAATAAATTCTCAGCAATACAGACTATGTAATCAAGACAAAGATCTGCTGAAAAAATAAATAAATAAATATAGCTTCTCACAAAAATCTCTGTGATGTGCAGTTCCCTAGCAACAAAAAGCCACCCGCTTTGATTCTGTAAAATACTTACATGCACTTCAGATTTTTTAAAGATCTTAGAAGAAAACAACAAAAATTTTCCAGGAAAATGTAAACAGCCCAGACCCGTTTCCTTCCGCATGCCCAGTGCTGCTGGGATAGGTTGTATCCACCCACAACTCAGAAATGGATTACGCAGGTTTGTGAATGTTATTCGTGTCTTCTTACATGATGAAAATGAGTAAATTATTCAAAGTGTCAGGAAGTAATCTTGATCTCATACACTGATGACTCTCACTGTGTCAAGAGAATTGATGACATTAAACATCAAATTAAATCAGTGAACCACAAGCTCTCTTCACTTAAAAATTAACTTTTAGGTTACTCATTTTTCATGATACGTAAATGTAAGTTAATTGCGTATTTTGTGACTTTTTTTTCTTTTTGGAAAATGGAGGATGAAAAGAAAGCAAGTAATTTGAAAAAAGTAATGTTTTCAGAGCAAACCCTCCTTTTGCACACACTCCTCGTGTGATTGGCAACATTCCTGTTCAGACCTGCCAGTAGAAAGTGGTGACACTGTGAAAATGGTCAATTTGATAAGACTTTCAAAAACACCTGCTACATGGAATTATTCTTAGCTACCCAATTTATAATCCACAGTCATCTACAAATTCTACAATATGAGAAGAGGTTAAGAAGTTTACTCTGAAGTGTGCTAAATTATACTAAAAATGGTATGAAAGTGTAATCCAGAGTTTACAAATGCCATATTTGGACAATCCTTTTAACATAACTTTTCATCATATTGTATGACAACGAAATTGTTATTAACTGCACAAATATTTAAAACTGCCATTGACCACAAAAAAACAAAACAAAAAAAACTGTCATTTACAATTTCTTCCCCCTGTATTATCCTATTACCTCATTTCTACAGAATTGTTCCTAACAAAGTAAAATTCAAGTAATACTTTAATTGTAAAATTAAAATCTGTTTATATGTTTTAATTATTACGATCCCATTAATGCAGATGAAAGTGCCTTCTTATAATTCCACAAGTTAGGAAATAAAGAGTTTATTTAGAATTCAAGTTTAAGTTCAAGATGATTGTCATGTGAACATAACACATACTGCACATAAAACTAGAAAATTCTCATTGCATGCCCCCCCAGATTCTCTGACAATAGTACAAAACCAACAAAGACACCCACACACACATCGACACAGCTGTAAGTCTGACTAGAGCAGTACATCCAAGAAAACTTAGTGAATATGCAAGAAAAAAAAACTAGTGGGGGAGGCCACAAAGAGACCTGTGACAACACTGAAGGTACTGCAAGCTACAGTGAGACTGGAGAGACTTTTCGAACAAGAACTGTGATTTAACAGCCACTGCTTTATGAGAGAGTGCAAGGAGAAGACCACTTTTAAAAAAAGCATGTTATATCTCAGGTCAAGTTTGCTAAAAGACACATGGGGAAACTCTGAAGTCAACCGAAAGAAGGTTCTATGGTCTTAACAGACCAAAAATAAGCTTTTTGAATTATACAGCTCTCTTGGATGTGACATACAACTTACATAAAAGGAGGACACAGCCATGACCCCCACTGTGCCACCAAAATTCCTCAGCCATGCTAGAAAATGCATGGCAAAAAATAGATCTCCACCACCAATTCGTAAAGGCAAGAGAAAAAAAGAGTGTTAAGATAAACAGAAGCTAGGCTAATTTCTACCAAATTCTAACCAGAGAGCACTGCATCTTGAATTGTGGTTGTTTTATGGATTTGATGTATCCACATTTAAATTAAAACAATTCCTCCAGACAGCTGAGTGGGTAAGACTTCCACTTGAGCTTCATTTTTCATTTCTGTGTTCATGTGTTTTTCTGCTGGATTATACTGCAGCTAAAATGACCCAATTCTACAATTTTGGAAGAAAAGTACACCTAATTTAGCATAGCAAAATGAAACCAGACATCTGTTTAAATAAGAATGGAGAGGCCGGGACTGTAAGCAGGTTTACCTTACAGAATGGGCTCAAAACATTAAAATGTACAAGAAAACATGTTCACTTCTGCATTGTGAGTATTATTCCAAATAAAGAAATTATAAACATCCTTTCTGTATTCAACACAGCCATTTATTATCCTTTACAATATTAAAAAACCATTTATTTATATACAGTATACAATGCCTTAAAAATGTATTCAGACACCTTAACTTTGTCACATTTTTTAGGTTGCAGCCTTATGCCAAAATCATTTAAATTAATTAGTTAAATTTAAAAACACTATTTTAGATACTTTTAGGTATAAATTTATTACGAATAAAAACTGACATATCACATTGACACAAGTATTCAAAACATTTGATTCAAATTTGGCTCAGGTACATCTCATTCTTTTGATCATCACTGTGATGTTTCTACACCTTGTATGGAGTCCAGATGTGCTCAATACAATAAGAATAAGAAAGGCACACACCTGTCTACAGAAGGCCCCACAACTGACAATGTGCATCAGACCAAGAACTAAGCCATGAGGTCCAAGGAATTTTCTTCAGAGCTTAGATACAGGATTGTGTTGAGACACAGATCATCAGAATAAACTTCTGCAGCATTGAAGGCTCTCAAGAGCACAGTGACCTCCATCGTTCTTAAATGGAATAACTTTGGTAAAACTATAAATTCTCTTAGAGCTGGCTGCCCAGCCAAATTGAACAACTGCAGGGGATGAATGGCTTTGGTAAGAGAGATGACCAAGAAACCAATGGTCAAACTGGTTGAGCTTCAGACAACGTGTGCAGAGAGGACAGCAACTTCCTAAAGGACAATCATTCCTGCAACACTCCACTGACATGGACTTTATGGTTGTGTGGCCAGACAACACACAAAAACCTGCTTAGAGTTTGCAAAAAGACACCTAAAGGAGTCTCAAAGACTGTGAGAATCAAAATGCTCTGGTTTGATGAAACCAAGATTGAATTGTTTGGCCTCATTTCTAAGCATCACGTCTGGAAAAAAACAGGCGTCGCTCATCACCTGCACAATACCATTCCAATGGTGAAGCGTGGTGGAGGCAGGCCCCCTGGTTTACATCGGGGCCACGGAACTGGAGCTTGGAAGCTCAACCTGGCAGGGGGCCTTGGCCAACAGAGCATGAAGCACTTCCGCCACACCTGGAGGTGCTGCCAGAGGAGGAGCTGAGTTTATATGCAGCACTTCCGCCACGCCTGGAAGTGCTGCCAGATGTCAATCGGGAGACACCTGGAGCACTTCCGGGTGTAGTATAAAGGAGGTCGCCTAACTCCTTTCGAGATCTTGAGTCGGGGGGAGGTGGACAACGCTTACAGGAGTGGAGTGGAAGAGGCAGAATAAAGAAAAGAAGAAGAGAAAGAGAACTGTATATGGTGATGATTGAGGCACTGTGTTGTGTGTAGAATCTAAGGTGAAGAATAAACATGTCTGTCTTGAGACATTTGGTGTCCGTGTCTGACTGTGTCAGGGGTTCAAGTTCACAATATATATATATATATTGTAAGATAAAGTGGCTATATTGCGCCCGACCCAACACAGATTGACACGGAGGCACATGTAAAACAAATAAACTGTTTATTTTTCTTCAGTTGGAGGGCACATCTTCCCCGTAATCCCTCCAGCCACAACACAGTCCCAAGCACAGTCCACAAGTAACATCAAGCACTCTTCTTCTCTCTTCCACCACCACCACTCCTCCTCAGCAAGCTTTGTCCTCCTCCCACCTGACTCTGGCCGCTAAGTAGTGGTCGCTGGCTCCTTTTATTGGGTACCCGGAAAGGCAAAACCAGTGCCCAAAAGGGGCCAGCAGCTCCTGCTGCAGCACCCCCTGGTGGCGCCTGTGGAACCCAACAGGGCTGCACAGAACCCCAACCCCCATGAAGCCCTGGGGGAGTCCGAGGCACTGCTGCAACCTAGGGAGGCTGCCATCTAGCGTCCAGGGGGAGATACTGGGTTTCCCACCCTTGTCCCCCTAGTATACATGGTGCAGGGGTGTCCCGGCCAGGCATGGGCCCGACCATCCGTCACAATACATATATATATATATATATATATATAATATATATTGTGACAAGAAATGACTGGAGACATCAAAAAGGTTTGGGGCAGCCACCTGTATAATATTCCCAGGCTGCAAATTGGGTTTAAGCAAGTATGATGTGTACAGGTTCAAGTCCAACAGAGAACTGATTCTCTGGCACAAAGATGGCAGCTTTAAAGGGGAGCTGATAAAATGATGTCATCAAAGGGGCCGGAACTGGAAGTGATGTCAAAGAGACTGGTGATCGGAAGTGACATCATCTTTGGGGATGGAACTGGAAATGACATCATTGACACCAGAACCAGAAGTGATGTCATTGGGGCCAGGTGGAATTTCCCGTAACTGGTATGCAGAGAAGGGAGAGAAAAAGTCAGTGCACTCCGCCATCCCCTGGTCTGGCATGCAATTACTCTCATTCAGGACCTTTAGCTGCCTCCCATGCGCACGTGTGTGACTGTATATATATAACTAACTGTATATATATGTGTGTATATAAATATTTTTTTTTTGAAACCGTAAGCAAAAAGGCAGCTACAAACTCTGCCACGGTGTTAATAATTTTAAAATGAATATAATATTAGAAAATTCTAAACCAAGAAACAAACACTTGTGTCATAAAACCAGTTCCATCCACATTACTGAAAAACTTGACTGCTATAATTGCATTTCTTAAAACTATCCAAGAGGGTCTATACTTGTTTTCATTGTCAAACCTTTATTAAAGAAATCAGATTTCAAGGAGACAATGCTAAGAAAATGTAACACAATTTCATACCTTCCTTTCCAAAGTCTGTGAAAAGAAGTAGCCTTGTATCTAATTAAAACCTAAAACTTTGCAAAATTTCTTAAAAACTCTTGTTTGGCTCTGATGTCACACACAGCACAGAAACAGCCTTCTAATAGTCTCTTAGGAAATGCTATCACAGTAGATTTAACTTGGCAGGCCTGTGAATTATGTTAAACAATCATGCTTTGGATTAATTCAGATGTCATATTATGTATGTGGCAAAAAGAAGATAGATAGATAGATAGATAGATAGATAGATAGATAGATAGATAGATAGATAGATAGATAGATAGATAGATAGATAGATAGATAGATAGATAGAACTTTATTTGTCTCTGGGGGAATTTTGTTTTTTTAAGAAGTTCTTTAAATAAGTAAATACATAAATAAGTAGATAAGTAAGTAAATAAATAAATATACAGTATACACAGTTTGTTCTGAACATCCATTGAAATTACTATAAAGCAAGAAAATTAAAAAGAAAGAAAATCTCTGACTTGTCAGTCCTAGTCACAGTGAGGCATTATGCAGACATATTGCTGTTGGTATAAAGAAGCTCCTTTACATTGTTGACCAGCAGTTGTTGAGTACAAAGTTCATTATATTTATTCATTTTGTGTAATTTACATAAGTCATAAGGATGCATTTGAACCATGAACACCTATATTAATTGAGTCAAGAATGAATCATCCAAACTAAAAAGACATTTATCACATTATTTGTACTCCTTTAGAAAGCTGTATGAAGTGACAAGCCACGTGCCAAGCACTAAATTCTCCGGTCATCCCAGCTTTGCAGTCACCATAGGATGCCAATCCACTCCTCTCCACTGTCACTGTAATGAACACGCCTGCCTCTGGTGATAAGTGTGTTTAATGGTTTTCTCATTGGCTTATATGGAGAACAGCTTCCCCTTTTCAAATGTCTTCAAATTATAATTATTACTATAATTTTTATAACTTTCAAAAGCCATCCTAATTAAACAAAGTTTTGTTAAAATATTAAGCAAGACTTTCTTCACCATTACCAGAGTCTCTAATGATTGGTTAACAACCATGAACATCAGTGTATCATTAATGTGTATGCTATGATGCTACGTGTGCCATACCTGACAGTTTTCTGCTTTTGTTCTCATATAAGCCCACCCTGGGAATTAAATTAGGTCTCAGCCGGGAAGACTGGCAGGCAGAAGATTCTTAACTTGTCTTTATTCATCCATGTTTTGGAAGTTAAATTCCCAGGATAGCCTGCATGTTTGAAAGGAGATCAGACAACTTCTATAACTGGTTATAATTTAAAATCTGATAATCAAAAAAAAGCTATACTAACAGTTACAAGAGGCAAGGAAGAATTAATATTTCAATGGTAAAGTTAAACAAAGTGTTAATTTTTAGATATGTATGTTTTCTGGATGAAAGATGCAGATTTCCAAAATTGTTTCTTGTTGCAATATGTGTAGTTTAATGATCTATTTAGTCACTTAGTTTTGCACAAAAGCTCATTTGTCTTTCCTGACAATGAAGTTTTAAATGACAAGTAATGTGTCATCTGTATGGCATAATTGTTTCCAAGAAGATTCAGATTCTCTTCAAATTAAAGAAACACTTTATTAAAGAAACATTTTAGAGAATCTTCATTTTACAATAAACAAAATTTTCACTTTGTTAAGATCAACCTATATCTGATTCTGCTCTGTGAAAAAGTAAATGCACCCATTGATTCAGTATGTCGTGGCAATATCTTGAATTAAAAAGTTTTGTACTAGATGATCAAACTCTTAAATTACCCAGCTGACATTCTGGTGGGAGCCTTTCCTTACAAAAATTCATAACTTATAACGGGTTATCTGACATTGCTTTTGAAAAACATGAAATTATGAATTGTCAATAAATTTATTATGGAATTACATATTATTATAGATTCCTTTGTTCTCCTTTAGCTCTTGCATACAGAATATTTTTGTATAATGTAAAATTCATGATAAGCTCAGTAACTCAAGACTGGGTATGTCTAAATATTGTAACAGGTTGATCTTGCAATTGTTCAAGGTAGATTTCAGCTGGCTTCAAATTTATGACCCTGAAGTTATCGGCATAACTCTGAAATAGGAAAAAATAAGAGGCTTACCCTACTGAGGAAAATTAACATTCTGCAGACTGGAAAGCTACAGTGCCCAACAGTGAAATCACCGCACAACACAATGCAACAGGATTATAACTTACCTGTGTTACAACATGGAAACCCATAAAATCATACAGGAGACATGTTTGTCACTGTAATATCCATTTTATAAACAGCAACTCAAATGAACATCTGTCTCTACAAGCAAAGTTTAATTCTTCATGAAACACATTTAGCTGCTTGCCATCATCTCTTTACTTAATGTGATTTACAAGTTTTGTTTTAAATATAATCCAAATGAGAAGGGTTTATCACTCAACATTCGATAATTTGGCAAATATGCATATTTTCACAGTTACCATTAAAACAAATATGTGTATTCTCCCACACAGCTGCAAACGGTCTGGTTTTTCATTTTTATATAGGCGAGATAATTGCCAATGAACCATGAAATTCTTTTCCAAGCAAGATAACTGGCTGCACAGACACAGAGAGACTAATAGAAAAAAATAAAGACTGCCTCAGTTATTTACTTGCCTTGGCTTTATTAAGCAATCGTTGAGCTGCAAAGACTGTGTTGTCGTTTCAAGCAGCATTATCAAATTAAATACTCTTTTAAAATAAATTATTCACAGCAGCCCTATCTTAAAAATATTGTTGCATATAGAGTGTGACTTATTATATCTACTAGCATGCAGCTTTGTCTGTTAAGAACATGAAGCAGAATGGAATAATGCAGACGTACCATTTGCTAAATGAGACATTATCTTCCACATACAAATTAGATTTATTCTAAAAACAAAGTGAAACTGAGATATCAATGACTTAAGGTGAGGAATAAAAGCATATAATGAAAGGTCTAAGGAGAAAGAAAACAGTAAATCATTATATACAATGATAAAAAACAGTGCGCTTAAAGGTCACCAGAGTAAATTAAGATGGGTCTTTATAGTCGAGGATCAAAATAGAATTTGACAGCCTAAACAAGAGATAACAAGCAGTACGGTATCTTTTAGAACAACAGTAACAGAAAATGGATAGGAATAGTAAAATCTTGTTTCAGGGACATAAAAGGAATAATAATGGATAATATCCTAACCATAATGTACAAGCTTTTACCAAATAAGATTAACCCAAAGATGAATAAGGATATCCTTGTTACAGGTTTACTAGTGATATAAAAAGTTCACTTTCATTTTTCTGTTTCACATATTGAGGGATAAGGCAGATTCTATATTTCATTTTGTGCCATGATCAGTAATGAAGTGAGTACAGTTATTAACAAAAATGTACAAAACACGTATAGATGAATGTATACAATGGAAGGTTCCCTTGTTATTTTTAGGTGAAAAGATTTGTACAATACTTTTAAAGTTATAAAGTTTACCATTAAAGAATGAAACGATTTCAGAGTATTGTAGCCTCGTCAAGTTAATGAATCATTCTGATTTTTAAATGAACAGTTACAGCAAAGGTTTTTATATCTTCAAAGACATAAGATAAAAGATAGACTGTTTATGTGTTTTGTGCAGCTCCGCGATTATTAGCTAGATGTCCAAATACATCACGATTGAATTTCTTAACATGATACTATGTGCAAAACGTTGGCTATGCTAAAATATCTCTAACAAATACTGTAAGTGGGTGAAATGGGCTTAGTTGTAAAAAAATATTTGGTTTAGATTTAGTGAACAGGACATTGAGAAATACAAAGCTTTAATGTCTTCAATGGTACACATGGGCTGGTATCAAAAACTAAACTATGGAAAAAAAGTATTTCTTAGTTAAAAGCATTGTTTAATGTTTGCTTTATTGTAAGAATTTGAAATTGTTTTATTCTTTTTGGACACCTGTTCATGTTAATACATTTCCAACTGAACTATACTGTTGGACAAGACAAGAAATGTGTTAAAAGACCAACTGAGCCACACTCTCATCTGTTCTGCTGAAAGAATTTCAAATTTCAAAATAAGTGGATCCACAAAGGGCCTTATTGTTTCATTCATCCAGACAGACAGACATTAGCAGAGGTAAACTAATAAACATTAAATCCAGTGTGGTGAACAGCTAGGTCCCTTACCTGACCGGGACGCCTTGTTAATAGAAGGACTGGAGAGAGAGAGTGTACACAGGCCATTATCTCCCCAGAGAACTAGATGGCACCCCCCTTGGGTTGCAGCCATGCCTTGACTCCCACAGGGCTTCAAGGGGTTGAAGTTTGGCACAACCCTGTTAGGTTCCGTGGGTACTGCCAGGAGGTGCTGTAGGGACTAAGAAGCCCTACTTTGTCGGGCTTCCACCTCACTCAGAAGTGCTTCCAGATAACACTAATGGACCACCACCCCAATATCCATAGTTGGGAGGAAGAAGGACGAAGTTTGCTGGAGGAGGTGTGGAGGTGGAGAGAGCGACAGAGACAGAGAAAGCACTGTGTGCTTTAATGGTGCCTTAACAGTGTGTTATTGTGGAAAACGACTGGGAAGAAACGACTGTCTGTGGCGGTCTTTGTCAGGTTTGGGGAGCTGGAGCACCCCCTGGTGTCCATACCACCCATAAACATTTTCATAAAAAGTAGACTAAAGCTTGAACAAAAGCTCAGTCATGAGACACACACTCAACCTCCTAGAGGTAGTAATGAAGGAAAGAATGAAGACAGAACTGGCGGCCATTATGAACAATGATGCACATCTTATTTTTGACACACTAAGTGCTTTCAGCCAATGGATCATTCATCAGAAGAGTGTCAAAAAACTCTACTGGAGCTTCTTTATACTTACAGCAATATGCCTTTAGAATGCCTCACTGTGACTGTACTCTTATCTTTAGCCAGATTTGAAGTTTTTTTTTCTGATAATTGTTTCATTTGTTTAAGGGGTTTGTTGTTGTTGTTGCGTTACAATATTTCTATTATTTCTTAACCTTTCTGTAAAAGCTAAATTCTCACCTAGAGACAAATAAAATTCTATCTATCTATCTATCTATCTATCTATCTATCTATCTATCTATCTATCTATCTATCTATCTATCTATCTATCTATCTATCTATCTATCATTAAGTCTTCCAAGTTTGTGGCATATCAATGGTAGTCTTCTTTTCTTTCAAATGTTCTCTTAACTGAAGTGTTTGGTTTTTCTTTTTGCATTTCTTACAACTTTACTCTGTGAGTGACTATGGCTAGAATTTAAATCACTCTTTTCTTTAGCTTTTCTTTAGCTCATCCTTAGAGCCATTCTAAAAAATCCAGAAAAAGAGGTACCGACAAATGGTAGAGAAGCTTCCTCACGAGTCAATTCTTTTCAAGTCACTTGTCACCCATTTGACTAGAGAAAACTGGGGATGTTTTTTGTGTTAAAAGAGTGGAATCAATTATCATAAAAATAAAAAGGGACTAACAGATGTGGGTCATCTTTTACTAACAGGAGAGAAAAGCCACAGTGACATTGTATTACTTCAGACTGCCATTTCAAAATTAAGTATAAAAAAATGTAACTTTGAGCCTGGGGAAATGGATCTTTTTTATTATGTTTACTAGAGAGTATGCCTTTTAAAGGATCACTGAAGAGAGGTCTGAGCCAGCTAAGATCAATACAGTAAAGATAGCCCATAAAATGACAGACTTGTCTCTGCTTTTATCTTTTTCTGTTTTCCCTTTTCTTGTGTTTCTATCTATCCCTTAGGCACAGGGTGAAAAAGTTGCGGCCTTAATTTATTTAAATGTGAAAGACACATTTGGTCTCAACATTGTGTTGCTGTAGCAGTGCTGCTGCCACATACCCCTATAGCCTTGAGTTCAAATCCCACATTCAGAAATTGCACACTTTCCCTGTACTCAAACATGTTTTCTCTGAGTAATCTAGTTTCCGTTCACATCTCAAATATGGGCAGGTTGGGTTAATTGTCCGAGATTAGAAAGTAATATTAATTTCAAGAAATCTGCAAAATTTTTAATGTTCTGCATGTTCTCCATGCTTCTAAAAACACTTTCACGTTGTTACACAAATGTTTTAAAGCTGTCTATGAAAAATACCTTCATTGATCAACAAAGTTTACCAGTGCTGAAACCGTCTGAAGGTCTGAATGATTTTATAACAAACGCTAATTCAACACATTCATTTTCTACACCTTTATGTTTATTTATCAAGTGTGCTAACGTTGTCCTGGATATCTGGGAGGGCTTTACCCCTTCTGATCTGTAAAGAGTAATTATAATATATTTTACATGAACAGGGTGATTGCACAGACAGCACAATGCAGACTGAACGCATGCTAAAGAAGACTTAACTTGATTTAACAGCTGCCTAACAATATGGTAGAGTACTTTGTCTCTGGAATGGGTTTTCTTCTTTAAATTAGAATTGTCTTCATGTTTTTATGTGGGTAGCGCTGCTGCCTCGCAGTTAGGAGACCTGGGCTCATGTTCTCCCTATGTCTGCATGGGTTTCCTCCCATAGTCCAAAGACATGCGGGTTAGGTAGATTGGCAATTCTAAATCGTCCCGTGTGTGTGTGTGTGTGTGTGTGTGTGCGCCCTGTGGTGGGCTGGCGTCCTGCCCGGTTTTGTTTCCTGCCTTGTGCCCTGTGTTGGCTAGGATTGGCTCCAGCAGGCCCCCGTGACCCTGTAGTTAGGATATAGAGGGTTGAATAATGGATGGATGGATGTACCTAACATGAAAGCTACAAACTAACCCTTTTAATTTTCTCAATGGGGAATAGAAAGAAATGGCAAAACTAATTATAAATTTGTTAGATGTAACCTCTTACCTGTCTCACCCTCAATGTCATCCTGATTCTCTGTGTGGGGTTGTCTTAACTTTCACTTCGTTACTTCAACCAAGTTTACTGCCAATTGAGGGTTTCACAAGGACATCTTCTCGTGTCCTTATGGGACCTTAGTTAGCCAAAGAATAATTAATCTAAACCTCTCGGCAACTCTAGTAGCAGTCAGACTGAGACACTGGCTTTTAAGTTTTTACTTAAAAAATATATTTATTTGCATCAAAACCATTAGCAGCAAGTATAAAGTGAAGCAAAGAATTATAGCACCTAGGTGGATCAAATCGTCATGCAGTCCCATTTGCAACAGCAAAACACTGATAACACATTCCCAGATGGCCCAGTCTCTTAGTTACAAATTATAAATCCATGAAAAGTGAAAAATGAAAAGAAAAAAAGGAAAAGTGAAAAATGAAAAGTATTTCTTGCTGGAGAGATACAACCCTTTGCAAAAATGTCCATTTTTTAACAGGCTACAACTTGGAGAGAGCTTTTTGCCAAATGTCCATCAGCTGAGAGAGAAATGTAAAGTATCTTCTTTTACAATAAAAAAGGCAGCCACTCTCCCCTTCCCATCTTGCCCAAAATGAGCATGTAAACGAAACATTTGGCTTGTTTTCATCTCCTTTGATAGAGTCCCGTGACAATTTACAATTTCTCAAAACAAAGCAAATGTTACAGACATCAGTATCACAAGCTCAGTGATATTTTCCTATGAGAATCAAAAGCTTCACAATTTAACTATGCCTTGCTTTGTCTAGGTGGTGAATATTTATGTGATACATTATTTTGTAATTAATTTTTGTATTTAACTTAGGCCACTTTGTAGAGATTTGTTTCCACTTTGATGTTAAAGACTGTTTGTCTGTTGATTAAACTCAACGTGATTCATTTTTGTGAAACAATAAAATATGAAAGCTTCCACAATAAGCAAATTCCTACTGTGTGTATAAGTATGAACATTAGCTTGCTAAGCATTCCTTACTGGTGAGCTGCTTCTACAAGGGTTGCTTCGTCCTTGGCAGTGTATAATTTATTTTTTAAAATGTCAGCCTTTCTGCATTTTGTTAGCAAAATGTTTCAGTAGTTCACAATTCTAGGATTTTTTTAAAGAGGAAAACATATTTGCAATGAGTTAAGACTGCAGAGTTCATACAAGATACAAATATGACGCAGCACTATGGAAAAATAGCCTTTAATGAAAGTACAATGCAGCAATTCTTTCACATTACATTATATATAAAAAATCCAACGTCTGTCTGTATGTCTGTCCGCTTTTCATGAGAGAACCACTTAACGGATTTACATCAGATTTTTTTCTATAATTTGCTTGAACATTCCAGTTGATTTTGCAACTTCTCTCATTGTGCTAAGTATCATAGTTTGCATGCAGAAGATTTATTTGCACGAATCCAAGAGAGATGCTGCAGGCTGAGGGGAGGGGGCGGGGCCCTTCTCACTCAAGCGCCAGCCTTCGTTCAAGTCGGTCTACCTACCTCGCGCCATGTGTTGGAGCATACCTTTATTTCTGCTTGGCAAATCCTGTAGAATTAATAGAAGATTTATCAAAAATCATTTGAGGTCTTTTCAGACAGGAATCAAGTCATTGACTGAAACAAAGATGCCGGTGGTGCCCCTTAAAAGGAAGCCAAACCAGAAAGGGCATGAGCAGGAAACCGTGACCCAGAAGTGACATCACTGGGACTGCCAGTCATCCGATCTGTAGGAGAACAAGGAGAAGAAGCATTAGGCAACAGTGCCAACCCTTGGTTCGGGGTGGAATTACCATTAGATGAGCCTTCAAGTTGTTTCCCAAGTGCATGCTTCTAACAATATATATACTCACTCACTTATCAACAAAAACACTATTTCCTGTTTAGTTAAAAATCTGATATTTGGTAGGATGGTACATCTAGGTCAGTACGGTATCTGCTAAGAAAGGACATTTCTCTATAATTGTTACTAATAATGTTGTAATGAGGGGGCTATTCTAACACACCACATAGGCTACTTTTCTCAGTACAGTGCTGAGAAGTGATTGCGCAGAGTTATGGAGCTTGACATGTATGCAAGAATAGTGGTACTTGCAAAAAGGTGGAAGGAGTGAAGAATCGAAGAGTTCTGGACAGGAAAAAAGAGGGGACCAGGGCATGTAGGGCTCTTCAGTTTTATATATTAACATCAACATGCTTTGATTTCAAGTCCCCCTGATCCTCGCTAACATATAGTTAAACAAACATACTCTGATCTACAAGGGTGACTTCTCATTCTCCCATGTAAATGTACTCTGATCTCCAAGGGGGACTGGTAGACTAAAATGTCATTTATATTCTGCTGCAAGGAGGAACAAGATGTCAGCAGCACAGTTCACGTCCTGTATAGTTTCTTTTCAACTACTGGATGGTTCAGTGAAACACAAGTAAGATGTGGTGAGCATTAAAGCTTGGAGTCAGGTTTCCTGGGAGGGAGGGAAAAATACAGGAAAAGTGGTTTCCTCGCATCCAATACAAGCAGTAACAGTTTAAATACTAGCTCAGCTCAGTTAATGTGTCCCACACGATCAAAACTGAGTGGGGTGGGCAACAGTATATATCCTATAGTTCACAAAATTATTTCGTTTTACCTGTTCTCTTCAGTACAATCCTTACTTCTCTCCTGTTTTGATCCTCACTCCTTCATAAAAAGTTCTTCCTGTCACTGCTTACATTTCAGACTCCTGTGTTTTCTTTTTTCTACCAACAAAGACATCACTACAAAACATTTACTGGGAGAAAACCAGTGCTTGGAATGGGCTGGTATGTACCCCCACCTGCAACTGTTTAACAAGTCTACAAACTGAGTGCCAGCTGTTATTTTGTTTCACTTTAACCATTACAGAAAACAACCCCAAAATTAAAACATTCAATTCATTTCATCATCTAAATATGCAGCTTCTATACTACATTGCTGTTTGTAATAAGTCGAAGTACAACATGACTCAGTGTTACAACTTTATTATGTGGCTATGGCTAGGGAAAAAAAAATACATGCCTCAACAAACAGCTGACGAAAAATAGGAAAAGTAACGTTTGGAACAATGCCATAAACAAATGAAAATTGTAATCATAATACAGTGGAACCTCGAGATACGATCACCTCTGTATACGAGAAATTCAAAATACGAGGAAAGTATGAGCGAAAATTTCAGATCTAAATGCAAGCATTGGCTCGCATAACGAGCCACGACCCAGGCTGTGGGTATAGCTCGCGGCTTAGCGAGGGGGCGTGGTAGCAGTTGCGAGCCGCGATCTGCGGTGTCTGCGTTTCTCACTTAAGTGCACAGGTGGGAAACTGCCCACATCCATGATTGTTCCTGTGGCTGATGGGCTGCAGCTGCCATGTCCTCCCCGCATATATAGATAAGCGCGAGCCGGTTAAGGGGGAGAAGAAGTAAAAGAAAAGAGAGGAGAGAGAACGGAGGTTGAGGCAGGCAGGCAGGCAGGCGCAGTAAGTCGGTGCGGAAGAGCGAGCGAGTGCAGGCTCGCGTGTAGCTGAACAGTGAGCTGAACAGGCGAGCCAAACAGCTGAAGCAGGACGGTGTAGAGAAGGTCAGCTGCATTAAGAGTGTCTCGCCTGTTGCAGAGCCCGCAGGTGAGACGCTAACAGAGAAGAAGCACCGGGGATTGTCATCTGTTTTTTAAAGACTGCATCCTTTTGACGTTTTAACCTCGTGTTAAAGGATTGTTATTCTTGTGTATTTTAAACCTCCACTTCACAACTGTTTTAAGGATTATTTATTTAAAGATTTATTGAATGCTCTACTGCACTTTGGACACCTGTTTTGATTCTTTTAATAATCAGTTATATTATTTACCAGTGTTATTTATTAAAGGTAGACTACAGTATATATAATTTATCAGTGTTATTTGTTAGGAAAATTGATTTTTATGTTAATATATTTAGGGTGCGGAACGGATTAACTGGATTACCATTATTTTCAATGGGGAAGTTTGTTCTAGATACGAGAAATTCTCTATACAAGCTCAGTGCTGGAACGAATTAAACTCGTATCTAGAGGTTCCACTGTAATAATATATAAAAAAAAAACTCCCAACATTTCCATTATTCTTATTATTCTGATTACCTATTTCAATTCAAATGAATAACCTTTCTTCTAAAGTTGTGTTTTGTAGTGACCATCAGCAAAAGCAAAGGCCACTTGCTAGATAAAGCAAGAACTGATTGGAAGCAGAAATTATTTACTCCTGTGCAATTGTATGTAACATCTTCAAGAGTAAGGAGCTCCAGTGACCTAATAATATTAGCACCTCTTAAAAAAATAATAAAATAAACCTATATAAAAAAGCACTCAGTTAGTTACATATTAATTCCAATACATCCAGTTAACTAATGGTATTATAACTGAGGTAAATGGTCTTTAGAAATTTACCAGGCAAAGCCAGATAACATACTATATAAGTAGACTGTATAAGTAGAAAGGATTCTTGTCTAATTTCAAACATTTAATCAAACCAAAACCATAATAATTTATCAAACCAAAATCATAATAAATTGAAAGAATTAAATAAAGCAAAAAGTTCAGGTTTGTTACATAATACTTGAAGCAAGAAAAGTGTGCTGGATTTAAATGAAACTTTAACCCTGTGTGTCTGTATGCTTTTCTTTTTATTTACACTACTAATGTATCTAATCTATACATCCATCAGTTTTCTTTACCTGCTTATTCCAGTTTCTTGCATGGATGAATTGAGACCTTCCCTGTCCGCACAGGCAGCAAGGCAAACTGAGCCCCTGGATGTAATGTTAGTCCACTGCGGGACATACTTTGTCCACACAAAAACACACTCTTTACACACACACACTTGCTCTTGCTCAATCACTGACTCGCTCACTCACTCACTCTGGGGCAGTTTTGGCATTACCAGTTGCCCTAATGCTGATGGAAGGTAAGGAAAGTAATGTACAAGAAGAATACTCATAGAACATGGGAAGAATACCCATATGCCATACAGACAGATCAAGACGGGAATGTGTGATCACATGAAAATGACAGCTTTATATATTTATTTTAAATATTGTTAACATATTACTGTCTTTTTATTGTTCATGTATAGACCTTCTAAATATGATACGTCTTTCTTTGAGGAATTCTCGGACTTAGTGCCAATTATGATAACTAACTATGACAGGTTCCTAATATTTGGCGACTTTAATTTTCATATTGATTATTAGCGTGACCCAAAAGCAAAAGAATTCATGAATCTCCTGCCCACTTTTGATCTGAGCCAGTAGTTAGTCAGCCAAAACACAAAGGGGGGCAAGCTGGATTTAGTGATTACTAAAGGATTAAAAGTGGATGTGAGGCAGATTGTGGATATTGGTTTATCAGACCATTTTCTCATACTATTTAATATAAAAATACTGACAGATACAATTAATGAGAAGCGTATTGTTAACGCCTCTTTGATTCATCTGCCATTTTATAGTTTACTATTTTATAGTTTACTAACATTTTAAGCAATCAGTCTGTTTGTAGTGCTAGCTACAATAGTGGTAATAATGTAAATAGTAAGGTGGAAAATTTTAATGCTAAAGTTAGAGCTGCTGACATAATCGCACCTGAAAAGACAATTAAAAAATCCTCCAGCACTGTTACACCATGGAAGACACAGAGTGTCTGATTTAAAGAAAACATGCTGAAGAACTGTGTGTAAATAGAGAAAAACTAATTTGAACGTCCACTATGAAATATTGAATGCTAAAATAACAGAATACAACAACATAGTCCATCTTGAGACGTAGTGCTGCTTCTCTAAAATTATAAATAATAATGCTAGTAATTTGAGAGTTTTATTATCTCCTATTGATCATTTGCTAAGCATGGGTAACTTAATGGAATGCCTCCAAAAAACTTCTAATGAAACTTGTGAGGCTTTTGCTATATTTTTTAATTAATTAAAATTAATGATATTTGAAACAATATATTAAATCCTCTCAATTCCAATCCTATGAAATCCCGGTATTCCATTTTAAGCGAATTAAATTCTTTCACCAGAATAGATTTACCTGACCTATATAGAATAATTTCTCAACCGAGAACCTCTACCTGCATCCTTGACCCAATACCAACAGGTTTTTTCAAAGAAGTATCCCATGTGCTAACTGATAGTGTGCTTGAAATAGTAAATTCATTATTAGATACGGGGGTCTTCCCAGACTGTCTTAAGACTGCTGTTGTTAAACCTCTACTCAAGAAAAATAATCTCAACTCCTGTGTTTTTGACAATTTTAGATCTATTTCTAACCAGAATTTTCTAAGTAAAATCCTGGAAAAGGCAGTCATTACGCAGCTAAATGATCACTTGATCATTTCACAAGTTTCAGTCAAGTTTTAGAACAAATTACAGTACAGAAACTACACTCGTTAAAGTAATAAATGACTTGCAGGTTAATGCAGATAGAGGCCGTTTATCTGTTTTAATCCATCTTAGATCTGAATACAGCATTTGATACCATTGATCATAATATTCTTATAAATCACCTTAATCAATGGGTGGGCCTCTCTGGTAATGTCTTAATTTGGTTTGAGTTTTACTTACTGGTTAGAAAATTCTTTGTTAGTTGTGGTAATTATACTTCAAAGACACATGATATTCTATATGGTGTTCCACACGGATCTATCCTGGGTCCACTGCTCTTTTCGACCTACATGCTTCCGTTAGATCAGATTATCTCAAGGCATAACATGAGCTACCACAGCGAATCTGACGACATACAACTGTATTTATCAATAGCACCTGATGACCCCGATTCTCTTGATTCACTGACACAATGTCTTACTTGTATTTCTGAATGGATGAGTAGTAATTTTCTCAAACTAAATAAGGAGAAAACAGAAATCTTAGTGACTGGCAAAAATGGATATAGTGAGAGTATTAGAAATAAACTTGACCCATTAGGTTTAAAAGTCAAGACAGAGAAAAATAATTTAGGAGTAATTATTGACTCTGAATTTTAAATAACATATTAATGAGATTACTAGGACAGCATTTTTTTCACTTAAGAAATATAGAAAAACTTAGATCCCTTATAACTTTGCAAGATGCTGAAAAATTAGTTCATGCTTTTGTTTTAAGTCGACTAGATTACTGTAACACATTGTTCTCAGGACTACCCAAAAAAGACATCAATCGATTGCAACTCGTGCAGAATGCAGCTGCCAGAATCTTAACTAGGAAAAGAAAATGCGAGCACATCTTTCCAGTTTTGATGTCATTACATTGGTTACCCATGTCATTTAGAATTGACTTTGAAAAACTGATTATGTTTTAAAAAAGCCTTAAATAATCTCGCTCCATCCTATATTTCGGAATGCCTGTCACCTCACATTCCAAATCGTAACCTTAGATCTTCAAATGAGTGTCTGCTTATAATTCCAAGAGCTAAACTTAAAAGAAGTGGTGAGGCAGTTTTCTGCTGTTATGCACCTAAAATCTGGAATAGCTTACCAATAGAAATTCGCCAGGCTAATATGGTGGAGCACTTTAAAAACTGCTAAAAACCCATTATTTTAATATGTCTTTCTCATAGCTTCATTGTATTGTAACCCTTAAAATTCTGTATATGCATTTAATTTTCATTTTTATCAAGGCTCCCAAATCCATACTAACGCCTACTTTTTCTGCTGTTCTTTTATCGGCTTTCTGTTGTGGCGATCTATGCCACCACCACCCGATCAAAGCACCATGCAGTCCCTACATTGATGGATTGAAGGCCAGATGTCCACATGACCTTCATCATCTAATTCTTCCATGTGAAACCTGAAAACCATGAGGACTGATTGAGATAATTTATGTTATGTAGAATGCCAAGAGGGGGGTGGGCGATCTCGTGGCCTTGGAATCCCTGCCGATTTTTTTTTTTCTCTCCATTCCTCTGGAGTTTTTTTTCTCTGTCCTCCTGGCCGTCGGACCTTACTGTATTCTTTGTTACTTAGTATTGCCTAATATTATTTTTATTTTTTTTTATAAACTTTTCTTTCTTCATCTTGCAAAGAACTTTGAGCTACATCATTTGTATCAAAATGTGCTATATAAATAAATGTTGTTATATCTTGTGTTATCCTTTTATATAACTAGTCATTTTTTCTTACATTAGCCAGATGTTAACATCAGGGTGATTATTTTCTTGAGAAATTCCTGTATTTTTTCTTGTTATTTTTCTTACACATGCCAAAAGTAATGTATTAATCTGTGATTATGAGCCATCTTCATTTTCTTTCTCTTTTCTTGCTTCATTGCTTTACAGTCTATGGATTTTTACCCTTTCTCTTGAAGATTTCTCTTCTGTCTAGGTACTGTTGTCTGGTTTCTGGCTGTATGTTAATTGGACTTTGTGAGCTGGCACCAAATACATGTGTGAACAAAGCGTGCATTTCAAGAGGTATTGAAAGCTCCTTTGGCACATCTGTTAGTTCACACGAGCATATCCTCCATGGCATGCCTCTGCTCCAGAGTGCCACTGCTTAAGTACTTATCAAGTTGTGAACAAGCATCGAATACAGACATATTTACTTACTGTAAGTACAAAAAGGTTTCTCGGTGATAAAACAGACAAGGAGATACAAAAGCAACAGACTCTAAACAGGATAATAAGCACCACTCTACACGTCTCTGTGAAGGATGTGCAATGTGTAATTTTCTTCAAAATACAAATAGTACTTGGACTAATACATTTTCTAAAATACAAACAATCCTTGAGTTAACCCTGGATTCAAACAATAAAATGTTTTATTTCATAATTAGAGCTGAGGAATTAATAAAAAATATAAACAGTTTAGATTAAGTGCTGTGGAAAGGCACTACTGTAGTGACCACTCAACCTAGAAAAATGTTATGAGACCAAAGAATTATATAAAATATATATTAAAGAAATAATGATTGAGAGAAATAATGAAAGTTCAAAAACACTGTACATAAATTGACACGTAGCACAACAGTGCTGGCGTGGCTAGCTGAAGCAGCAGTAGCATTAGTAGCAGTAATAGACCTGTGTAAACATTGATTAACTGATTTGTGTTTTTGTTTTAGTATATTATGGCACAACAAATTGGCAACATGGTCTAACACGTAAGTAAGTATTTCACTATATTCTGTACATGTCTTCTACTGTGATGGAGAAGCAGATAAAAAGGAAAATGGTGTAAGGACTCAAAAAGGCCAATAAAGCATGCCAGGGTCCTCCCTAACTACACAAAAATTACATTTCTGACACATTAGCTAAACAGGGGTTCCCAAGATGTTGGGTTGAATATCATGTTCTCCTCTCATTTTGTCCTGTCTATTCAAGTTCGTATGTGAGGCAGATATACACAAGATAAAAATTAATTAACACTTGCAGGCCATTTATTTTAAATACAAAGTCAGGTATTTTTGTTTCTGACCACCTAATGTGCTACCAACAAAATCTTCACTGCAGACTCCACTGTTTACCCATTCAAAACCCCAAGGACCTAGCTGTTTCTTCACCTTCTTTTTCTAATCAAAATCTGATAGTGTCTTAGGAATTTCCTCCTTTATGGTTAAGCTGGACTCACAAATGAAACCGATCAATATTAACATCACAGTTCCTGGCCACAAAAATTAAGTACTGACCATATTTTAACTCGAAGAGTTGTTCCTCCTCTTTGCTACCTACACTGAGTTTTACAAATCGCAGTAGATCCCTCTTTCAATCATTTGCAATCTTTTAGAAAGTCTGTGTCATTCAACATGGCACTCAGTTGATACCTCAGTGGATGACACAAATTATTTTAATGTGCCACGCAACTGAATGTCACACTGTTTTTTTTTTTAAGATCTCCACTTTTCTCTTATTATATTGTAACGATCTGGGAAAGAAATTGCCACTGAGGAAGTGTGTTCTAAAAAGTTAAAAAAAGAGGGGCGGGCAGAGACACAACTGCCACTCTTAATAAGCATCCTCTGGGGAGCTGGGGAGGAGGGACTTTTGAAAAAGGAGGTTCAGGTAAAAGAAGAGTGTGTTTAACTCGTGGTGTGGGATGGTTTTTGAGTTTTAGTGTGCTTATTGTTTGTCCTGACTACGTTGTTTTTCGGCTTGTGAAGTCAGAAGAAAATAAATAAAACCATTGATTAGTTTTTTTTTGGCCAATTACCACCACTTGTTTGTGAGATTTATTTGCATGCCTGGGAAGGAATATTACACTGGTGTGAGAAGTGGGATTAAAGGAACCTCAGCGACAACGACTTAAGGATGTATTGGAGGAATTCAGACTGTTTCGCTACTTCTTCTAAGGACATTGGCCGAACTCAGCTCATCCACCATCACATCAACACGGGAGATGCGCACCTGATCAAACAACATCCGCTGTGCATTCCCCTGGCACGACATATCAAGGCATGAATTGATGTTGAATTCTGGAATTATTGAGCCATCAGATTCTCCTTGGTGCTCCCCTGTTGTTTTGGTTAAAAAGAAATCAGGAGAATGGCTTTTTTGTGTTGATTACCACCGGTTGAATGCAGTTATGCGAAAAGATTCGTATCTGCTTCCTAGAATCGACGAGGCCCTTGATCTGGTGTCTGGGTTGTGTTGGTTCTCCACGCTAGATTTAAGAAGTGGCTACTGGCAGGTGAAGTTGGCCCCAGAAGCCAAGGAAAAAATTGCATTTTCGACCGGGGATGGGTTTTGGCAATTCCGAATGCTCCCATTCTGATTGTGCAATGCGCCAGCAACTTTTGAATGGCTAATGGACTGTGTCCTCTCGGGCATCCCTCGTTCCAGATGCCTGGTATATTTGGATGATGTGATGGCACATGGACCCACGTTTGAAGCTGCTTTGCACTCCCATAGAACCATACTAGCAAAATTGCGGGAAGCAGGACTTAAGCTACACCCTGATAAGTGGCAATTGCTGCGCCGAGAAATCACCTACCTGGGGCACCGAGTAAGTAAAATGGGGGTGGCAACAGAAGACAGCAAAACTCAAGCAATCCGTGACTGGGTAACTCCAGTTAATTTAAGGCAAATCCATGGATTCCTCGGATTGGCATCCTGCTACCGGCTATTTGTTCCTGGGTTCACTACGGTGGCTGCACCCCTTCACCGGCTAACAAAGAAAGGTCAGTATTTCTGCTAGGGAGCAGAAGAACAGTCCGCTTTCCAAGCCCTGAAGGATACCTTATGCCAGGCTCCCACCTTGGCCCCACCTGACCCTGTCCTGCCTTTTGTTTTAGACACAGATGCCAGAAATGTAGACCTAGGGGCCGTCCTGTCACAACCATACTCCCAGGGAGAACGAGTAGTTACTTATTTCAGTCGAGCCCTAAGCAGAGAAGAAAGAAACTATTGTGTCACGCAGAGAGAGCTCCTGGCAGTAGTGGAAGCGATCCAGCATTTTCGACACTACTTACAAGGGACTGCATTTACACTGCGCAGCGACCACGCATCCTTACAATGGCTAATGTCTTTTAGGGAGCCTGAGGGGCAAGTGGCAAGGTGGCTGGAATGGCTATAGTCGTTTCAGTTTGAAATCCAGCATCGCTGGGGGGGGGGGGGGTCAACATCACAATGCAGATGCGCTATCCCGCAGGCTGTGTGCTCAGACGATCTGTGACTACTGCTGCCATCAGGAAGACTGAGAGCGAACAAGGGAGGTGAGATACAGTTGCTCCATGTTAGCGCTGTCTTAAGGGGCAATACGATTGGGGGTTTTGGCAGATCCAGAGGTAAAGAAAGTTAGAGCCTGGGTGACAGACAATCACTGACCTAGTTGGGAGGAGTTAGCCCCAGAGGGTATGACTGTTAAGGGTCTCTGGGCTCAGTGGGACAATTTGGCCATTCGGGATGGGGTGCTGATGAGAAGATGGCGAGCACCTGCCACTGGAGAGGTCACTTGGCAGGTGATAATGCCAACAGGGGAAACAGGATGATGTTCTTAAGTTGGTGCATGGGGGTGTGGGGTCTGGTCACTTTGGGGTCAGTAAGACGCTGAAGCGGCTTTGACAGATGTTTTACTGGGGACGGTGCGGACGAGATGTTGAAGATCACTGCCACCATTGCAATGTGTGCATCACGCGAAAAGGACCCTTTGGACAATCAGTGGCCCCTCCTTCAACAATATCAAGTTGGTCTGCCTATGGAGCGGGTTGGGATAGATATATTTGGGCTTTTTCCTCGTTCTCGTCAGGGGAATAGGTACATCCATTTTGAGGTAGACTATTTCTTCAAGTGGCCGGAGGCGTACCCTATTCCTAGCCAAGATACGTAAACCGTGGCTACTGCACTGGTTGAGGGCATGTTTAGTAGGTTTGGCATGCCGCTAGAACTCCATTCAGACCAGGGACGTAATTTTGAAAGTAAAGTTTTTCATCATGTGTGCGATCTCCTACACATTCGAAAAACGCACACCACTCCGCTTCACCTCCAGAGCAACGGTTTAGCCAAGCGATTTATCTGTACCTTATCGGCTCAGTTGGCTATGGTGGTAAACAAGGACCAACACGACTGGGATCAGCAACTGCCTTTGGTTCTCCTGGCATGCCGGACAGCGATGCAGGAGTCTATGTAATGCACCCCTGCCATGTTGATGCTGGGCCAGGAATTGAGAACCCCAGTCTCTCTTGAATATGGTTTGCCACCAAAAAAGGGGAAAGCAGCAGTTTGGACCAGAGTATGCCCACTGTCTTCAGGACCGAATCAACAGGGCTCACGCGTTCGCATGGGAGCATCTGCACAAGGCTGGCCTTACCCAAAAGTGGCATTATGACACCAGAGCCAGGGAACACCTATACTCCTCCGGCGACCAAGTGTGGGTGTATAGTCCCTGACGGAAGAAAGGTTGCTCTCCCAAACTTGACAGTGTGTGGGTGGGTCCTTGCCAAATGCTCAAGCGCGTGGGCGAAGTGGTGTACTGGGTGCAGATGTCACCAAGGGGACGTTGGATGTCTCTTCATCAGGATTGGTTGCCGCCTTACCGGGGAAGGTTTGGTGATGAAAGGATCGAGGCGCCAGCCAACCAGGATGTAAATCAAGAACAGCCCAATTCGGCACTGGAGACGGTAGGAAGAGAAACGCCTTCTACAGACGACGTCACGCATCCTAAATGGCCCAGATGAGTCATCCGATTACCAGCTCGTTATCAACATTTTGAAGTGTCCTCGGGAGCAAGGAGCTAGTGGGTGGAGCAGTGTAACAATCTGGGAAAGAAATTGCCACTGAGGCAGTGTGTTCTAAAAAGTTAAAAAAAGAGGGGCGGGCAGAGACACAACTGCCACTCTTAATAAGCAGCCTCTGGGGTGCTGGGGAGGAGGGACTTTTGATAAAGAAGGTTCAGGTAAAAGAAGAGTGTTTTTAACTCGTGGTGTGGGATGGTTTTTGAGTTTCAGTGTGCTTATTGTTTGTCCTGACTACGTTGTTTTTCAGCTTGTGAAGTCAGAAGAAAATAAGTAAAACCATTGATTAGTTTTTTTTTGGCCAATTACCACCACATGCTTGTGAGATTTATTTGCCCGCCTGGGTAGGGATATTTCAATATGTATATAGACACATACAGACACGTATATATGACTACATGAATGTAGTTACACTTTCCGTCTGCTGTCTAACCAATCTAATATCACTCAGACCCCCATATCTTCTATATCTGGGTAAGAAACAGAATGTATCTTTTATGAACAAAGAAAGCCCCTGTCGAGGTGTTCTTTACTTTAAACTAAATCTTAAGATCATTTACTTCTGAGTCACCCAAAGCAAATATTATAGAATAAAAAGTAGCTATTGTTTTATAACAATAAACTGTAGGTTACAAAAAATAGCCCAGAGGTGGGCAGAGAGAGAAAAGAGAGCAAAAAGAAACTACATTTCTTTCCTAAACGTGATATTTTTGTGGAATGAAAAATGAAGAAAAATGTAGCAACATTTATTGAATAACACTGCAGATTAAAAAACAAAAATGTAATAAATATTTGTGCATAGTCAAATAAATTAATCCAATTCCAGTTTACAGAAGGCTGAAGCCTTTCCTGAGAATGAGCAGAATGGCAGCCATGTAAGGGTGCCAGTCCATCACAGGACACACAAATGGACACACCCGCACTCACTCTCACTAGGGCCAATTCACAGTTGATAATGAAACTAACTTGTACATATTTGGGGGTCCAGAATAGAAAGAAAGAGTTATCCTAAGTAAAAAAACATGTAGCCATTTATCTGTTCTCATCCTCCTAGATTTGAGTGCCGCATTTGACACCATTGATCACAACATTCTTAGAAATTGCCTTAGTCAATGGGTGGGCCTCTCTGGCAGTGTCTTAAATTGGTTTCAATCCTACCTGGCAGGGAGAAAATTCTTTGTTAGTTGTGGTAATTACAACTCAAAGACACATGATATCCTATATGGTGTTCCACAAGGCTCTATCCTGGGTCCGCTGCTCTTCTCAATCTACATGCTTCCGTTAGGTAAGATTATCTCGGGGCACGACGTGAGCTACCACAGCTATGCTGATGACACACAGCTGTATTTATCAATAGCACCTGATGACCCCGATTCTCTTGATTCACTGATACAATGTCTTACTTGTATTTCTGAATGGATGAATAGTAATTTTCTCAAGCTAAATAAAGAGAAAACTGAAATTTTAGTGATTGGCAATAATGGATACAATGAGGTTATTAGAAATAAATTTAGGATTAAAAGTCAAGATGGAGGTAAAAAACTTAGGGGTAACTGTTGACTGTAACCTGAATTTTAAATCACATATTAATCAGACCACTAGGACAGCATTTTTTCACTTAAGAACCATAGCAAAAGTTAGACCTCTTATATTATTGAAAGATGCTGAGAAATTAGTTCACGCTTTTGTTTTCAGTTGACTAGATTACTGTAACGCACTCCTTTTAGGACTACCCAAAAAAGACATAAATCGTTTGCAACTAATGTAGAATGCAGTGGCTAGAATCCTAACTAGGAAAAGAAAATCCGAACACATTTCTCCAGTTTTGATGTCACTACACTGGTTACCTGTGTCATTCAGAATTGACTTTAAAATACTGCTTATGGTTTATAAAGCCTTAAATAATCTCGCTCCATCTTATATATTGGAATGTCTGACACTCTATATTCCAAATCGTAACCTTAGATCTTCAAATGAGTGTCTGCTTAGAATTCCAAGAGCAAAACTTAAAAGAAATGGTGATGCGGCCTTCTGCTGTTATGCACCTAAAATCTGGAATAGCCTGCCAGTAGTAATTCGCCAGGCTAATACAGTGGAGCATTTTAAAAAACTGCTGAAAACACATTACTTTAACATGACCTTCTCATAACTTCACTTTAATTTAATCCTGATACTCTGTATATTCAATTCATTATAATAACTATTCATAGTGGCTCTAAAATCTGTACTAACCCCTACTCTCTCTTCTGTTTCTTTTCCTGGTTTTTTGTCGTGGCGACCTGCACCACCACCATCTACTCAAAGCACCGTGATGTTCCTACATTGATGGTTTAATAGCCAGAAGTCTGCATGACCATCATCATCAAGTCCTTACATGAGAACCCTAAATACAAAGAGGACTGTTTCATTTATGTTAGGTAGAATGCCCAGAGGGGGCTCGGTGGTCTCATGGTCTGGAAACCCTGCAGATTTTATTTTTTTCTCACCAGCTGTCTGGAGTTTTTTTTTGTTTTTTTCTGTCCTCCCCGGCCATCGGACCTTACTCTTATTCTATGTTAATTAGTGTTGTCTTATTTTAATTCTTACTTTGTCATTTATTTTTCTTCTTCATCATGTAAAGCACTTTGAGCTACATTATTTGTATGAAAATGTGCTATATAAATAAATGTTGTTGTTGTAGACATGGAGAGAACATGCAGGCAGCAAGTGTGAGGTAGCAACACCAAACACTGCAGCACTTTTTCACCTCTGTTTGTTTCTGTGCTTAATTTTCTTGGTCACCTTTAAAGGGTTTTGATTGATGTTTCTGTGTTGTGGATTAAGTGGAGAAGATCTTGGAAGAATGGAGAAGGGCTTTGGGAGATAAGAGGATTGAAGATAAATAAGAAGACGCATTATTTGAGGTTTAATGACAATCAGGATTCAGAAGTTAGCCTGTAGGAAGAGCTATCAAAAACAGTGGATACATTTAAATATCTGGCATCAGTGGTATCCCAAGATGGAAAATTAGACAAAGAGATAATCCAAAGAGTGCTATGTGGATGAAACAATAAGAAGAAGGTATCAGGAGTATTGTGTGATTGAAGAATTAAGAAGAAGGTTAAAGGTAAGGTTTTTAAGACAATGGTAAGAGCATCAGTGAGTATGAAGCTGAGACCAGGGCATTAAAGGAAGCACTGGAGAAGAAAGTGGATGTGGCAGAAATGAGAATGTTGAGATGGATGTTTTACAAATATGGACAAAATAAGAAATCAGATAATCAGAGGTACAACAAAAATAGGAGAGATATCTAAGAAAGTACTGAAAAGTAAGTTGAAGTGGTATGGACGTATGATGAGGACAGGCAACGAATATGTAAGCAAAAGAGTGATGGAAATGGAAATACTGTACTGAGGAAAAGAAAGTGGAGGAGGCTAAAGCAGAGTTGATTGGATAGAGTGAACGAAGATCTGAAGGAAAAGGATCTGAGTAGAGAGGAGGTGCAGTGGTATAGAGAATGCTGATCAGGAGCATCAGCCCCATAAAGAAGTGGAAAGAGATGAAGAGGAAGAAAAAGATGTTTGTGTTCCACATACTCAACTGTTCATCCTTTCACTCTCCGGATTTTCAGTGAAGGCTAAAAGGGAGACAGTGGGATGCTGTGAAAGGATTGTGTTTTATCCTTAGGAAGTGATTCTCAAAACTGCAATGTGTGCCATTTGTTGTCAGGATAATAATGTTCATCCTAAAACATTTTAAAAGAAAAGTAGGTGCCTGTATTGTTGGTTTGCCACAAACGAGTTTATACTTGGTGTATTATGGTAGCACGGTAATTGACTCTGGTGACTCAGAGCTTCAGAGACCAGGGTTTACTTTGTCAGCTTGGTCACATTTGTTTTTATTTTGTTCTCTCACATCTTAAAGACATTCATGCAATGACACTTGGACCTTTAAATCAGCCCATTTTGAATGAGTGAGGGTGTGTGTATTGGACTGGCATCCTTGAGCCTGATGCCATCAAGTTTAGGTCAAGGCCCTACAATCCTCTAGTAAAAAAAGAAAGTTCAGAAAACACTACACACTGTATAAGAGTTTTACAATGAAAACAAAGATATACATCATTTCATTTCACTTTTACCTTTTATTTTTCACAAATTAAACTCTCAAAAAACAGAACCCGCAATATATGGATTTCTGTTATGCTTCCTCCCAGAAGACACCTTTACATTGTTACCAGTGTGCTGGAAAATCCAAATACAAAGAACTTTTTATGAAAATCAATTTTATGCTTTTTTCTTTTTGAAACAGTAATTTTCATTGCTCCCTCTAGGTCACAGGTGTGATATTTGATTTTCAACAAGCTGTGTTTTTTTAAAAATACATTTCAATCTGTGCGTGTTTGTGAACAATGAGTAATTCTAGGTCTATTTGAGACATTCACAGGCAATTTTAATGCTCTTATAATCAAGATCCACAACAACAAATGCCAACCTAATAAAGAAATTAGCCCAAAAGAGCAATGCAAAAGCTCACATTCTTTGTTTAATCTGTGGTGGTTTATAAATGCACTAAACATATTGTGAATTATAATTTATGCCCTAAAACTGAGAAAGCTACACATAATTCAAAACACATGTTTACCAGTTCAATACTAATTTCAAATATCAATGTTTATTGGAGTCCTGCGGTGGGTTGGCACCCTACCCGGGACTGGTTCCTGCCTTGTGCCCTGTGTTGGCTGGGATTGGCTCCAGCAGACCCCCGTGACCCTGTGTTCGGATTCAGCGGGTTGGAAAATGGATGGATGGCTGGATGTTTATTGGATCCCTTATCATTTTTAAAAGGAAATCAAAAGAATTCTGTTATGAAATTCTGCTCATGTACCATAAACACAATTTATGTTTTGGAAATCCTGTTTATTCAGAGTATAACACACCTGAGAAAATCATTTATAATTCATCTACATACTGAAAAGCAAAGTGCCAACAAATTACAAGAGTCATAATTTGTTGTTTTTCACAAATAACATAATGGACAAACAAAATATATGAACATACCACTTAGCACTGTTGTGGCAATAATAAAGACGTTCAAAAATTATGTTTACCTGACTTGGAAGAAAATGCAAGTGCATACTGTATTGGGATCAGCAAGTCTCCAAATCAATTATTAAATTATAAGGCCATAGGAAAGGCTATTTCTAAGTGTTACCAGAAAGTTTTTTTCTTATTCTCAAAAGCCAAAAAAATAAACTGGGACATATAAAATGTAATTCTTCCTCCCAGCAAAACGCTGGCTCATTCTCCTGTCCTCTCTCCTTCAGACTGCGTCTTCCCCAGTTGCTCCTTCCAAGCCGCTGAACCTGCACGATGAAGACGACTTTGTGTTCTGTTAACCATGAGAGGGGAGCTGGAAAGTGACGTTTGCCAGTTGCAACCTGTGTGCTTGCCTACTGAAGATAATCCCCTTTTGAATAAAGTCTTGTGCCTGTACCTTCTTGATTTTCTACCTTGAAAACTTGGTTCCTTTTTCCAGTCCCCTGTGCAACTCTGTGGCCCAAGCTTGACAATATTTAGGAATGTTTGATTTTGGTCTAGGAAACCCAATTATCAATTCACACCACTAAAAATACATTCATGGACTTTACTACCGTCCTCGGAAATGTTTTTTAATGGGTATCTCCTCTGATCCTCTTTGCCATATCTGTTTGCTTGGTTTTTCCTGGCACTAACCCTCATCGTTTCTCTTTGGACACAAGTCTGTCACTTTCTCTCTTCATTTCTTTCTGTGACTGTTACCTCGTTGACCCTTTAATGGGACCTTTCTAATCTTACTCTCACTTCTCACCAGCTTGAATTGTTCTGTCTCGCCACTTTCGCAGCCAAATTACTCCTTGTCTTTTGTTGAAAAACCCCAGCGCTTGTCATGTTTAACAGCTACTGTTCCTTATTTTTAACATATTCTCCCTTGAACTGCCCTTAAGTCAAGTCAACTATGTGGTGTAGTGGGTCCACAGCTCATGTCAAAGGACACTTTTTAAATAAATAATCGCCGCACTTGCGGCTTAGAAAGGGGGCGTGGTAGTGTGGCGGAAGCGGTTCCCGGGGGAGTTCATGATGCAGGCGGTCCTTGTTTAAGTGCACAGGTGAGGAGTCGTCCGCATCCGTAATTGTTCCTGAGGGCTGCTGATTGCCACAGCTGATCTGCATCCCTGTGATAAATAGAAGCGTGAGGCGACTAGCAGGGGAAAAAAAGAAAAGAGAGAGACGGAGGTTGCAGGAGAAGAAGGCAGCAAGAAGTAGCGAGGAGAAAGCCGGTGCGTGAGTGAGAGGGAGAGAGAGCGAGCGACACTGTTGTTTTTGTTTGTTGTTTTAATAAAAGCACTTTTACACCATCCCCTTGCTTCATTTGTTGTGCCTCACTGACAAGCTCATCGGTGACATTACCAACAATGTCGGGTTCAGGCTTTCCAGAAGGACAATAGGAGCGTGGAGCTAACCTGCATCGTCACAAACTGTAGTTCAATAAAATTCACTAAGAACTGGTCTGCTTCAGCTCAGATGGTTAGACAATGGACATCTGGGTCCCACTAATATAGTTCTTTTCATTCTTCTAGCTTTCTGTTTTTGTTTTTTGTCCCTAGGCTCTTATTGATAGGCTTAGATTGTTGGCACCACTGAGTTACATTATTACCTTCTTAACTGGTTTATCTTTAAGTTTTTTTGTGGCCTTGTGTGTTGGTGGAACCCAAAATATACTGGCACCTCATGCAGGGCTGTTTCCTGATGGCAACTACCCTGAATTGGGTTAAGCAGGTTTTAAAAGCTGACAAATATGATTTTTTTTTGTTCTTTATTTCGCCTTATACAACTTCTTGTATTAGGAATTTGTTAGTTTTCGCATACCCCTTGGGGTCAGAGCGCAGGGTCAGCCATTGTACAGCACCCCTAGAGCGATTACAGGTTAAGGGTCTTGCTCAAGGGCCCAGCAGAGTAGGATCTCTTTTGGCAGTGACGGGATTCGAACCGGCAACCTTCAGGATACCAGCACAGATCCTTAGTCTCAGAGCCACCACTCCGCCCTAATGATGGTGATATACTTCAAAATTATTTATAAAATATATACATTTTTGGAAGATAATGTATAATACAAAACAACAGACAACATCATCAACACAATAAACGACTTTTCCTCCGACTTTCGTGCTCTCAGGATGACTGACCAAGATAGTGGCTTTTCTGGCTATGAGGAATTCTGGGAGGAAGAGGCTGGTTCATGTGGGCAGACCCCAGAAGTGATATCAGAGGTGAAGGGCTGATAACCTTCATTTCTGCAGAGGAAGGAAAAGAGAGGCCTTTATTACACAGCACCAACACCTGGCATGGAAGAGAATTACCATCACCCAAGCCTTTAAACTGTCTCCCAAGCGTACACGTGTGACAAATATTTTAATAATATTACAGGGTTTTTTCAAATAATAACAATTATATTCATATTTCAAAAGTATGTGCATGTTTCACTTGCCTTTTCATGCTTAAATGTGTAATGTCTCTTACTGAATTCACATCTTGCTGGACTATTGCACCACACTAGGACTTAAATATAAGATATTTTACAAGATGAAAAATACATAAAATTATCCATCCATTCATTCATTTACTGAACCCATTCTGACATCATCCCAACAAGTGTTTATTGGAAACAAGTAAACAAAAAGAAAGCAAAAGTATAGTGAACTATAACTATATTTAGCAACAGTGAAACCATAACCCTTTTAAATTTTAATTTGAATGCTATTATGAAATTTCAGACTGTTACTGATTTCTATTAAGTATTTTGTGCCAAAAATTCTTAGAGTTACTAGGAAATGAACAGACCTCAATAAATATGCTGGCTCATATCATGCAAGCCGAACATCTCCATTTTGGCTGCACATTCTTTTGTTTTCAGAAGGAAAAAATACCTCCTTAAAGGAAGCAATTGATGATACTTCTTCTTCTTTTGGATACTCCCGTTAAGGGTTGCCACAGCGGATCATCTTCTTCCATAGTGCTCCTCAAGCAAACATTGATGTAAGGATGCAAAAGCAATGTCTGCACATGGGTGGAAGTTGTGAGTACATGAAGATCTCCTTGTTTGTCTGCATTAGGCGTGGGACAATACGCTTGTCCGACTATACTATTCAGATTGTGATTCAGGTTTCACAATACATTATTTCCACAATATTAAATCTTCATAAAAGAAATATACTGAATATCCATCCATCCATTATCAAACCCGCTATATCCTAACTACAGGGTCACGGGGGTCTGCTGGAGCCAATCCCAGCCAACACAGGGCACAAGGCAGGAAACAAACCCCAGGCAGGGTGCCAGCCCACCGCAAATATACTGAATATTTGACTTATTATTAGAAATTAATTAATCAAAAATTTGCAAAATAAGTTTTAACATATGTTTTGGTAAGCTTTTTCTTTCGTATTAAAATAAAATAATCTAGTAAACACTATGATGGAAAGGCACACAGTTAAGCCCAAGGAGGGGTGTGTTTATTTAACAATGAGATATTTTACTCTGAGAAGTATCGTATCACTTTCCCGCTGTAATCATCATGGGAAACAGCAACTAGTCATGGCCCTCAATTGTCTGCCATGGTCGCACACTGTGTTTCTGTGGCCCTGAACACAACTTATCTTCTGCAAGAGCTTTTATTTCTCCTATGCTCCGAGAATCTCTGCCTGCATTCTTGAACCTTCCCAGGCTTGTAAAGTGCATTGCACAAAATGTCAGGGTTAGAATTACACAGATTTCAGTTTAAAAGTGTGACAGGTTTCGCTCAATTGTGCATTCAGCCCCGCACATCTTCAGGGTAATTTGCTGACTTCTACAAAATTATGTTGATAAGTTGATTAGCACATGCAAGCAGGAATTGTTCTGTACTCTGTACAGATGACAACCCAATTAATCTATTATATAAAGTTACTGCACCACATAACCATGCAGATTTAGTCTTATCTTTTTGTTTTCTGAGTTAATCAAATATTGCTTCGTTCTTTTATCCTGCTTGAATGTCTTATTGACTCTAAGCTGTGATTCCAGGATCTACAAAGAACGTATAATGGTATACTTCCTTTTAAAAAGATGAAAATGTCAACACTTTGCGAGAAGCCAAAACCTCTTTGCTTTGATGACATCCCCTTCACTCACTGGCCACAGATGTAGCAGGGATCAAGTGTACCTTTAGACCAGAAAAGCAAGCATTGGGAATTTGGTTACTCTCTCTCTCCTCCTAGAGGACTGATGTTGAGAGAAAAACAAGATCCACTGCTGTATTATTCGTCCTTGCTGTAATCTACCCTAATTCTCAATCAGTACTAGTGGCCATCTTGAGCATTCGTTACATCCACAGGTAGTGACAGCAGCAGTACCTACAGTTTCATAAAAATTGTACTAATACAATAGTAACTTTTTGCATTGCTGGTCACAATAATGTTTAATTTGAAACAAGCCTGTAGAGTCAGCAATGCATGTTGTGATTTGTTGCTCTCATCCAAGGATGCAACTCACTAAATTAGATAGATAGATAGATAGATAGATAGATAGATAGATAGATAGATAGATAGATAGATAGATAGATAGATAGATAGATAGATAGATAGATAGATAGATAGATACTTTATTAATCCATCCATCCATCCATTTTCCAACCCGCTGAATCCGAACACAGGGTCATGGGGGTCTGCTGGAGCCAATCCCAGCCAACACAGGGCACAAGGCAGGGAACCAATCCAATAGGAAATTCACATTCTCCAGCAGCATACTGATACAATAAATAATATTAAATTAAAGATTGATAATAATGCAGGTGAAAAAAAAAAAAAAAACAGAAAACAGACAATAACTATATATAATGTTAAATGTTAACGTTTACCCCCCCGGGTGGAATTGAAGAGTCGCATAGTTTGGGGGAGGAACAATCTCCTCAATCTGTCAGTGGAGCAGGACAGTGACAGCAGTCTGTCGCTGAAGCTGCTCTTCTGTCTGGAGATGATACTGTTTAGTGGATGCAGTGGATTCTCCATGATTGACAGGAGCCTGCTGAGCGCCCTTCGCTCTGCCACAGATGTTAAACTGTCCAGCTCCATGCCAACAATAGAGCTTGCCTTCCTCACCAGTTTGTCCAGGCGTGAGGCGTCTTTCTTCTTAATGCTGCCTCCCCAGCACACCACCGTGTAGAAGAGGGCGCTCGCCACAACTGTCTGATAGAACATCTGCAGCATCTTATTGCAGATGTTGAAGGACACCAGCCTTCTAAGGAAGTATAGTCAGCTCTGTCCTTTCTTGCACAGAGCATCAGTATTGGCAGTCCAGTCTAATTTATCATCCAGCTGCACTCCCAGATATTTATAGGTCTGCACCTTCTGCACACAGTCACCTTTGATGATCACGGGGTCCATGAGGGGTCTGGACCTCCTAAAATCCACCACCAGCTCCTTGGTTTTGCTGGTGTTCAGGTGTAGGTGGTCTGAGTCGCACCATTTAACAAAGTCATTGATTAGGTCCCTATACTCCTCCTTCAGCCCATTCCTGATGCAGCCCACGATAGCAGTGTCATCAGAGAACTTTTGCACATGGCAGGACTCCCGAGTTGTATTGGAAGTCCGATGTATATAGGCTGAACAGGACCGGAGAAAGTACAGTCCCTTGTGGCGCTCCTGTGTTGCTGACCACAATGTCAGACGTGCAGTTCCCAAGATGCACATACTGAGGTCTGTCTTTAAGATAGTCCACGATCCATGCCACTAGGTATGAATCTAATCCCATCTCTGTCAGCTTGTCCCTAAGGAGTAGAGGTTGGATTGTGTTGAAGGCGCTAGAGAAGTCTAGAAACATAATTCTTACAGCACCACTGCCTCTGTCTAAGTGGGAGAGGAATCGGTGTAGCATATAGATGATGGCATCCTCCGCTCCCACCTTCTCCTGATATGCAAACTGCAGAGGGTCAAGGGCGTGTTGAACCTGTGGCCTAAGGTGGTGAAGCAGCAGCCTCTCCATGGTCTTCATCACATGTGATGTCAGAGCAACAGGCCGAAAGTCATTCAGCTCACTAGGACGTGATACCTTTGGGACTGGGGTGATGCAAGATGTTTTCCAAAGCCTCGGGACTCTCCCCTGTTCCAGGCTCAGGTTGAAGATGCGCTGTAGAGGACCCCCCAGCTCCGATGAACAGACCTTCAGCAGTCGTGGCGATATTCCATCTGGACCCGCTGCTTTGCTGGCACGAAGTCTCCTCAGCTCTCTGCTCACCTGCGCTGTTGTAATTATGGGTGGGGATGTCTCTACTATACTGGTATCAGCAGAAGAATGCGTGGAGGGTGCAGTACTCCGAGGTGAGAGTGAGAGTGGGTTAGGGTGGTCAAACCTGTTAAAGAAGTTGTTCATTTGGTTTGCTCTCTTCACGTCTCTCTCGATGGTGGTACCCCGCTTCGAGCTTCAGCCAGTGATGATCTTCATCCCATCCCACACTTCCTTCATGCTGTTATTCTGCAACTTCTGCTCCAGCGTTCTCCTGTACTGCTCCTTCGCCACCCTGAGCTGGACTCGGAGTTCCTTCTGCACAGAAGTTGATGTAGTCAGTAGTGCATTCAACAACCTCCTCAATGTTCTCACTATGTGATCCCTGCAGGATATCCCAGTCTGTAGTTCCAAAACATTCTCTCAGAGTATTCTCAGCCTCCGGGGTCCACTTCCTGAATGATCGTGTGGTTGCAGGTAGGACCCTCACTTTTGGTTTGTAGTGAGGCTGAAGCAGAACCAGGTTATGATCTGCTTTCCCAAGCGCAGGCAGCGGGGTGGCGCTGTATGCGTCTTTAACGTTTGCATACAGTAAATCAATAGTCTTATTTCCCCGGGTGTTACAGTCCACATACTGGGAGAAGGCAGGTAATGTTTTGTCCAGCGTCACATGGTTAAAGTCTCCAGCGATTAGCACAAGCGCCTCAGGGTGCTGCGTTTGTAACTTAGCAACAGCAGAATGGATGATGTCACTCGCTGTCTCCGAGTAGGGATGTAAACAGTAACAACAATTACGTGTCCAAACTCTCTGGGCAAGTAATAGGGACGCAAACTTACGGCCAACAGTTCGATGTCCCTGCAGCAAGTGGAGACTTTGACGTTAACATGTCCAGAGTTACACCACCTTGTATTAACATAGAGAGCGAGTCCTCCTCCTTTGTGCTTCCCACAGCTACTTGCATCTCTGTCCGCTCTAACTGTGCTAAACCCGGGTAGCTCCACGTTAGCATCTGGGATGGTGTTAGTTAGCCACGTTTCGCAAAAACACAACAAACTGCATTCTCTGTAGGTTCTGACATTTTTCACCAGTGCAGCCAGTTCGTCGATTTTATTTGAGATTGAGTTCACATTCCCCAGAATCACAGAAGGCACCGAAGGCTTAAAACGCCACTTTCTCGCAAGCCGCTTCATTTTTAGCTTAGTGCCGGCTCTGCTGCCACGATACCGCCTTTTAAGTGAAACAGTTGGCCTGTGGTCCAAGCCCACTTTCATGCGCAGTGAAGACTATGCTGCTCGCCTACAGCATTCACCTTCACATCATTATACACACAGTGAATAATGGTTCTGCTGAAATGCACTTAGTTTATCATGTTATACCTCAGTTCTAGTTTTTCAATCATATTTTTAAATCAGTCAGTGAAAGATTTTTTTGCGTTTTATTTCAGTTATGTAGTAATGTCACTGTATACATGATACAAAACCACATGTCGTATTTGTAGTATTTTGTATCGCAATATTTAATGAGGTAAAATTTTGTCTCAAGCCTAGTCGGCATATATTCCTTGTCTTTCTGGCATTCTGTATTGTGAAGTACGTGTGGCATGTCAATGAGCCATAGTATTAGCCAGCTGCTCAATGGCTCTATATTCAGGCTTAACTCTCATCATTCTTCTTCACTGAAGTGCCTCCTGCATTTGGATTGATGCTCAGGAGATTTCACAGCTGGAGTCCTTTTTTAAGACCATCACAGAGTGTAGCGTGGAGAGAAGCTCAAGTCAGTTTTCACAGGCATTTGTCATTTTGTTTCCTGTACCCGATGCTCAGCAGATGGCGCTGCTGTTCTTCTTTATATGAGATGCCTCAGTAATGCATTTCAGGCTCAGCAGATGTTGTCTCTAATGTTCTCCTTTCTGCCATATCACACTTTCAAGCAGTTAGCTATAAAAAATTAATCCCAATAACTTTGCAGAGGTTGCTGCAACCCTTTTTTTGTTTCATTAGCATGTATCACATCATAAGCATTAAATTAAGTCCAAGATCACAGTGGTTTGCAAATAATTGTGTGACAGATGGCCACAACACTTAGCATTTTAATTGCATAAATGGACATATATATAATGTGACCAGTAGAGGGGATCTCTAACCTCAAACCCCAGATGCAACTACATGATACACAAGTCCCAGGTTCAAAAAACTTATTTTTATTAGACAAGTATACCCTTCCAGTCTTCCTTATATCCCAATACCTTCAAAAGGACCAATCTTATTATTATCTAATCTTCTGTCCTCCCCAGGTGAGCGTTTTTTCTCCTTCTCACCCAACTCCAACTCTGTTGGGTGAGGCTCCTTTTTAACCAGGACTTGAGAGCATTTCCAGGACATCAGCACTGTTACCAGGAAGTACTTCTAGGTCAAGCAGAACTTCACGTTGACAGGGGAGCCTTCTCCATACCAACATCCTCTAGTGGCACCCAAGACAATGCGGGTTTGCTCCATGCTCCCATTCAGCTTCTGGGGGCCCTTGAACCCGACACCGTCGGTAATGAGGGATGCTGCCACCCAGCATACTGGGAGAATGCATAGCCCGGGGAGGCATCTTCCCTCCGTTCTTCCACTGTAATGGCCAGTAAAGGTTCCAATAACCATCCTGGCTGGGAAGATCATCCATCCGTGTCCTCTTTTACAATAACTATGCATGCAACAGTCCAAACCCGCACCCCTTGACAAGAAAACATTGGGTGTAGATAATGAATAGATTGAAGAATAAGTTTTGTAAAGTGCTTAACTGCAGAAGTGCTCATTTAGAGTTTGGTGACACTTGAAAATAAGTGTTAAAGTTTGTAACTGACAAAGTGTAAGTCATTTATTCAAATAAGGAAGGAGCATATTTCTCTTTAAAGAACTGCGGAAATATATCCTGCCATGTATTAGATACAGATGCTTATCCTTTCCTATTGCCACACATTGACTGAAAATTCAATAATACCAAAGAATATGGATTAAATAAATCTTCTGTTTTACATTTTTGAGGGCATAATTAATCTAAGAATAGGTAAACAATAACATTGATTCAGTAACAAAATGGGGGCCATTAGTCATAAAATGCTTTAAATAATACATACATTTAATTTTTCAAAGCTTAAGATGAAGTGAACCAGCAAAAGTTAATATCTGAAAAGCTTTATTTCATTAAGGTATGACAATTCTTCATGCAAATAAGGGACAATTAGAAAACCATTGCATGCATCATTGTTTTATGAGACAAGTTTCCTATCATTGTCATATGAATGGGCCAATTATCTGGTAATTTCCACATTCATGCTAGATAGTGTGGCAGACAGCCAGGGCCCATGTCTGGTCGGGACGCCCCTTCTACACTGGATCCGGGGGAGCAGCCATGGGATGCACGCTACATCCCCCAAAACACTTGGGGGCAGCCCCCCTGGGTTGCATCGGGGCCAGTAACATGCAATACCGGAGCTCATCCTGGTTGGGCTCCGTGGCCACAGCCAGGGGGAGCTGCAAGGCTTCCTGAGACCGTCTGACCGGCAACGCAGCCACACCCGGAAGTGCAGTCTAATTTAGGTAAATTATCACCTAAAGCACTTCCGGGTGGGCTATAAAGGGAGCCTGCAGCCACTACTCAGTGCGCCAGAGTCGGGAGGAGGACAACGAAGCTGCCCTGGGAGGAGTGGAGGAAGAGAAGAGTGTGATTTGGGGTGTGATTTACTTTGGGTTATTTTTGGGACTGTGTTAGGGCCAGTGAACATGGGGAAGACTTGTCCCACAGCTGAAGAAAAAAATAAATCTTTTTGTGTTTATTTTACCTGTGCATCTGGTGTCAGTCTGTGTCGGGTCGGCGTCAATAAAGCGCCTATATCACAATAGCTTAAAACGCATTTAATAGGTGTGTAATATTATTTATATAAATGAGATACCCAAACACTAAGTTCTCTCTGCTATGAAGTTTTTGTATTTATATTGGGAAACCTTGTATAGTCAAGCTGTAAACATGCAAAACAAAACAATTAAGACTGCCATTATATTAAAAAAGCACTTCAAGTTATGAATAAAATATCCTCATTTACACTCTAAATCAGAGACACTCAGACAGGTGCTGTATATTCTTCTAGAAATAAACTCGACTAAAGATTAAACTTAGTTATTTACTTTACTCATTTTATTTACAATGAAATATACACAGACATGCTTGACTCCTATTTTGCTAGGAACATAAATATATAAATAAGTAAATGGACGGGGCAAAATCAACCTGGGTATTTCAAGAGCTGTCATAGACAATGCTGGCACACACACCCAATGTGTGTGTGCCGTTCTCTTTCTTAAGGTTAAAGTGCTATGTCTTCTTGGTGACTGTGTTCTTCCCAGATGTCCCTTTCTTCAATACTTTTACTTTAAGCTTACGATACTTTAAAGCGTGTCAGGGCCAACGTGAACACATCTAGCCCCGCTTTGTCCAATTTCCTCTTGACAGACTATTGTAGCACATGGTCATGAGGTGCGCATGCACGAAGATAACCAATGGCTCGAGGGCTTCACTTTTACACATGTGGAAAGCCCAGAAAATGATTAGTTTACCATTTATGGTTCTGGACTTTCATCTTGCTAGAGTTCATTTTTTTACAGTGATAAATTTTACTTTTGTTAGTTTAGCCTTTGGTCTGCTGCCTCTGCTAACACTTCCTCTTTCTTTGGGTAGATAAGCTACATTAACTGAGCTCAAAAATGTCAAGGAAAAAAGTTTAAGCATTCATATAAATATACATTAACATTATTATTATTAATACATTTTATTTATATAGCACCTTTCCTGTAGCTGCGCTTATCCAAAATTACCAAAGTTCTGCAGCTCCAGCTTGTAAATGGGATTCAGCAAAAGCCTGACGCATTGAAATGATTCCACAGACAAAATATCTTTGTTTTTAACAGTTTTAGTTAAGATTCAAAGTAAAACAGTTCACACAAAAATGAGAAAATTGAAATAGCAAACAATTAGAAAAGATTTGTTTAAGAGAAGTTCTTCAGTCATAATAATAATAATTCATTACATTTATATAGCGCTTTTCTCAGTACTCAAAGCGCTATCCACACAGGGAGGAACCGGGAAGCGAACCCACAATCTTCCACAGTCTCCTTACTGCAAAGCAGCAGCACTACCACTGCGCCACCTGTGAGGACAATTCATTGTCCAACCCGCTATATCCAAACACAGGGTTACGGGGGTCCGCTGGAGCCAATCCCAGCCAACACAGGGCTCAAGACAGAAAAAAATCCCGGGCAGGGTGCCAGCCCACCGCAGGGCACACACACACACCAAGTACACACTAAGGACAATTTAGGATTGCCAATGCACCTAACCTGCATGTCTTTGGACTGTGGGAGGAAACCGGAACACCCTGAGGAAACCCATGCAGACACGGGGAGAACATGCAGACTCCTCATAGGGAGGACCCGGGAAGCGGCTCCTTACTGCGAGGTAGCAGTGCTACCACTGCGCCACCGTGCCGCCCAAGAGAAGTTCTTTTCAAAGCTTAAATCTTGTTACATTTCTAATAGTTACAAAATCACTTCTAAATGATTCTGACCATTTTCTGAACCATTTCAAAACGTTTCTGAACCTTTTCAAAACGGTCAGAAAACTGTATGCCTATCCCATTTCTTTGTTGAAAATTGGTCTTTTAAGTCCCTGTATACTGGAACCTATTCTAACTAACAACTGACTCAATTGTCACACTGTATCTTAGTTATAGCAAGAAAGTTCTAACTCATATTAACTTACAGGGGGTAAAAAGCTATACCATTGTCTATGACTATGACTAAGCAAACACTAATATGAATTTAATTTAACCTTAAACATTACTTTCTAAGATTGTCTCTTACATTTCCTATGCTCATATTATATTGTATAGAATTCTTCTTAACACATCCATCCATCCATCCATTACCCAACCTGCTATATCCTAACTACAGGGTCATGATTAGATATCTTTGTTTTTAACAGTGTTAGTTAAGATTCAAAGTAAAACAGTTCACACAAAAATGAGAAAATTGAAATAGCAAACAATTAGAAAAGTTTTGATTAAGAGAAGTTCTTCAGTCATTCATTGTCCAACCCGCTATATCCTATCACAGGGTCACGGGGGTCTGCTGGAGCCAATCCCAGCCAACACAGGGCACAAGGCAGGAAACAAACCCCAGGCAGGGCGCCAGCCCACGGCAGTCTTCTTAACACATTAAAAAGAAACATAACATTTATTAAAAAAACAAAATCACATTCCCTTATACAGTCTTCCTTAAAATGTACTTTTTATTATTGTGGATTGACTGGGTCCACTGTGGATGCTAAAAACTTTATTTGAGAAATTAAAATTTTGCAGTTTTCATTTTATGCCTTACTTTGATGAAGCAAATAATGCCTCAGTTAGGCATTTAAAATGTTATGAACAATAATAATAATAATAATAATAATTCATTACATTGATATGGAAACATTTTTAAAGAAGTCAATCACTGCTGCTGAAAACACAGCAGAAATCCAGCTTGGACAGAAGGACATTTTTAAAGGGTTTGTTAGGTATTTTTTAAGTTGAAGTTGTTTTTTGCCTTGGGAAACTGCCTTAAGTGAAGCATTTTTTTATAGATTTTTTACAGTATGGTGCCTGTTCTTGTGGTTTAAAATGGGGTATTCAAGACATTTCTACAAGCATGAAAAGAAACTCCTTAAAACTTAAAATACAGACCCTTCTGAAGCAGCAATGCTTTTGATTTCTAGAAAGCATGTTGTCTGAGTGTTCCTGAGGTATGTTTATGACAAAAAATATATAATTTCTAGTTTTCTCATCACTGATTCTGTGCATTATCTTTCCCTGGGTAAATAGCCCTTTCCTGTTCAGTTGTGTGTTGTTTGCTCATAGCCAGCATTGTAGATGGACTTTTTATATAAATAAAGAAGTAAAATAGCACCAAACCATGCATGTGTTTGAAGCTGTTTAGCGAGGTGAAAAGTACAGTATAGGATAGAAGAGGAAAGGTCACTTACTAGTAAAATGAATACTGTGCAGATGAGCAGCTCTTGTATAGGGAGGCACAGTAGCGCTGAGGCTTCATGGATCAAGTGTCCTGGGTTTGAATCTTGGCCTGGTGTGAGTGTAAGCACGTGCATTTGTGGGCTCTTTAATGTCCAATCCAGAGCCGGTTTTCTGTCAGTGCTCCTAGCAGAGACATCAGCCTCGCCCCATGACACTGAACTGGATGTACAAACCAACTGGCAGATACTCTGTCCCGGTCTGCCTGTTCAGCTGGCCAATCTCACTAAGCACCAGCTATCTACTTGCTGTTTTGCCATCAGGTAGCCAGCTCACCGGTTTAGTCTGATGGCATTTTTCCTATTGGTTTATCTGGCTTTGACCCGTGAATGCCCATTTTCTATGATTCTGGTGATAGCCCTGGTTAAGGCTTTTAGATTTGTTCTGTGAATTCCTGGTTTTTAACTGTGCTTACCTCTATAATGGCTCCTACTAGCTCATTTTTAAATTAAAATTCTGATTGCATTAGACTTAATGGTAGGGACCTCAGTTTTGTTTCTGACTATGATTTCAAACATTTTGCTTTAATTTTTCCATGTTCAGTAAGGGATTATTATTTAAGTAAAAAAATCAATAACTGTGTTGGAAAATAATCTTAGCATGTAGGAATCTGTGCTAAACTCCAGTAGCTGATGTGTCTTCATGATCTGTGATTGAATGGTGACTAATGTTGCCAAAGAAGGCTTTAGCTCTCCACAGCACTAAGTAAAATGCATTAAGTGCATTCAAAGTTGAATGAATGGATTATTTCCTGTTTATCAGTCATGTTGTGTTGCTTTTTAAGTTAAACAGTATATTCCAGTTTACTTAAATAAAACTGAGTTCTGTATTAAATAGTAACATCCATAAAAACTACTGAAACAAGCAGCTAGTTAACTACAAAATTAATGTAATACAATACAGAAACTATAACAACATACATCATTTATAACTGTATATCTTTACACAAATTCAACATTTTACAATGACCAAGTAATTCAAATGAACAGTCATTTTAATTTTCATAACTCAACAGGAGGATCAAAACTTATGCTGCTCTGCAAAAATAAACCTCAAGTATATGCTTTCCTCAGAGAGATATTTAGAAGTATAATTGTGTCTTGCAAGTACACTTCCTTAGCAATGTCTAATGTCTTACCACTAGGAAGGTTAGTTTATTGAAGCATTTGGATTATTTCATCAGGAATTGCTATTGTACAAGATACAGTGTACAAGTTTATATATGTAGCTTTGGAGAGGAAGTGATGTTAGAAAAATGCAATTAATTAAAAGACCTTCTCATGTTTTTCATAAAATGCAATAAACCAGCTGTTTTGGAATGCTGATTACAGTTGTTTATATAAAACATAATTATCTTCATTCTTCTGAATAGATTATACTGCACAACAATTTTTTTGAAATGTCTTGCTTCCTGAAAAGTGTTTGCTGATTTTGACGGGTACCCATTGGGTATGCACAAATATAGTTTTGGTTTTACTGCATCACGTAGGAACTCTGAGAAATAGACATTTATATGTTTACTGACAATAACGTATTTAGTCACGTTTATGTTTCGCATAAGCTATTAAATTCAACAGAAATAAAAGTGTTTTGCTCCTGATTTTCTTTTGTATTCAATGTCTGGTGCATCACGTTGCAGTGTCCAACAGTAGCCAGCAAGCATTGACGGATTCCAGTTGCCCTGGTATCGTTTCTCCATCGTAGCAATGTCCTGGTGAAACCTTTCACCGTGTTCGTTACTGACAGCACAGAGATTTGCGGGGAAGAAGTCCAAGTGTGAGTGGAGGAAATGAATCTTGAGTGACATGTTGTACTTCATTGTCTTGTATGCTTTGAGAAGTTTGTCTACCAGCTGAATGTAGTTTGGGGCTCTGTAATTGCCCAGAAAATTGTCAACAACGTCTTTGAAGGCTTTCCAGGCAACTAACAGATCTTCAAACCGCTTGTCACTCATAACATGTCTGATCTGGGGGCCAGTAAAAATGCCCTCTTTGATCTTGGCGTCAGCTATTCTTGGGAACATCTGTCTTAAATAATGAAAACCTTCGCCTTCCTTGTTCAGTGCTTTCACAAAATTCTTCATGAGTCCCAGTTTTATGTGAAGAGGAGGCAAAAATATCTTTGCCGGGTCGACAAGCGATTCATGTGATTCACATTTTTCTCTCCTGGAACTAACTTTTTACAGAGTGGCCAATTCTGTCAAGAATAGTGCGACTCTTTGGCACAGCTGTCCCATTCACAGATGAAACAACAGTACTTTGTATAGCCAAGCTGCAGTCCTAGTAACAGAGCAACAACTTTAAGATCTCCACAGATATTCCAGTTGTACCTGCTATACTGGACATGCTTCAGCAACAGTTCCATATTCTCATACGTTTCTTTCATGTGTGCTGCACAGCCAACAGGTACTGAAGGATAAACATTGCCATTGTGTAGCAGAACAGCTTTCAGGCTTAACATTGACGAATCAATGAAGAGACGCCACTCTTCCGGGTTGTGATCACAACCCAAGGCCAAGAACAATCCTTCAATGTCACAACAGAAACAGAGACTGTCGACTTTTGCAAAAAATTTGGTTATATCATGATGTCGGCCTCAAAACACAGAAATTTTCGTACCTGGTGACAGCAAACACCATTCCTGCAGTCTTGAACCCAGCAGCTCGTCTTTTGCTTTTGACAGACCCAAATCTCTGACCAAATCGTTCAATTCGGACTGTGTTATCAGATGTGGATCGCCTGATGAGCACGGTTCAAAATCCGGGTCAATGTCACTGTCAGTACCCTGCATTGCAGTTTCTTCATCTGGTTCGTCTAAGGTCCAATCCTCTGGTGGTTTCGGAACTGGAACTGGACATGGGTCTCATTACTGATGGCAGATTAGGAAATTCAATTGACTTCTTGTTTTTGGCAGAAATACCAGACACATTAGTCAAACAGAAGTAACAGTCCGTCACATGGTCTTTCTATTCTCGCCATATCATCGGAACAGCAAACGGCATCGTCTTTTGAGTGCATCTGAGCCAGGCTCTCGGACTGACAGCACATGTCATACAGGAAATGTGAGGCACCCATTCCTTGTCTTGATCACCAATTTTGCAGCCGAAATGCAGATGATAAGCTTTCTTCACAAGAACAGTCATCTAACCTCTCTGAGGCGCAAGTGTATATTCGCCACAGATATAGCAGAATGTATCGCGGCTGTTACGACATTGACAAGACATATCACACAACACCAAAACGTCTATAGCATCAAGCTTACTTACTGTTATATTGCTACAGATACTATACTTTACTATACTTATACATACATACACACTGACTATCTATATTAACCAAATGAGCAGGATTGGTGTATGCAAGCCACCTTTATAGCATGCTGAGACAGCATCAAGCTCGTTCAGACCTGCCCAGGATGTCAACTTCCACAGAACAGCTTCCAACCTGGCCTGATTCCATGCCTGGACATGCCCAGGCTGCACAAACCGTTGTTGATAAGTCACTTACAGGAGCGAAAATGTTTGGATACAAATATAAGAAAAAATCATGACAAAACTGAAGATTTCTCTGAAATGGTACATGATGGGTATATTCGTGATCAGCACCCAAAAATCTATAAGAAACACCCAACAGTGTTCAAGAAGCAAATAATTTGTTGTGCAGTGATTTATTTCTTTAATGTACAGTGAGGATTAAATACTGATAAAAAATAAGTTTATGAAATGGAAATTTCAAATGCATAGATCATATTTTATTGTGAATTTATTTATTTTAGTATTGCTGTTTAATTCAGGCTATGACTGCTGTACATTCAGGTGACTTCAATGGGCTAATTCAATTTGAAAACAATTCTGCTCATTCTGACAAGCTGCAAGTTCACCACAGCATATAAGCTTTGAATCATAATTTTACACTCAACTTCTCTGTAACACCTGAATTTCTTTTTTTTTTAAATATTTATTTTATTAATTTTCATTGTAATCATTCCATACAAACAGATCAATTTATAACCCAACAAATTTGAAAACAAATCAAACCCCACCCCTGAGGAGGAGAGCTTAGCTAAAGGAAAATTTCTTTAAGCTTTTTAATAAGGCAACATTAGACAAAAGAAGGGGAGAAGTAAATATCTATATAAATAAGAGATGGAGAAGGGAGTTAAATGCAATAATAGTTATTTCTCTTATTCTAAAATAATATTGATTAAATCCTGCCATGTTTTGAAAAAATTTTGTACAGATCCTCTAACTGAAAATTTGATTTTTTCCAATTTCAAATAATATAAAACATCGGTTTCCCACTGACTTATAAGAGGAGAATTAGGATTCTTCCAATTTAACAAAATAAGTCTGCGTGCCAAGAGTGTAGTAAATGCGATCACCGTTTGCTTGTCCTTCTCCAATTCCAGTCCATCTGGAAGGACACCAAACACAGCTGTTAGTGGGTTAGGAGGGATTGTGATACTAAGGCTGTCTGAAAGGCACTTAAAAATTTTTGTCCAAAATGATGTTAGTTTGGTGCAGGCCCAGAACATGTGACCCAGTGAGGCAGGAGCTTGGTTGCAGCGCTCGCAGGTTGGATCCTGGCCTGGAAACATTTTGGACAGTTTTAAGCGAGACAGATGAGCTCGATATATAATTTTTAGTTGAATAATTCTATGCTTTGCGCATATAGAACTCGAGTGAATTCTCTGCTTTGCTACCTTCCACTCCTTTTCTGATATATTGATTAAGAGATCTTCTTCCCAATGTCCTCTTGGGTCTTTGAAAGGTAGGGACTCTAATAAGATTTTATATATTGCGGAAATAGTGTTTGTTTCCTCGGAATTGAGCAGTATTTTTTCCAGCATTGTGGAGGGTGCAAGGTGGGGGAAATCGGGCAATTTCTGTTTAACAAAATTTCTAATTTGAAGATAGTAAAAGAAATGTGTAGCTGGGAGGTTAAATTTTGAACGTAATTGTTCAAAAGATGTAAATATGTTGTCTATATAAAGATCTCTGAGCATTTTAATCCCAAAACTTTTCCAGGTATTAAAAACTGGATATACTTGCGAAGGTTGAAAGAGGTGGTTCCCTTGCAGAGGTGCCACTGATAAAAGATTTTCCATCTTAAAATGCTTCCTAATTTGGTTCCATATTCTGAGTGAGTAAAGCACAATTGGGTTATTAGTATATTTGCGATAACTTTCATTTATTGGAGAGCAGAGCAGGGAATATAAAGAAGTACTACAGGATTTTACTTCTATTGCAGACCAAGCCTGGGTATGTGCATTTATTTGTGTCCAGGTTTTTATGGCTTGTATGTTTGCTGCCCAGTAATAAAACTGAAAATTAGGTAAAGCCATGCCACCTTCTGCCTGAGGTCTTTGTAGGGTCGCTCTTCGGATACGTGGGTGTTTTGAGTTCCAAATGAATGAGGTTATTATTGAATCTAACTGTTTAAAAAACGATTTATTAATATATATTGAAATGTTTTGAAATAAAAAGAGAAGTTTAGGAAGGATATTCATCTTAACAATGTTAATTCTTCCGGCTAGAGTGAGATGAAGGGTTGACCATCTATGCAAGTCTTGCTTAATTTTTTCCATACAGACGCCAAAATTTTGTTGATAAAGAGCTTTATGTTTACTTGTGATATTTACCCCTAGGTATTTAAACTGATCTGCTATGGTAAAAGGTAGGGTGTCTAATCTAATATTATATGCTTGTGAGTTCACTGGAAAGAGTATACTTTTATTCAGATTAATTCTAAGACCAGATAGCTTTTGAAATTCTGTTAGTGCTGTTAAAACAGCAGGGACAGTGTTTTCTGGGTCCGATATATATAAGACCATATCATCTGCATATAGAGAAATTTTCTGTTCCAGTCCTTCTCTGACAATCCCCTTTATCTGATAAGAATTTCGGCAGTGAACCGCCAGTGGTTCAATAGCGATTGCAAACAACAGTGGCGACAAGGGACATCCTTGTCTGGTACCACGTTCTAGTTTAAAGTAGTCTGAGCAAATTTTATTAATACAAACTGAAGCTTCTGGACTGGTATACAGTAGTTTGATCCAAGCACAAATATTCGGGCCAAACGCAAATTTCTCCAATGCAGTGAAAAGGTAATTCCATTCGATCATGTCAAATGCCTTTTCTGCGTCTAATGATAGTAATATCTCTGGGGTGTTTGATTTTGCTGGTGAATATATAACATTAAACAAGCGTCGGAGATTTGAAGATAGATGTCGGCCTTTAATAAATCCAGTTTGATCTTGTGATATTACCGAGGGCAGCACTTTCTCCATCCTTCTAGCTAGGATTTTTGAGAGTATCTTAACATCATTATTTAGGAGTGAAATTGGTCTATATGATGCACATTGTAACAAGTCCTTATTTTGTTTAGGAAAGACGGTGATTAATGTTTGTCGAAATGTTTGAGGTAGTATTTGGTGGTCTTTAGCTTCTGTAAATGTTACCAATAAGAGTGGAGCTAGCTGAGTGGAGAATTTCTTATAAAACTCTACGGGGTAACCATCAGGGCCTGATGATTTCCCGCTTTGTAGTGACTTTATAGCGTCTAGTAATTCTGTTAGCGTTAGAGGTTTATCCAGTTCCTCAGCACTTAAAGCATCTATTTGTGGTATTTGTGAATTATCCAGAAATGCATTAGATTGCGTGTTGTCTTCTTTGGGCTCAGTGGAATATAAAGACTTATAGTAATCTCTAAATGTGTGCATTATTTTATTATGGTCGATGATTTCTTCTCCATTCTTGTTGGTGATTACTGGTATTGCATTGTGAACTTCTTGTTTATGAATTTGTTGAGCTAAAAGCTTATTAGCTTTTTCTCCGTGTTCATAGTAATGCTGTCTAGACTTATAAATAAGTTGTTCAGTTTCTTTAGTTGTTAAGATGTTAAGTTCTGTATGCAGGGCCTGCCTTTTCCTGTGAAGAGCTTCACTTGGACGCCTGGCTTGTTCTTCATCTATTCTAGTAATTTCATTTCTTAGCTCTGACACTTTCTTGGTTTCTAATTTATTTCTATGGGAAAGATATGAAATAATCTGGCCTCTTAAGAAGGCCTTTAGAGTTTCCCAGAGTGTTCCTGCAGAAACCTCTGTGGACGTGTTTGTCTCTAGGAAGAAGCTGATTTGTTTGGATATAAATTCTGTGCAGTTCTCGTCTGCCAATAAAAGAGGGTTAAGACGCCATCTGCGAGGTGAGTATGAGGAGCTTATTGATTTTAGCTCCAAGACTAGAGGGGCATGGTCAGAGATAACAATAGTGTCATATTTGCATGATTTAGTTGTAGGCAGGAAATTATTATCTATAAAAAAATAATCAACTCTTGAGTAGCTATAATGCACTGGTGAGTAGAACGAATATGTTCTTGAGTTTGGGTTAAGAAACCTCCAGGGGTCTGATAAGTTGTGATCATTTAAAAACTGTGTAATTATCTTTGCAGTATTAGATGTCGTCCCCCCTGTCACAGGAGTCCTATCTAAGAGTGGATTTAAAACACAATTAAAGTCCCCAGCCATTATAATTTTATGAGTGTTCACATTGGGAATGGATGCAAATAGATTTTGCATGAATTCCTTATCATCAACATTGGGTGCATAAACATTTATCAAAATCATTTTACTGTTATATAAGTTGCCCATGACCATCACATATCTCCCTTCAGGGTCCGACACTACCTCTGATGCTACAAATGGAACTGTTCTATGTATGAGAATTCCCACCCCTCTAGTTTTCTTTATAAAGCTAGAATGGAACATTTGGCCAGTCCAGCCTTTTTGTAATCTGAACTGATCCTTGGTTAGTAAGTGGGTCTCCTGTAGAAATACTATTTTAGCGTTTAAGCCTGTTAGGTGAGAGCATACTTTCTTTCTCTTTAATTCGTGATTCAGGCCTTTAACATTCCAGCTCACAAAGTTAACTGTCCCATCATGGAGACATTGATTCTGAGTTTTTAATGTCATTTATAGTTTTAATTGGTAATATGGCAGTTTTAATCTTAGTTTCAAGATTCCCCATGAGTTGTTGCATTTTAGCCTGTTGTTGCATTGATATTTATAATTATAAGGATTACAAGAATAGATTAGATATAACCTGCTCTCCTTCTCTCCCCCCTTTATCCCCCCACCCCCCCATTTTGCCTCCCCACATGAGGCTAGATCCCACTTCGCGATGTTCCAGTCCTCTGACATACGAAGAGACAGAGCACGTCCAAAACAAAACAAACCCCACCCTGCAGCGGCGTTACAGAATTAAAACAGAGATATCTTTTACAGTTAAATCCTTAATACTATCTGCCGAAAATGTTCTCATTAACAATATTTAAGCTTGAAATAATCAGCTGAACACCTGAATTTCTGCCTGCCATATGCACATTTAGTTTAATTCTTTATTACTTACTATAGTAGATTCTTGGGTCTTAGGCAGTTCTGTTGTTTTTTTTTTCTTCTTATGGTTCATTGTTTATTTATTAACTAAACACCATCAATCAGCAATTCCATGGAGACAATATATTATGAAAATGCTGGTGGGTTTTGGAAATGTATAATCTTTACTGACACATTGGAACTGGTAACCTGAAAGTAAAGGGATCAGAAAACAGAATGAATAAAACAGACAGAATCAGGTCTGGTCAAAAGCCAGAGAATGAAACAATATAGATAGTGTGAAGAAATAACACAAGTACACAAGCATAAAGGTTTGGGATCCTGTCCCGTATACTGTAACACAAAAGGATCTTCAGTATTTTCAACAACTCAAATGACATCGAAGGAGGGGTAGACAGACACTTTATAAGGGGATGCTGGGAAAACCGTGGTGCTGGATGGAGCAGTGATGTCATCATAGGGGGGACCATAGGGATAAAAGGAACCCGGAAGTGCTGTGGCGCTTTGAATAGTCCGGGCAGTATTATGGCAGCGGAGCCTCGTTCTTTCTGAAGGAATAAAGAGAGAGAGGGGTTAGTATGCTGCCATTCTCCCCTGGCACGATTTGTCGTGTTGTGTGTCGGGTCCTTAAACTGCTTCCCATGCGCACGTGAGTGACATGACTCCCCCTTCAGCCCAGACCCATCGGGTCGGGCGATCTGAACCGAGAGGTCGTGAACCTGTGAGAGTGCATCAGCGTTGGCCTGCAGGTTACCTCGACGATAAATGACGGTGAACTTATACAGCTGCAGGTCTAAAAACCACCTGGTAACCTGAGCATTCAAGTCCCTGTGAAGCGCCATCCACTGGAGGGTGGCATGGTCCGTCACCAGGGTGAACTCCTGGCCCAGCAGGTTGTACCGCAGGTGAGTTACCACCCACTTGATGGCCAAGGCTTCCCGCTCCACTGCTGCATACCTTGTCTCCCGGTCCAGCAGTTTCCGGCTCAGGTAAATGACTGGGTGCTCGACACCATTGACGCTTTGGCTCAGCACGGCAACGAGACCTGTGTCCAAAGCATCGGTCTGGAAGAGAAACAGAATCGAAAAATTAGGTGTTCTCAAAATTGGTGCCGTAGTGAGGGCCATTTTTAAGTCACTGAATGCCCGTTCTGCTACGTCGTTCCACACCACATATAAAGGGGCCCTTTTCTTTGTCAACTCTGTCAAAGGGGCGGCCTTCTCAGAAAACCGGTGGTAGTAGCTTGCTAATCCTAAGAAAGCTTGCACCTGTTTTTTGACCATCAGACGGGGCCATTCCAAGATGTTTTTCATTTTGGAGCACTGTGGTTTCACGAGTCCTCCCCCTACTAGGTAGCCCAAATATCTGGCTTCGTTCAACCCGAAGAAACACTTCTTGGGATTGATGTGCAGCCCGGCTTTCGCTAGCGTCAGCAGGACCGCTTAAACATGCAGTACATGTTCCTCCCTGGTGCTGGAAAAAATGACCACGTCATCAAGGTAGGCGGCACAATAGGACTGGTGGGGCCGAAGCACTCTATCTATCAGACGTTGGAAGGTTGCTGGTGCCCCGTGCAGCCCAAATGGAAGTACCTTGTACTGCCAGTGTTCACTAGGAGTGCTGAATGCAGTTTTCTCTCTGGCGGATGCCGTTAAGGGAATTTGCCAATACCATTTGTCATGTCAAGAGTAGTCAAGTAACGAGCCATCCCCAGCCTCTCGAGAAACTCATCCACTCGAGGCATGGGATAAGCATCAAACATGGAGACCTGATTAAGACGTCTGAAGTCATTACAGAATCTCCATGAGCCGTCTGGCTTGGAGACGAGAACGATAGGACTGGACCAGGGGCTGTGACTCTCCTCAATAATGCCGAGTCCAACATCCATTGCACCTCCAATTCTACCTCAGCACGTTTCGCCTCTGGGAGGTGATAGGGTTGTTCCCTGATGACCACCCCTGGGTCTGTCACGATGTCATGCTGAATCACCGAGGTCCGGCCTGGTGCTTCACTGACCACCTCCAGGACAGACAGGATCTAACTTTCGAGCTCCTGCCGTTGGTGGGAAGTCAAATTGTGGCCGAGGTTAAGGGTGTGCTTTTTGGAGAAAAGGGGTGGGGGGATGGGTGTGGCAGGAAGCAGGTCTTCTTCCCTAGCTTTCCAGGGCTTCAGTAAGTTAATGTGATACACCCTCTTGCTCGGTCGACAGTTTGGCTGACTTACCAAACAATTGACGAGCCCTTTTCTCTCTTTCACCTCGTATGGACCCTGCCAATGGGCCAGCAATTTCGAGTGGGAGGTGGGCACAAGCACCAGTACACGATCTCCCGGCTGAAATTCATGCAGGGAGGAATTTCGGTTATAATTCCGGGCTTGTGCTGTTTGAGCCCTGGACATGTGCTCTTTAAGTAATGGCTGAATTTTATCCAATCTATCGCGTAAGTACGTGATATTTCCTAAAATGTTTGTGGAGGGAACACCCATATAGGACTTCAAAAAGGGAAAACCCTGTAGAGGCTTGTGGCACCTCCCGGTAAGCGAAAAGTACCAAGGGCAAGAGCTGGTCCCAGTTCCTACCGTCCTATTAGCAGTATTCATTATTTAAACAAAGTTAACAATTTATCTGTAAAATGTAACATACATATTTTTAATGCATTTCATCATGAAAGTGATATCAAGTATAAATCTAAGAATTCTAATTGTGCAGAGAGCTGGAATATTATAAATTTAATGTGTTCTGTGTGGCGATGCTGCTTGCCACTGCTGTCAGGTCAGGAGGATGCCCCAGAAGCACGTAGTGATTTAACAACTGGGTCGGTTTTAAGATGATGTTTACGATGATCTGTTTTAATGATAAAGTAAACTACGGGATTAAAGAGGACATTTTGAGTTTAAAGCTGAAATTTTCCATTTTAATCACAAAATAGGCATTTTCATTATGTCCTTACTTTTTTTTCTTGTTGGCTCAAATATGCCGCCGTACATTCTGATGGTATTGTAAAGGTGCAAAAAAAAAATGGTATGTGAGACTTTTAGAATATATTGTGTCATGACTTTGGGGAATATGCAACGCTTGAATATCAAAGCACCACAAATGCATTTGTATGTTTGCATTTTGCTTCACCACATCAAACCATTCATCAAACATCGAAGCATGCACATCGATCCTGGAGGATCCTAAAAGCGTAGCAAGAAATTCAGGCTAAAATTCAGGGTTTGAATGTGGAGAGTTATGACGATATTCCAGAAGAAGATGACATGACTGTATTTGGATAAATGTATATTGTTGTACATAGATAAATATAAGATATCCCCTGTAAATAAGCCTTAGTGCATCTTTTGTAGCAAAAATTAATATAAGACCCTGTCTTATTTTCGGGGAAACACAGTAGTGCCTTTTCCCATCTATCTATCTATCATTAGACACTACTTTAATATATATTATATAGTGCCTTTTCCTATCTAACTATATGTCTGTCTGTCTAGTCTAGTCTAGGATACTGTTAGATTTGCCATTCAGTTCAGTTCATTTTCATATTGTTATATTTATTTTGTGTTTGTTTTTGACGTTGTTTTGTCTCGATTCAGATATTTTCTTTGTATTCTGAGACTCAAGAAGGCCACAACCTATATGAAGTGATGAAAATATTGTAATTAATGTGTGAGATCATGGCACAATCTTGGTAAGTGAGACTATAGATTTGATGGTTAATTTTACTACATTTTTGAACATAAAAGACCTAATTGCTTGTGCTCATGAATACAATATTTTTTGCTTTTAAATGACCTATATTTCTTGAATAATTTTTATTTTATTTCTGAACTGTGGTGTTTCAGTACTCATTAGAAGCTAGTTATTTTAGGTAGGTTTTCATGTGTACCATTGACCTTTAGAGTAGAGAAAGTAATCAATTGAAAGTTAGACACTATCGTGTTAGTTTTTTTATATCAGGTTAATGTCACCACGATATGGCACCACTATTCGCGATATTCTTAACACTACCTGCTGTTTTATTTTTCTTTATTCAGTTGTTTCTTTTTATAATGCCTATGTAACTAAGAAGCATATTTTGTCCAACTGTTTATTTATTAATGCATTATTTTGGTCATGCTGCTGAGTTGCTCTGGCTAGTATACCTATTCTTGTTAGGCTGTGCTTTCTTTTTGACAGGACTTTGAAAAAAATAGAAAGTACAGTACATTTGATTCCAGGGTCAGTTAGGATTGAGATTTTGTTTTCAAACTTATATTCTTTATTTGTTGTTAATTGTTTGATTTTGCAGTGTCCTTTTTGTTACTGTCTATTGAGCAGTATTTTGCTACATGGCTGTTCTGGTGCTGTTTCTATGACATCTCAATTGTGATACAAGCCTACACCTTGCAAAATGTAAAACAAATCCATAAAAGTAATTGTAATGAACAGCTCAGCTCCTGAGAGCTCTAAAATGAAGGGAGATGATAAAGAAAGACAAAGGTGTGCACTGGGACAGCAAAGGGTAAAAACAGTACAATAAAAACTAGAGGCAGGTTGAAGTCAAAACCAAATAATCAATCCAACTACAAGGGCCTACTAGAGAAAAATGTTGGCTAGCACTGAGAGAACTGAGAGAAGATGAATCTCCACTGAGGGACAACACCTGTAATACAAAGACTGACAGTGGCCCTAAGCAGTAAATACACAATAAATAAATAATCAAAAGTGTACAAATATAGCATCATTCACAACAATAATATAATAATAACTAATACACAAAAAGTAAGAAAAAATGACAGAAATAACAATAAAATGGAAACTAAAGATAAGCCAAGGAATAAACCCTGGCTGCAACACAACAAATAGGACTTAAACGATAATAAAGGAGTGTGAATTCTTCAGTAAATGTGAGGCTCTGCTCTGGTAATTTACACAGTCAGTTTAATGATTCCATTGAGAATGCCCAGTGTCTGATAGTTTATCTAAATATGTTGAGATTTACTTCCGTTCAACTGTTACCATGATAATTATCTCTAGCCACAGCATCTAAATCTAAAATTTCAGCATCAGTGAAGTTTGAAAATGGAATGTGAAATTTTCGTTTCATTTTGGCTCAGTGTTCTTATATTATTAGACTGTAATAACCCATTATTTACTGCCTCTCCGTTACTTTAAATGATCTTTGGTAGTAAGCCTAACATTTAAAGTATAAAAGCAGAATACCTAAACTTTTATTGTCTTGCAGTTGTTACAGTAGGGCAGTTATATAAGCTGCTGTAACATTTTTCCCCCTGAAATAAGCAAAAAGCTTAAATATATTAATTTTATTATTTGTTTGCATCCCCTGTGCTTTCCAAACTAGATCATCACTCAGTCACAGTTTTGTGGCATACAGTGTAAATTTACAAAAGGAACATGAAATGAAAGAGGAAATTTGTTGAGTTAGTACAAGTAGCTCCTCTCATCTACGATAACTGCCTTGTGCAGCATCTGTTTAAGCATGTGCTCAGTTTGGGGTCTTGGTTTGCTCCCCGTCCTTTTTCTCAGAAGGTACAAAATGGATTCTCATGGAAAACCTGGGATAAACATGCTGCTTTTTTAAGAGAAATGCAGATCCTGGAGCTGACCAGGAAGTATATGTATAAACATTCTCTGCAGTGAGGTCCAACAAATGCTGACGTTGCACAAAGTCAGGTGATCCAAAGGCTGAATAAAAGGAGAGAGGAAATCTCAGGGATTCATGTTGCATCTTTAGAATGAGAAGGCAGCATGGCTCTACCTAATTTTCAGTTTTATTAATTGGGCATACATACAAACATACAAGCTATAAAAACCTGGACTGACACAAATAGACGAACACACACTAGCTTGGTCCATAATAGAAATGAAATCCTGCAGTACTTCTTTATATTCCTTGCTTTCTATACTAGTAAATACAACGTATTGTCAATATAGTAACAACCCAATTGCGCTTCATTCACTCAGTAGGAAGCACTTTAAGTTAGAGAATATTTTATCCGTGGCACCTCTACATGATAACCACCTATTTCCATCCTCTCAACCTTATACAGTTTTTAATGTTTGGAAAACAACTGGGATTAAATCATGCACAGATTTGTATATAAATAACGTCTTCTCATCCTATGAACAATTATATTCCAAATTATCCAATTAGTCACCCATCAGCACAATTTTTCCACTATGTCCAAATTAGAACCTTTCATAATCGAAAACTGCCCAATTTGCCTCACCTCTCATCTATTTCTATTCCAGTCTTGGGGACCAAGACAGCATTTCTATAATATATAAAACATTTTAAAGTCCCTTCCTTTTAAAAATCCCAGAGTACAGTGGGAAAAGAATATTTTACTCTACATTACAGAAAAGAAGTGGAAGGGGCCACGCACAGAATTCACTCTATCTCCATACAGTATGTGCAAAACATTCAATTATTCAACTCAAAATCTTTTATTGAGCGCATCTATCTCACTTAAAATTGTCAAAAATGTATCCAGGGCAAGGTTCAACCTGTGAATGTTGCAATCGAGCTCCATCCTCACTAGGTCACATGTTTTGGGAGTGTACCAAATTAACATAATTCTGGACAAAAAATGTTTAAATGCGTATTAGACAGCCTTGGTGTCACAATCCCTCCTAATCCATTAAAAGCTGTGCTTGGTGGACTCTCAGATGAGCTTAAAGTGGAGAAGGACAAACAAACTGTAATTGCCTTTACTTCACTATTACCACGTAGACTTATCTTGCTCATCTGGAAGAATCCTAACCCACCTCTTTTAAGTCAGTGGGTAACTGATGTTATATACTATTTGAAATTGGAAACAATCAAGTTCTCACTTAGAGTATCTTGTTCAAAACTTTTTAAAAAACTGGCAGTGCCTAATCAATAATATTTTACAATAAGCATTTATATTGGGGGAAAAGACTCCTTTCATTCTTTACTACTATCAATAGTTTTCCGCTTGTTGTTTGCCTTCCTCTGTTTCTCATGGGTGGGGGTTAATTTGAATTTAGTTTTGTTAAGTTTTGACTTGATTGTATGTAATGTTATATGTTTTTAATAAATTCAATACAAAAAAGAATGAGAAGGGGCTTTGCTGCAACAGATTCTGGAATTACAAATACAAAATCTCTCAAACCCTGCAGACCCATGTTTGCCGAGAGCGTACAAAGAAATTGTGTTCAGTGCGTTCATTAAATCATTGGGATCCCACAATTTTGTGGATTAAGGACAGTTGACTGAATTCCTGTTTCATTTTTTATATTTTGTGTAATAAATATATTGCACTCTGGGATCAGGATGTTTAAACATTTAAGGATGTGGAAATGAATGTATATTAAAGACTTGTTTTAAGGGTTTGAATGCCTCTTTTTACTTCTTAAATCTTTTAGCAATTTGTTAAAATCTTCCTTGGGTTATAAACTGATAACACTAATCTCAAAAGTATCTCTTGCAATGAAAGCAGTAATACGGTGCTATCAATAAAAATGAAGCAGTTACAGACTGTAAGCCAGTAGACACATTTACAGTTATTCTCGATCGTTTTGATGCAGTTCTTATACAAAGAACATTTTCCTACTCTTAATGCAGTTCTCAAATCAGTAACGCGTTTCCCTACCCACATTAGCATTTCTCATTGTGTTTTACACACTGCTATTGTTTCTACACATACTTGACTACTAAAGACATTTGGTTATTGTACTGTCCAGCAATGCATTAGTTTTTTCAACCAAATCACTTTCAACTTTTTTCAAATAGGCATGAAAGAGCAAGGCCAATTACATACTGTCAGTGTTAGTAGCAAATTACCATTCAAATGAAAGCAAATAGAAACACGTTCTCAGAAGAGGTTTAGTTGTAATAAATAAAAGCATATTCTCTCAATTTTGTATTACAGGTGCATGTCATGGCACTGCAGTAATTACACACAAGCGTATATGATGCTCAAGTTTCACCCAGTGAATAGTGCTGAAAATGGACCAGGAAGAAGGTGTCATGCAGGTACAAGAACCAAACTTTGTGAGAGGTCATGGTGTCCGAATGTGTGGTATGGCAAGGGGGAGAGGAACACACAGAGGACAAGTAAAATTCAGGAGCAGAGGTAGAGGGAGAGAAATGAAAAGGTTCTATAGTGTGTTTAATGAAATAAGAGCAACAATTGTCGACCATGTCATCAACCATGGCCTAAGTGTGGCTGAAGCTGATTGATGGGTGCAGCCTCAGGTGGCATTGTCTATAGTGGCTTCTGTAATACGGACATTCAAGAATGAGAACAGGTATCTGATCCCACATTTACTGTATTTCTCTATTATATGCAACATTACATTTCTTCAGTTTAGTGTAAACAGCAGAATATAAAAATTGATAAATTGATGACTTTTGTACTGTCCAAATAGTACCACTGCCAGGGACATTTTAACAGCATCATAGGCCCCTGGGCAAAGTAGTATGCTGGGGTCCCTGTTTTGATAGGAAAACAGAAACATATATAGGCATCAAAAACATTGTGGGTCCCTATGCTCTTGGGCCCCGGCAAGTGCCCATACATTGTGCCCTGACCACTGCCTCATATTAGTGGGAGAGGGCCACTTTTGACACAGAAGTAGCAGGTGGCAATTGTGGACATGGAGAGAGAAAACAATGCTATTAGGCTAAAAGAGATTCAGTAATCTGTTGTGGAGGACAATGGAATTTTTCAAAACATTTCCTCTATGAGTCTCTCCACCTTAGACAGGGTCCTGAAAAGACATGGTGTCTCTGCAAAACAGCTGTACAAGGTTCCATTTGAGGGGTGAGAGAGTAACAGAGCTTAGACACCTGTATGTACAGCGTCACACACGTGCAATTGGAGGGCAGCCAAAAGGACCAACGGATGGGGATCTAAGATGGCGTACTAATGCTTCTTTCCTTTTCTCCCCAGAAAAACCGAAGAGCAAACGCATTTCAGTACTTGAATTTTACACCAAGACACAATACCATCATGAGAAAAACTTCCCTCCATGATGACTTCACCTCTAGTCGCCTTGCGATGATCTCCTCCGTCACACTCTGCTCATGTCCTGTCCTCCCTGTACTTACTTCCAGTTCTTTCACCATACATACATTCGTCTTCTCACCATTAATTGTCAATTGTATATTACAACTCTGGCCATGCTGTGGGAAACAATGACTTTGTTAGTTCACCGACAGTACATGGGGACGGTTCCCCAACCCTTAATCTGTCTCTCTGGTGTCTTTTTCTTCACAACAAGTTAGGATATAAAAATGTTTTCTGTTTTTTCTAAGATACAGTATTTGAAATATTTATAATGTAAACACTCTTTTTGGATTTTACAGAGAATATTTGAGTTGGAAGCCAATGAGACGCCACACAATTGTGTGTATGTGGATCAGGCAGGATTTGACCCAACTAAAGTAGGCAGACGTGGTGGATTAGCCAGGCCAGTGTGGGGGCAACATCACAATGTGTTCTGCTATTGCTGAACATGGGGTACTTCACCATGCTGTAGCCAGTGGCCCTGCAACACAGACCGGCTTCTTCAGTTCTTTGATGGGCTCTACAATGCCCTTATTCCCAAAAATGAAGGGTGATAGTGAAAGCCAACATGCTACTTCATGTGGTAATTTGGGACAATATAAGTTTTTACTACTCCAGCTGTGTGAGGGAATGGTTTAAAGCCCACCAACAAATGATAATGGAGTTTCTGCCACCATATTCACCATTCCTCAACCCAACTGAAGAATTCTTCTCTGTTTGGACATGGAAGGTGTATGATCAACAGCCTCATAATCAGATATCCTTACTGGAAGCAATGAATGCTGGCTGTGAGGAAGTCACACCTGATTCTTGTTGAGGATATGTGTGATATGTAAGAAGATTTTACACTCTCTGTCTCAGAAGGGAAGATCATCATCAGGTGTGATGTGGACACAATGATGTGGCCTAATAGAGAGGAGAGACAGGATGTCACTTAAGACATTTTATATTTTGCAGTAATTTTAGATTTATATATGCATATAAATATATGTTGTGTGACTTTTCTGTACTATATAGTAGTCAGTGCTATGTTCTAAGTTTGTATATTTTTTCTTTGTCCATTTTCTGATGCATAAAGTTTCAGGTGTATCATTTTGCTTTTCTCACTTTCAGCAATTATATTGCGTAAAGTTTCAAATAAATGCTTCACATTTCATTGATCTTTATCTTCATTAGGTGTACATTTTTTGCAGTACTCTTTTCAATATCAATAAGGTTTTGATAAAAGTATAAAAACATTTGGTGTCTAAGTCTTTTCACAGTGCTGAAGTGATTGACTTTGCATGTTTGAACACACATGAAAAAAGTTGTTGATTGTTTTAGTGTCACAGGTGAGTCTGTATTATGACAAATGCCTTAAAGGTTTTCAGAACTGCACTACGAGTGGTGAGAATGACGTTTCTGATGTGAGAATTGCAGCAAAGCGATTGAGAAAAACTGTAATACTCGTACTTCAATTATGATTTGGAAACAGGTTTTCATTGTCACTTTCCACTTGTTAGGAAAACATGAGTGAAATGACACTACCAAAATTCTAACAAAATTATTTAAAGCATACAGTACTTCACCTGGAATGTTGCCCTTTGAGTATGTCTATGATTTTTAAAACTATGATATTGTATTTTACTTCTTGTCTTGTACTACTGGTGTTGTTAAGGAACAAATGAGTTGTCTAAGGATTTTAGTGAGTGGCAAAACATTATGAGACGGTACTGATAATGAGATATGTTCAGGGTCAAGAAACAAAGTTGTAACCAGGAGAATGGATTATGAAAATGTTAACCAAGGAGTAAGCCAAAAATCAATGGTCAAGGGTGCAAGTGAGATTTGGGAAACCAAAAATCAACCCAAAACTAGAGACCACTTGGAAGTAAACTAAACTACACTATTCACCAGTGAGGGATAGAGAATACAGAAACTCTTTATAGTGTCAGTCCAGTGACTTCATTAATATGATTATCGAGGTCATATGACTGTGTTGTGTAAATAGTAAAAACAAAACATTAGCCAAAATTAACTTTTCCAAAAATGATAAAAATAAAAAAGAAACAACAAAAATGTGACCTGCTGGTCCCAAAAAGCACAAAATACACAAAACATGGGAATAAACATTAATTATTACTACAAGTGTATACAGTAATCCCTCCTCCATCGCGGGGGTTGCGTTCCAGAGCCACCCGCGAAATAAGAAAATCCGCGAAGTAGAAACCATATGTTTATATGGTTATTTTTATATTGTCATGCTTGGGTCACAGATTTGCGCAGAAACACAGGAGGTTGTAGAGAGACAGGAACGTTATTCAAACACTGCAAACAAACATTTGTCTCTTTTTCAAAAGTTTAAACTGTGCTCCATGACAAGACAGAGATGACAGTTCAGTCTCACAATTAAAAGAATGCAAACATATCTTCCTCTTCAAAGGAAACAGAGAGGAAAGCAAACAAATCAATAGGGCTGTTTGGCTTTTAAGTATGCGAAGCACCGCCGGTACAAAACTGTTGAAGGCGGCAGCTCACACCCCCTCCGTCAGGAGCAGGAAGACAGAGAGAGAGAGAGAGAGAGAGACAGAGAAAAACAAAGTCAAAAATCAATACGTGACCTTTGAGCTTTTAAGTATGCGAAGCACCGTGCAGCATGTCGCTTCACGAAGCAGCTGCACACAGAAGGTAGCAACATGAAGATAATCTTTCAGCATTTTTAGACGAGCGTCCGTATCGTCTAGGTGTGCGAACAGCCCCCCTGCTCAATCCTCCTACGTCAGGATCAGAGAAAGTCAGCGCAAGAGAGAGAGAGAGAAAGTAAGTTGGGTAGCTTCTCAGCCATCTGCCAATAGCGTCCCTTGTATGAAATCAACTGGGCAAACCAACTGAGGAAGCATGTACCAGAAATTAAAAGACCCATTGTCCTCAGAAATCCGCGAACCAGCAAAAAATCCGCGATATATATTTAAATATGCTTACATATAAAATCTGCGATAGAGTGAAGCCGCGAAAGGCGAAGCGTGATATAGCGAGGGATCACTGTATACCCTTATTGAACATCTGCAAACAATCTGACCTAAAGTATGATCTAACTTTTTGAAGATTAATATTCATTTCAAGTTTATTGTCATGTGTACATGGTACATAATGTACAGTAGTGTAATGAAATGGCATGAACAGTTGGCACTAATAGCAGACCAACAAAATGGATACACATAACAAATATATATATTGTGATGAGAACGACACAGATACATCAAAAAGGTTTGGGGTAGCCACCCATATATTATGCCTTGGTTGGAAAAGGCTGATTTTCAGTTGAGTTGTGTTCAGGTTGAAGTCCAAAACAGAACTGATTTCGGTTTGACAAGATGGCAGAGTTAAAGGCCATGGCAGGAAGTGATGTCATTGAGGCCAGAACCGGAAGTGACATTCTTGGGACCAGAAGTGACGTCTTCCGTGGCGCCGGGACCGGAAATGACATCATCAATTTTGGTACTAGAAGTGACATCATCAAAAGTCCCCGCACCTAGTGGGATTTCTCAAGGATAGTCTGCAGAGGATGGAGAAAGAGAGTGTTAGTGCAGCTCAACACCCACTGGTCTGGCGTGGTATTACTATTATTTAAGCCCTCTAGCTGCTTCCCATGCGCACGTGTGTGACAATGCTGTATATATATATATATATATATATATATATATATATATATATATAACACACTAAGTATATTCACTGTGTTTTTTTAGTTAGACTGTTTCTTACAGTATATGTTATTATGACTGGCTATTCAGTGACATTGCAACCTTTAGACAGACACTAATTCTTATAACTAAAACAAACTCGGTAAAACTTTTTACTGAGTCTGTTGCAGGTTGGATGAGTAGAAAAACACAAGAACATTTGTCTCTGAGGTCTCCTTCAAGAAACCATACTCTTAGACTAATTGGATCTTATGTAACTATTCAATGCAGTCCTCATTTCTTGTTTAACTGTTAAACCTTATGGTTTATTACTCACTCTGTCCACTTTTTACAACCTGAAGATCACAAATATTCATTATTTTTGAAGTAAACATCAGGGGCCTCATGTATAAACGGTGCGTACGCACAGAAATATTGCGTAAGAACGTTTCCACGTTCAAATCGCGATGTATAAAACCTACACTTGGAGTAAAGCCACGCACTTTTCCATGGTACCTCATACCCTGCAGTGCTACTGTTCCTGTGTGGTTACCCTTTCTTAGATCCAAATTCATGACGGCGGCTTTATCAAATACACTGAAATTAACCGCATATTGTTCATAAATGTAATGCATCTGATTGTAATTAACCTGTAACAATATAATGGTCCACAGAATGGTCAGACTATTCTAAATACCATAACTGCTTTAGCGTTGTTACTCTCACTGCACCTTCTTCTTCTTCTGTCAGCTGCTCCCGTTAGGGGTTGCCACAGCGGATCATCTTTTTCCATATTACTCTCACTGCACCACTCGGAGTATTTATATCACTGTATCTGAGTGTGAATCACAGATCTACAGCAGCTGATCAGAAAGAGAATTATCGGTATACAGCACTCGCTGCCTCAGCCATTCGTTATTTGAACTGTTCTCATCCGACCAATGCTTCACAGCCTTTCCTGTTCGGACCTCGCAGTTCACAAACAGTTTCATCCCAAGAACTCTAAACGCACTCAATCAGTCCATCAAGTGCTCCTTGTAGAACTGTTTGTACTTGCAAGTTACCGTGAGGTAATTGTACTTATGATACAGTTATAATATTGCACAACCTGAGCCACTTTATAAAGCGCGTATTTACATATGATGATGATATCATTTTTAAGATGAAATGCAGCAAAATATGTTGATTATATTATACAGATAAAACTTTAACTTCAACTACACGGTGCCGCAGCGCTAGCAACGAGCTTGAGCTTTGTTCACGGATTGTTTCTGCCTCGCCCTGTTTTCATGCTGTGGCTGGCGCGACACTGAAAGGATAGATGGATAGAATAATTAAACATTACAAAGATATTTCGATGTTCCTTAAAAGTTTTGAAGAATCGGCATTCTAAGCTTACAGATGGCTTAACGTCTATTACAGAGCTGATTGTGTGGTGATTGGGTATTTGGAGAAAGAAAAGTAAGGACAGGAATTGGGGGTTAGTATGTTTGAAAAAGACAGTACTCTGTAATAAAGCATTTCATTGAAGATCGCGCATGGCGCAGCAAGCATCTTGTGTAAGACATGAACAATCACTGCGCCACCGTGTTCCCATGTTTAATAACATGCTTTAACTCATATCATCATGAAAATGATATCACGTATACTTCTCAGTATTTTAATTATTCAGAGAGCTGTAACATTACGAACGTAATGGATTCTGTGTCCTGTCGGAGGAAGAGCACGTAGTGATTCAGGCACATAGAGCACATATAAGATCAAATATACAACAAAGCATTTAAAGTGCTACCTTAGTTACGATGGGATTTGAGAAACTAGTAAATTAAACGATTTTAAGGTGAAGTTTATGATGTTCTACTTTAATGACAAAATAAACTATGTGATTAAAGGGTAAATTTCGAGATTAAAGTTGACACTTCATGCTTTTTTCACATTGTGTGCCTTTTTTTTCACTGTATCCTAATAAGCTTTCATATGACACTCAGACGGTGGGCTACGAGTCGTCTTTTCACGCCGACTTTGATATGTTGCAACTTCTTTTTTATTTCGGGCACTGTGCGACTTTGTGAACTTGAGCTTTCGAGTTTCTCCGACACGCTATGTCACTCGATCAACTTCCTTTTGTTGCTTATATAACTGTTTAAACCAACAAATACTACATTTTTCTTTGCCTCCATTTGGTATTCGCTAAAATTCTTCTATTTTTCCTCGTACTTTTGCCATTGCCTTTTCACAGAACGCTGGGCTTAAGGGCTATTTATATTGATTTGCATATTCAAAGAGGCATAATTCTAGGAGGAGTTGGGGCGGGACAGCAGGTGCGTGCACGTGCGTTTATTTCCACGCTAAGCGGGATTTATGTAGCGGAAGAACGTGGAAGTTGGTGAACACACAGATTCCTGCATCTGGATTTTTCTGTGCGTAAGCACATTTTGGCTTTTGTGCTTACGTCATGTTATAGTGTGAATTCTACGCACGGCGTTATGCATGAGGCCCCAGGATTTTGTATTTTAGTGGACTTTTACATCAGGGTCCTGGTTTAATTTCATAATACAACTTTGTGTTATGTGTTTGTTTCAGTGTTATTGTCATGTTGAAGCTTTTGTACCTCCACTTTTGAAGGCCTGAATCTCTTACTCAAACAGTTTCAAATTAAAAAGAACAGAATCCTTCCTATTCCGGTGTTGTTTGGATTTAAAATCATTTAAAGGCATTCATTTTATTTATTCTGATATTCTTGAATTTAAGCTTAGCGTTTATAATATCGTTGCCCCAGACCACAGTCCAGGTATTTAAAAACTTTTTTGATTGAAAAAAATGGTGTGAATAATGTAGCACTTATCCAATTTATATAATTTTATCATAAAAAGAATGTCACCAGATTTTTAAATATCTTCTTCTACACATTGTTTTTTTACCAAGTAGTGATTTTTCCTGTTCTTTCTTAGTCAGCGGCCTACTGCATGCAGCTCAGACCATGATGAGGAGTTTTCATGAAGGCATCATTTATTGGCTGTGCTCAGTTGTTAATAAATTGATAATCTGCACTTAGCAAGGCAACTTTGTGAGTAGAGCCTTGAAAGAGGGTGATAATATGTTCTGCTACAGAAATGAATGGCAAGTTGGTTCCTGCTTGTATATGTATCTGTTTTCAATACACTTCTGTAGTTTTGTATTCTGAAATTGCTTAGAGCGCCAGATGTTTGTATTTAACTCCAGACTGTATTTTCTTTGTTTTACAGGAGATTACTGGTTATTTTTTCAATATAGCTTTCTTACATTTTTTAAATAAGCAGATAAATCCAACCAGCTCATACTGAAAATGGAAATCCCTTGGTTAAATACAATTGGTAGAATGCCATTGTGAATACAAAGAAGAAGCTATTGCTGCTGCCAAATGTGGAACATTAAATATTCCTGAATCCATGGTTTTACGATCAGTTTCAATAATAATTCTATACTCTTTTGATTTAGAAGTTTTTATCAATCTTACCATAGTAACAATCATAAAATCTTTCATTTGAATTTCCTGTCCTACTTCTAGCTACATCTTTTGCTGCTGCTACTCTTAGGTCCAATATTGTATTTAAAAATCAATTCAGTATTTTATTCACATTACAAGTGGCGCAGTGGACTTTGCCATTTCACAGTGTTTGGATCTGATTTGATTCAAAGTGTTGTGATGTCCACTGTGTGAAGTTTATCTGTTGTTCTCCATGACGTCAGTAGGGAGGACCACAAAACAGAAAATAATTCAACCAAATGCACCGAGTTGTCTGTTATGTCCTTCCATTTATTCAGCAATGTCACTCACTTGATGTTGCCATTGCATGACAATAATAATTATTCAGACATCTTTTAAAGTTCTTTTTTTATTGAATATCAACAGTCTTTACTACTATTGAGCCACTTTCTTCTTGCCCCTTGTTACTTCTCATTTAACCCTTTTTGAATGTCATTTTGTCCTAAATTAATTTTTTCTCTGCTCTCATGCTATTATTATTTGTCATTTCAAACTGAGTGTCAACATCTAGCTGGGTAAATAAAAATTAGAATTATTACTTTTTTCTTTTTATGTCTGCTGGATTATTCCTGTTACTTTCAGTTCATGGAGGCTAAGTGCTTAATTAGTAGACCAATCTATTTTAATTTAACAAAGCAAAGCATAAAATCCCACTGGTGTCAGGAAAAGTAACAGAAAAATCTGAGAACTCCAAATTTGTATTTGCCTCAAATTGCTGCTACCTGCAGGGGATAGAAGATATATAGTAAATATAACAGCAGGCGCCTGGGTAAGACTGATCAGCTGTGTAGACAGGTAGAAATGTTTGTCTGTTTGGGGTGAAGTGGACACAATGCTGCATTCCATTTAAAGTGGGAAGTCGGAATTTCAGAGTTCCTGGTCAGAATTTTCAACTGGTACACCCCTCTAAGAAAGATTTCCAAATTCAGAAACTTGAGCCTGGTGTGTCAAGTCTGAGTTTATCTGACTTCATATAATGACATCAATCCAAAATACACACCGCAGACTTTAGTGAAAGCTGTAGTATTATACTGTTTATTAGCACTTCTGTCTACTGTCTGCACTTCCAAGGTAAATAAAATACAGAATGTGGCTAGGAAAGAGGTAAGATTGCTGACAACAGTGGACAATACAGAACAAATGTGTGCATTATTTCTTGCCACAGTTTTATTACATGAAAGATTAATTTGGTAATAAAAGGAAGAAAATCGAGATGGTTCCCTTTCAAGGTTCTGTTTTGATTCCAAATATGGAAATATTCATAAAAATGTATCCATTTTATGGTAATAGAATGAGGTACAAAGCAAGGAACTGCATCGTAGGCCACATTCATAAACTTTATAGTCACTAGTTAAATGCTAAGTTTGTCATTTTTAAGTGGAAGTTATTTCTTAACAAACATGGTATATAGGCATTTGAAATTGTGTTCCAAATCCAAACTTTCTCTATAAATTTTAATAAACATCTTGCCCGCACTGGTACTTTACAGTGAAGCATTTGGAGGAGATTAAGCATTTGCTATATTTTTAAGAGCTGGTGCTTGAAAAAGAATGTTATGCAAGCTTCATTTTCTACTCAAACCATACATCTTATCATCTTACAGTAGACACATTTTTAAATATGTAATTTTGATCAAAAGACCATGTTTTACCTCAGTGGAATCAAAACGTATTCAGACCCCTTCACTCTTTGCACACATTATTGACTAAGTCACTCATAATGACAAAGTAAAAACATTAACTTTTCATGAAAAGTTCTCAAAAGTTTTTAAAAATCAAAAGCTGAATCAAAATCTCTCATTCACATAAGTATTCAAATCCTTAAATTAGGACTTTGTAGAAGTTCCGTTGAGAGCCATTAAACCTTCAACTAACCCTGGGTAAGTCTCATCAAGGCTTACCCCTGGATTTGCACAGATTATCCCATTCTTCTCTCCTCTCAAGCTAAATTAGATTGGATAGGAAGTGTCTGTAAACTGCCATCTTCAGGTTTCTCCACAGATGTCATATGGGGTTTAAGTCTGGGCTTTGGCTGGGCCAGTCAAGGACAGTCAGAGACTTATCTCAAACCCACTCCAGTGTTGTCTTGCTTGTATGCGCATAGTCATGAAGAAAGGTGAACCTTCACCCAGGTCTGAGGTCACTTGTACTCTGGAGCAGCTTTTCTTCAAGGACTATTCTGTATTTGGACATGCCTTCAAAGCATAATGTTGCCACCACCATGCTTCACCATGGGGATGGTATCAGTTAGGTGATGAGCAGTGACTGGTCTTCACTAGACATAGTGCCTGGACTTCTGCCCAAAGAGTTAGATTTGTGTCTCCGCACACTAGAGAAACTTTATTCTCATGCTCTTATAGTCCTTTAACTGTAATACAGTATAGCATCTAGCTACTCTACCATAAACACCTGACTGATAGAGTGTGCTGATATAGCCCTCCTTCCAACAGGGTCCTCCACTTCCGGTGAGAACTTCTGAAGCACTGTTAGAGTGACCATTGCGTTTTTGATCATCTCCCTGACTGAGACCCTTGTTGGCTGGTTACTCAGTTTGGACAAATGGGCAACTCCAAGAAGAATCCTAGTAGTTTGAAACTTCTTCCATTTAGTAATTATTAAGATCACTATGTTCCCAGGAACACTCATAGCTTTAGATAGTGTTTTATACCGTTGCCATAATCTATGCCTCATTGTGTTAAGTTTCTTTAACTTATTGGCTTGTTGTGGTGGTTGGGGTTGCGGGGTGTTGTGTTGTGTTGTGTTGTGTTGTGTTGGTGGTGGTGGTGGTGGTGGTGGTGCGAGTGGTGCATGCGTGCGTGTATTTTTTTGTCCTGGTATGCAGTGAATTGAGGAACCTTATATGCACAGGTGTGTGCCTTTCTAAATAACGTCCAATCAATTCAGTTTGCCATAGGTGAATTCCAATCACATTCTAGACACACCTCAAAATTAATTAAAGCAAACTGGGTGCACCTGATCACAGCACAGGGTCTGAATACTTATATAAAGGAGAAAGTTCAGTTTTTGATTTTTAATAAAATCACAAACCTTTCTGAAAATATGTTTTGTAAATATTTGTTATTAAGTGTAGGATGATGGGAAAAGGTTTCAAAGTTATCAGTTTAATATTAAATCTACAGCACAATAAAATCTGCAGAAAGGGGTCTCAATCCTTTCTGAATACAAAGTAATTTAACTTAATCTATTAAACTGTTTAGAGACTTTGTAAGGTTGACAGAGGTGTTGCATTAGTTTGTTAATTTTACATAAAAATGTTTCCATGTTCTTCTCCCTTAAATGAATCCAAAGACACTTTCAACAATTTCCTGCATTTATTTTCTTTCTGTTTTTTTTACAATAAGCTTAATTACACATAATTTTCATAATTAAACCCATGTATTAGAAATGTTACAATTTAGGATAATTTATTATTTCTACTGCACATGAAGAAATGTAAAATGATTATTTTTAACTGCTACAAAACGTTTCCACCTTTGCAATTTTCTCAACTACTCGTGTGCCAAAGATACATTTTTTACTCACTGTTACCTGCAGTTAGTTTATGGCATGTTGCCAACCTCTACTGTCTAATCAGCTCAATCCATTTCAATGTGATCGGAGCAAAATTAGGCAAAAGGCAGCAACTGACCCAGGATGGGGCAGAAGTCCATCACATACTCCGCTAAATATTTTTGGATTATGGATGCCAGGCAGTCTGTTGTTCTCCTAAGGCACTGTCGGGCACGGCGCACTGGTGCGCTGTCGAATTTTCTAGGGGCGCCATGAAAACTTTTGTAAAATATTCAGAATTGCTAGTATTTTTGAACTTTTGGTTGATTAAAAAGATAATGTTTAAAAAAAATATTTTATGTTGGATAAACAGATAACGGTTAATCAGATTGTTGGATAAACGAATGTATTTATTTTGAATGCAAGTTAAAATTTTCACTGTTCACCATTCATCATAATATCAAAACCAGCGGTGTCAAAAACACATCTCGTGAGTCTTAAAAAGTCTCGTTGTTAGAAGATCTCGCTCACTGTACGTATAGAAGAAGGCAAAGCAAATATAGAATGAGAAAATACGAACACTACTGTTTTTATTGGCGATTGTCCATAGATTGTGTCGTCATGACTTTATTTTTGGGCAGTCCCTCAGGTGCGCCGCAAAAGAAAATTTTTGGACTTAGTGCACCGCAACTCGAAAAAGGTTGCCTTTCACTGTCCTAAGGTGTAACATGCATAAACATAATTAGGTTTTCTTAAAGGAGACAGACATTCATTAACATGTATTGCATGATTAGTGTTTTTATTTGACAATGTTAAAAAAATATAAATGGATAAAATATATTAAAAAAAAAAACTATGTTGTAATAAAAATATAAATAAATATAATATCTGCATTTTGAGAAAAGGCTAATTTTTAAAGCATATCAGTAGTCAGACTTTTCTATTTATAATGTTCAGAGATTTTTTCAAAAGAACATTTATTTTTGACAAAGGCTATTCAGGACTATGTAAGAAAAAAATAAACTGTTTCAGAGATAACAAATATATGAGCTCAGAAAAAAACATCTTCTTCCTAAACTGAACTTCCAATTACGCATCTTTAGCTTATGATCAAGAAATGGTTCTTATGTACATTGCACGATAAGTAGCCTCATGTATATGGAAGTGTTTATTGTCAGGAGACAAGCAGAACAGAACGACAAATTCAGCCATCATTTAAACACTCATTGCCAATTCATGAAAAAGCTTAAAAGGAAGTTTCACCAGAAATGTTTTGTTAATCATAATAATTTTTTTAAATTTTGGAATAAACCATGCATAGTCAGGCATTATCATGTGCCATAAACACTGTATTCAAGATCAAGGACAGAGTAAATCTGGATACAATGCTGTGTAATAACAAAAGAAATTCAGATTCCAACAAGTCTGACCATACATCACTTTCTGTGAATGGCCCTTAGGGCCAAACTATTCATTGAGTACAGTAACCGTTCTGGAATTGTAGAGTGAGAAACAGCCATATCTCCTCAAAAAGACGCCATCCCATGTAACAGAGTAAATTTTGGGAATAAGGTTTGTGTGGCAAACAAACGCGATTGTGATTGTTTTACTTTTTACTTACCTATTTACTGATGTCCCATTGTTTTATAGTTGCCAAAATCCTGCCATTCAACACCCCCAACAGGGTTACAAACATGCCCTAAATTTCACTTCTGTCAATCATCCATCCATTATCCAACCCGCTATATCCTAACGACAGGGTCACGGGGGTCTGCTGGAGCCAATCCCAGCCAACACAGGGTGCAAGGCAGGAAACAAACCCCGGGCAGGGCACCAGCCCACCGCAGTCTGTCAATCATTTTATTCTTTTTCTCCAAATGTTTCTTTTTTGCTTGTAGCTTGTTTACTTGTTCCATTTTTAACTATTTTCTGTTATTTGCTTGTTTTAATTTAGTTAATTACCTTTTGCTCTGTGTTAATTATGTTATTGTACTGATTGATAGTTATGAGTGGGATCGATATTTAGATTCAGTTCCTCAGGTGCTGAAATCTGTTTGGCTGCAGTTACTTGCTGGCTGTTTAAACCACTTGTGGCTGCTGCCTCATTGCAATGACATTAGTTCTAACACAGTGCTTTTTATCAGATTCTTTTGAACTTTATGCTCTTTTTGTAAGTCTTAATTTCTCTGACTATTAACTTTTCAATTTTGGCCTTGAAATTTCTGATTTAGTCATTTGGGTACTGGATTTAATTTATTGCTTTTATTGAAAATCTCAGTTCTTTAATCCTTTCTATTTTGTTTTTTTTTTTCGTTTTTTTTTTTTGGCCTTGGTATTTTGTATTTTATTTCTTTAGTATTCATGTCAAATTTTTAATTATACAATTAATGATTTGGATTGTTATTAAAATCTTGTTTAAGAAATGTATTATTCATGTTTGAAGTCCTTCTCTGCATGAATCAAAACACTGTTTTTATTATTTTGAAACTAGTTTTGCAAATAAAACATAACTTTGAAAGCATTTTTGCACATTGTCTTTTTTGCCCTCAGTGGACCAGTGTTCTTAAATTTGACAGTTTTTTTAAGAAATTTGTCAAGAAAATCCTATTTACATTGAGATATCTCAAATACAGTGCAGTGGCTTAGCTCGTGGGGGGCATCCAGGGGGTGCCAAATTTCCCTTCCCCATTGCATTTTGGCAAACAGGAGGGGGCGCGAAATCTTCAGTTGTCCCCGGGTGCTGAAAACCCTAGCTATGCCTCTGATACAGTGCACTGTACCAATGTTTGAAATTTCAAAAACACCCACTGAAAAGCAGTGTAGAATTTTCAGACTTATGTGTAGTAAAGCATGGACATATTCTGCTTTGGACTAATCAGTTATGAGTTAGTCTACAGTTTCAAATTTAATTTGAGAGAAATTACTTCAACTTGTATATCTGGAATATATTTGTGTTTTATCAGTCAACAACCACTCCATAGCAAAACAATGAAACGCTTGCAGAGTTATGCGCACTGCAGCATCTCAGCAGCTTGCATGAACCACAGTAACAGCAGCTCACTTCTCCTGCTCCTTGAAATCACAGAAGGTAAGTTATGTGTTATTCATGACCTTCAAAGTAAAAAAATGGACACAAGCTTCCCAACAATCACATAATGCATACAGTGAATAAATAAGTACTCTGGAATTACATTACACTATAAACAACCTCACAACTTCATTATCTGCACATTATAATAATTAAATGTGTCTCTGAGATTATAATTTATTGGCAAAACATCACAATGACCAACTATACTTATACTTTACATCAAGGTCGGATTCAGCCAACAATTTCTGGGTTGAGTCTTAACAGATTTTAAATCTCCATTGGGTACTTTTTTGAAATATTTTATGTTTAAGAAATGTGAGCTACAATTAACAGTAGACCCAACACAATCAGAAAGTACCAATAGGGCATCAAATAATATGGCTATTTAATCAATATCTCTAAAATCTCTAAAAATTGTTTCCCACAATTATTAATTGCACAATTTTGTAAAGTGCTCTCAAAAACACATATTTCAATCCCCCTACTTACATATGTAATTACGTTCTGTTGTCACTGTTATGTTTGAGTATAATTTGACGTTGCAAAATATTTAATAAATGAAATGTGAAAACTCTGAAGTCAGTAAAAAGTTTCATATTTCTCCAACTTTCCAAATATCTTATTACATATCTGACTTGAACCTGAATCTTACACCATGTGTACATTCTTTCTTTCTCTTCATCCTTAGTGGCTAGTTTTTCATCTCCTCTCCTTTGTGGACTTGCCTCATCTATTTTGTGTGATATGACCTATATTTCAGGCACAAATCTTATAATTCTTTTTACACAACTCAGATTGTTCTTTCCCCAAATTGTTTACATCCTAATTAGCCTAAGACAGTCATTTTTGAACTTGGGCTTCTCACTTCATTGGCTTTCTTTGTTGTACATCAGTAAACCTCGGATATCTCATTGAAAAATATTTATTTTCTTAGATACATTTTATTTTTATTGCTTTGTTTATTTGTTGTGAACATACTTAGTTTTATTTTTAAGGAACATGGCTAAATGTGTGTTTTGGATCAGTTTGTTTAGTTTCCAAAATGTATTCATGTTTTTGTTATGTAATTTTAACTGTCATTCTGCCCTTTTACTGTCTTAGCATCTTGTCAGTGAGTTGCTAGGAGGCACTGCACCATTGCTAAAGGATGCCCACCAAGTGGCACTAAGCTTCATATCACAAAGGAGCACCTATAAAAAACTTCAGTCTTCTGTCCCAGTACTACAGATTTAAACCTTCAACATTGTAAGTCTCGAGTTCATAGTGTTAGGTAATCTAGTTAACAATGCATAATAACTGGGAACTTAAACTATGCAAAATATCTAGCAAAAGAGTTATAGAATTTTTTTTGTTTGTTTCTTTCAGCCTGTCTGGCTCATGCCGTATTCAGCAGAGAGCATTCTTTGTCCCTGGAATGTTTCTTGATGCAGAATTGACTAAAACCCAAATACTATACCTTTTGTACCCAGGCGGAAAATAATTACAAGAGAGAGAAATATGGCACAAAAAGAGATATATGTATTTAACTTGCTTTAGCAGGTTACATTCATTCCGATAAATATAATAACCCTGTGTACATACATATTTAGGCCGGAGAGAAGCATTGGCACATTTCAGCCAAGTGGGAGAATGCTGACAAATCAGATGTCCCATCCAGCAACGAGGAATATCGGTGACATAGTGAGACTCTAATGACGTTGTGCTGGATCCTCATTTTTATAAACACTCACACAATTACATATTCATAGAATTCATGTCAGAACTGGCTGGTTATTAATATCATCATATACTCTGGTTTATAAAACCATATTAGTGAAGCAGATATCAGCACTTCCTTGTGTCCTTCACATGTTTTCTGCTTTCCCCTAACCTGACTTAAAACTTTAATTTGTCAGTATCCCTGGCAGTCTCTCTCTCTCTCAGCTGAATTGCATTGATTTGTGAAATAAATTTCACAAATTACATTAGCATAAATAATCTTCATGCTAAACATGCTCAGTGACTTCCATGTTATGTTGGTTTATATGGTTGTCTCATAACAAGGAACACCTACCTTGTTGAAGCTGACCATGTTTATTCTGGGTGGCTGGGAGATAATTTTAGGTTTTGTCGGTGGGTTATTCTCCTCCAAGCCAGGGTTTGGCACTGTTGCCTCATGCTTTTTCTTTTTCCTCCATCTGTAGAAAGGATGATTGACAGACAGAACAGTAATGACATCACTTCTGGTCCACAACCACTTGAGCCCACCTCTTATGCCTCTCCCGACTGAAACCTGACACACCACAATTTTTCTTCAGTCTTGCTACAGGCTCACACAGAGAAGACTTTCTTGGATTATATTTGACTTTTTTATTTTCTAAACAGTGTTTTTATATATGGGGATCACTTCGGTGCCCCAAACCTTTGTTCTCTCTTGATGTTTTTGTTCCTACACAATGAATAAAACACATCAGATATACTTATAGAGTTACTAGTATGACTAACTGTTAAGTAACCTCATGATATGAGGATAAAAGTGGCTTTGAAACTCCTGTTCTTAGTGCTAATGTTTCTTTACCATTTGCTAGAATGGAGGTAGAAGAAAAGTGAGTGTGTATGTTGCCTGAGGTCTTAATTAGTATTACTTATGAAATTAACACATGAAGCTCGCCAGTGAAGTTTTAAAAGCAAACCTAATGACTAGCAACTTCAGGTAGTTTAATGGACCAGCAAAAATGAGTTCATTTAATAAAAATACACAGTCAATTATACAGAGCCAAATTGCAAAAACAAAAAGTTGTATTCAAGAAATACAGCAAAAAGTACATATTTTAAATGTAGTTCTTTCCTCTAACTATTGGTATTGTTCTTTGTTTGCAATTTCTCTGATGCTCATAGAGTGAGCTGCTGTCTGTCACTATTTAAAAAGGTGTTATAATTAAATATGTCAAATGACCAGAATATCACATGCCCAGCATCTAGTACAAAATGTTGTTTTTAAATATCAACAATAAAAAATATTCAGCAATACAAAATGTGCTCCAAAGCGTTCGAAAGTGAAACAGACATATTCCTTGAGTGCCAATATTAATATTCATAACAGTTTGCTTTTCTAAAGTAGCATAGTTTACATGTATCTTGAAAAAGGGGAAGCTGTTTACCTGTAAAAGTCTGACTTGACTTGACCTCACTTTGCAGTGCTTAACTTTAGGACCCTAATTTTATTGAGCATTTAAGTATTTGCCACTTGTGATTCAAAGAAATAACATCAGGAAACAAATTGAGCATAAATCCATTTACTTTTTTGAGGGGTTTACTTAGCTGGACCACAAGTTTTTTTTTATTATTCCTGAAAGCTAAATCATTTAAATGTCAGTATTTTTTTATTTAATTTTTATAATAACAAGTGTTATGTTAAATTACAGAAAACAGTGAAAGGGATACTAAAGGCAAAGAATTAAAAACTGAAGACTTTCTCAAACCTAAGGCTTTATGACTGATGCTTTCTGTTTGAAGTGAAACATTCTAATAGAAAATGGTTTAATTTATAATTCATGCATTTGTACCCACTTTTAAACATTACTTAGAGTTTCAGCTAGTTCGAAAGCACATTATGAAGATTTTTTAAAACATAATATATTTGTTAAAGAAGATTGGCATATGTTGTAATAACTTTTTTTTTTTCATGAAAGTTAAAAAGGTCTCCCAAATTTTTTTCTTCAAGATGAGTATCTTCTTTACTACTGTATAAGGGCAAACTTCTTCTTCAATTCTACACAAAAGGAAGCAAAGGTCAGTTCCTTAAACATTTAGTAGAAAAGTTGGCTTTGGAATATGAGATTTCTTTAGAATGACACTAATTGAAAATGGCTAAAAAAACTGGAATTTACAAACATGCCTTCTGCTGCTTGCAAAAACAATGAGTCCTCACATACAAGAATCATCTGCAAACATATACAATCCTTACTGTCAAACTCTCTTTTTGAAACATTACTTCATGCGGCAAGAGTATTTTCATGTAACCTTTTGCAGCATGAAATTAATGCAGATAGTGGTTCTGTAATGCAGGCGTCCAATCTGCAGGAAATACATCTTCTCCATAGCCCTTTATCATTGTTGTACCATTAGATAAAATACCCTTATTGCACTATGCTTTCTTGTGTCCAGCCTACACAAGAGAGGACATGAATAAGCTATGACATTATTATTATGGATTTTAGAACTCAGGTTGACATTGAGGTGTCTGAAATTGATCTCATTACGTGACAAAGTCTACACAACCTTTTAAAGGATAAAGCCGGATCAGAAAAAAGAATGATGGGTGGATAGTTTATTTAACCTATCTATCATAAATCAATTAATCACTAAAAAAAAAAAACTTTTTTTCCTTAAAATATATAGTATCTATAGACTAATGTTGAATGAACTCCGCTGAATTCTCTTTGCCTTGAGTTCGGCAAATATGCAGAAATGTTTGGTAGCTTCACCAAACTCTGCAAAATGCTTTGAAGTAAACGGAGGAGAAACTGAACCAATTTTGAGAGGATTATAATGGGGCAATGGTCTTTTTAAGTGTCCCTGGCAGCATTTACCAGCTATGCTGGACTGATTATTGTGGCCAAAAATTTGACCTGAACTGTGAGTGCTAACCAATGTACCTCCCTGAAAGTAAAATTAATAGAATTAAATATCACAACAGTAAATTTGTTGCAGGCAGGAAAGACAAATTCTTGCCTCTCATAGATTTGATAGCAGGTAGTCATCTTTGTTGAACCAAATGTACAGGTTGTTTGTTTTTTTTCTTCCCTGACACTTTTGCTTGTTCACTACCACTTCTTCCAAACAAGATCAACATGTGGATTCTTCATTTCTTCTTGCTTGCATCAGCTGTACAGACCTCTGGATAATACTTCTAAAGGAGTAGGTTCAGGTATCACTCACAGGTCATATTAAAGTTCATACAAAAAGACCTTTAAGACATGAATACAATGACGCATTTCCAGTTTCCTTATGTATGCACATTTTCTGTTTAAATGTATGTGCAAGTCTTCCTCTAATTTTTATCACACTACAAGGTCAGCATTATATATTTGGTTAGCAGTCCCATCCAACATTGTCTGTTGCCACACTGTTCTCGCAAAGCATCATGGGGTGCTGCAAAAAAAAAAGTTTGTCTAAGCCAGCAGTGCAGTGAGTTCCTAGTATAGTATTCTGCAAACAAGGTCAGAAACAAACACAGCATATTCTCTGAAGTTGTGAATTTCACTGGACAACACTACTAAAGACTAGGAACACGTAAACATTGTGCTAATCCACAAAAAGGGTGATGTGAAAGTAAAAAAAATGAAGGTCTCGGAGAGCATAGAGTAAAGAGATATGTAGTAAAGTCTGAGCTAAGAACAAAGACAAATCATGTTATCAAGGCAGACTGGAGCTTGTATTAATCCATGTCAAGTTAAACAGAGAAGAAAAGAGGAAGAATGTATTCTTAAGAGGTTGGCTTTCTACTCCTTTGTAATTGGGAGCATAAGGTCTTCCTCTGTCTCAAGAGTCCTATGGGAAAGAAAATTTGTTTAACAGGCATTGTTAATACCTTCATGTCCCTTCTCCTTTAACATCCACATGTAACTATCTGTAGAGCAAAATCCTTTTTTTGAGTGTAATGCAGTATCCTTGTAAGATAACAGAAGCAAGCCAAAGGTAGGTAAAAATGAAGTTATTGAACAGTCAGCATATAACAAAAACAAAAAAAATCTGTGAAGAAATAATTTTAAAAAATGAAAATTTAAAACAAGTATAGTCGATCACAAGCAAATTATTAGAATATTAGAGTATTATTTAACAGAAAACTGATACTGAAGAAGACCTCTTTAAATATCTGACTAACATAACCCATATTCCAGGGTCAGAGATGCTTTGACCTGCCTGAAGCATCTTTGGAAGGAAAAGAAAACTGACAGGAGGTATGGCATAACGATGCTGTCAGATATTCAGGGCAATTCTGTTTCTTATGGATATTATTTTAAGGAAACATTGAGGGAAGAACTAGGGAGTAATGAGTTGACTTACCCTTCTTTCTTTTACTTCCTAACAATGAACAAACAGTCATTAGACATCTCCCTTCCTGGACCAGTGGTCTCAAAAAGGCTTCATTTACCAACAGCAAGCACAGAGATTACTGAGCTCTGGGCCAGAAAGACATATTCCGAGTCTTTTTCTTCAACAGCAGCCATCTTTTAGACTTTTATAAAAAATGGGGTTATTCTGAAAAGAGTCCAACCTAATGACAATTGAAAGAACTTGTGTTTTTCATTTATATTACACATGGGGTTGCTGTGTTTTTTAAGTTTTTAGTAAGTCTTGCTAGTAAAAGATTAAGGAGAGCACCTTAGCTAAGTAAAGGGTAACATATCCAAAAGTACTTTAAATACTTGCATACGTTTTGTATGATAGAAAAGTAAGGTTTATTGATATTATTGAAAGTAGATTTGAGATTATAAATTCAAAATATTGGAGTTACGGAGGCATGCCTTTGAGTGATTAAAATTATTTAATTAAATAAATACATTTTAAATAAATTAGTTCAGTCAGTGGGTAACTGATATTATATACTATTTGAAATTGGAAAAAATCTTAATTCTCACATAGCAGATCTGTTCAAAACTTTTTTAAAACCTGACAGGATCTAATCAATAATATTTTAGAATAGGCACTTATAGTGGGGAGAAGGACTCCTTTCCCACTTTAATACTCTCAAAATTTTACTCTGGCTGTTGGCTGAATTGAATTTAGTTTTGTTAAGTTTGACTTGATTGTATGTAATGTTAAATGCTTTTAATAAATTCAATAAAAAGAAATAAATTAGGCTTCTTGAACTGTGTTTTCAAAAGAAGTTCAGTTTTGGTTTATTATTATATTTATTATGAGATAGATGAATTTATACTTTTCTCTAAAATGATTCAAGGTCAGTTGATTTTGTGTCCTTTGAACACTCTGTAAAATATGCAGTTTCCTGAAAGAAATGTAACAATAATCTTGCTTGACAAATTGCTACTGTTAACTGAATCATTTATCATTTTGATATGATCTTTTGCATTCCTCTACAGGACCTAACCTCACAGTGTACATTTTAGTTGTACTAATCTCCAAGCCTGGAAGGAGTGGGGCTTGGGAGGTCATCTGGCTGCAGTACTTTAGAACTGCAGACACAAAGTCAAGGTTGTTAGTAGCAGCACCCCCTCTAGTCTCGGGGTGGTAGTGCTTACCTCGTCAGTGCTTTGAAGGAATCCCCTTATGTACACGTGTGACAATAGTACAAAAATATATTTTTTTAAATCAGTACAAAAAATGATGAAAAACATCAGATTAAATATAAATGTATTTTTCTTTTGTAACCTTGCATTTTTTTGGCTGAAGAGATTACCAAAGGATGTTGACAGGGCTAGGCAAGAGTATAGTCAGGTATGCAGCTTTGGCCAGCTATGCAGAAAATGTTTGCAATATTCTACCAAAGTAAAAGGACATAAAATAAAATCAAAATTACCCACCAAAAGTCAAACCCAGATTTGTTTTTCCTAAAAATTATTTTAAAAGTATCTTTTATAGAAAGAACATCATGGCATCATGCATTGAGTTGCACAGTAGGTGTGTTATCACAAATGAACAATATTTATAAAAAAACAGTAATCCCATATTAAAAAGATGCAAAATGGAACCCTGTGATTTCACTGTTTATAATGATAAAATATTTAAAGGAGTAAAACAAAAATTAATAGCCTTCTAAAAAGTCTAGCGGAAGCTTCTAATATATGCAATTATTGCAGCTAAGTTGCTTTTAACCCCTCGTTAGAATTCTCCAGCCTTGTCTCTCCTGCAATCTGGAAGTCTTCATTTTACAATCTAACTCTCCTGGAACTGCTTCTCAGATCAACAAGACTTCCAGCTCTGTTATAACTGGCTTAGTTATGTTCAAGTGGTAAAGTGCTGATTGGGGTTGTAAAATGAGGCAGTTTCTCCTGTCCACCTTTCCTTGTTTTTTTCCTCATACTTCACCATGCACTGCTGCGTGGGGTGTGTGTGCCAGTTTACCCATTGACTCTTTTTTTTTTCTCTTATTGTGTTTCTGTTTCAGGTGTTGGGTGTGCAGGCGATGGCGGGAGGGTGTTTGTTTTTGTACTCACATATGCCAAAAATCAGCTTTTATCGTTGGTTTTCTGTTACTGTATACCTTTTAATTTTATCAATAGAAATTTAACCACAAAAAAAACTAAAAGCAAAGTTAAATGAAGCAAACCGATTTGTAGTTCGTTCCCAACATTGTTTCCAATAACTTTAATGACAGCTATTAAAATTTTGCTTGTAGCTCTTCAGTTTCAAATCATAACTGGTGTCAATCGTTGCTGACTTTATTTAGGAACTAGCAAAATACCCGCGCTTCGCAGCGGCGAAATACTGGCTGAATATTTTAATTAAGAAAAAAGGAAACATTTTTAAACTGAGGGAAAATATACAAATAATTATTTGTTAAGGATCTCTTTGTACACGACGTTGTCAGTTCGTCCCTCCGGTTGTAATATGACCAAGCTGTGTGCTGAGCTTACTCTTGAGCATGCAACATACAGTTGGCCATGTGAAAAACAATCCTGCCTCAAATCAATGGCAACCTTTTGTAGTGTTTGTCCTTGAGACTTATTAATTGTCATTGCGAAGCAGAGCCTTACTGGAAATTGAATGCGTTTGAATTGAAATGGGAGATTAGATGGTATAATGGGGATGCGAGGAATAAAAACTGTGTCACCCGAGGCACTGCCAGTAAAAATAGTTGCTTCAATCAGGTTGTTTTGTAGAGATGTGACCTGAAGTCTCGTGCCATTACAAAGTTTTGGTGGCTGTAAGTTTCTCAGTAACATTATTGGTGCCCCAACCTTCAAAATGAGATTATGCTCAGGAGTGCCTGGAGGATTTAGAGTGTTGAGAAACTCTATCGGATAATGCACCGCATTTTCTACTTCTACAACTGAATCAACAGATTGATATGTTTTTGGTTGTGAAGGTAGTTCTTGAAGTAAAATGTGGTTTATAGTCGTAGTCATGTCATTTTTTGGTGTCAGGATAGCTCTCTCTCTTAACCATGACACGTTATTTTGGTGGAGATTTCGTAGATCGGGGGTAAACATTTTGAAGAAGGCTTTGTAAGGTATTCACGATGAGACAGAGATTTGTAGGAATATTTATTTTACGATTTTCTTGTATGAAGGTGCCATCACCTATACTCATCAGAAGAGCAGAGAACTCCTCGGCTTTTTTGTCGCCTTTCAAATGAACTCTCATGTTTATTTTTAAAGTAACAACATTGATTTGTGGCCATAAGTATGAAGATTTCAGAGATGCTTTAACTTCATCAGCGCGTGTTCCTCTGGGCACGACTGGTAGGGTTTGGCGGAAGTCTCCAGCCAGTAACACTGTCAAGCCTCCCATAAGTTTGTTGGTGTTTCGGATGTCTTGGAGGGTCCTGTCTAAAGCCTCAATACCTGCTCTGTGTGCCATAGTGCATTCATCCCAGACAATAAGCTGACAATGTCGCAGCACTTCAGCCATGTTGCTTTGCTTTGATATGTTACACATGGGGGATTCAGTATGGTTGAGGTTCAGAGGCAGCTTGAAAGCTGAATGAGCAGTTCTGCCACCCTCTAGAAGAGTTGCAGCAATGCCAGAAGAAGCCACAGCTATGGCAATGTTACGTTTTGCTCGGATTTTTGCAAGGAGAAGGTTTATTAGGAATGTCTTACCAGTTCCTCCTGGAGCATCAAGGAAAAACACTGTGCCAGTGGCTGACGCAACGCTGCTCATGATTTGGTCATAAACTGACTTTTGGTCACTATTTAGCAAACGCTCGTTATTTGTGACTATATTGGCCAATTGCGAGGTGTTGTAAGATGTCTCTTTCAAGTACTCAGGATTTGACGTAAGTTGTACCAGTTGTGTTAAAGGTGAAGGCAAACCGTAATGATGAAGAGATTGACCTCCAATACCAATTACGTAGTTTTGAAGCAACTGTAGACAGTTGTTATAGATCAAATTTAACCACTGGTGGACTTCTGTTCGTATATGATCTCTTTCAGTCTGTCTCCTAATATCATCTGCTATGCTGTCTTTATGTTTTTCCCATAGGTTTAAGGGGTTTTCCATTTGGCAGAACACCAACATGACAGCAAACAGTTCACGGATCTTTTGAGGTGAGTGAGACAGAGCAGCTTCCTGTAGAGTCTCGTCCCAGTTGATATCGTCATGTAATAAACCGAGTGCCCTGCAGGCTGACTTATAGGTCGGATGTAGGACACCATCAACTGTTCTGAGAGATTTGAAAGATGTGGGACCTGTGATTTTGTTGAGCAGCAGTCGAAGATGGTAGCATTCAGAGTTATTCGGGTGTACAGTGTAGACCCGTCCCAGCACATTATGCTTTTTCACTCCCGAATGTCCTGATACAGGGTTGCCTTGTTTTCTTCGACGAAACATGTTGTTTGCCCACACATAATATGATGGAATTTCATTATAATGAAGTTGTTTTGCAAAATCATCGTGTTTACAAAGGTCAAAGAATGCTAAAAGGGTGGTTTGTGGTGGTTGTGTACTTTATCGGCAACGTTGGCTTCTGTGAAATAAATTCTTTGTCCGTTCTCAAGATGCACAGCAAGATGAACGACCGGAGGGTAACGTTCGTGAATGGGAAAACAGAAAATGCTCCAGGCTGCTTCAGAGCTACTAATGTAACGACCAGCTTCGTATCGAGATACTTCGTCATTTTCATTTTGTATTGTAAATACTGCCTGGTCACTTCCCTTGTTAACATACTTGCAGATGTATTTGATTGATTTTACTGAACTGCAAAATTCGACATTGATGTGAGCATTGAAGAAGCGGGACAGCACAGGACTATAAGGGACCACCCATCTGTTGTCGATATCTACTCCTTTGATGTTAATTGTATGACCTCCATCAGCAGGTGCGCGCCGGCGGTACTGAGGGTAACCATCTTCTCCGGTCTGAGTTTCTGAGATGAACGGACGCGGGTACTTCTTAGTGCATATTCTGTTGATCATGCAGGGTGAGTTGATATTATGAGGTCCACATGGGCCGTGAATCATGGTGGATTTTACTATTTTGTGTAGGGCAGGGTCAGTCTGTGGATCAGGAATTTCCGCACGGATGACTTCATCGATGAGAGCTGGTTTAATCCTATTTTTTAACCACAATAGAATGTGTGCATGGGGAATACCTCGCTTTTGCCACTCTATGGTGTACATGTAGCAATTTGTACAGCCAAAAATGTTACTCTTCGTGAGCAAGTCTATGATTTTGCGAATCTTGAGATGAAATACACGACTGATAAGGTCGTGGCGATCGTGAGGTTTTTGACGTGGAAGGAGAATTTCAGTGATCTCAGGCCATTTAGGATTGCAAGTAAATGTGATGAATAAGTCAGGGCGGCCATAATGACGTACGTATGTCATTGCGTCTTGTGTACGCTCGTGCATATAGCGAGGTCCTCCAGTGAAGGAAGATGGTAATATCACAGCTTGACCAAGTTCTATTAAATCAGTGTCTTTTTTGTCAATAGCATCTTTTAAGTGAACGTAATTTTCAGCTCGTAGTTTTTTCTGATTTAGTCTGATATAATTTAGTCGTTCGGATTCAATTTTTGCATACATATCAACTAAAAACTGATTTACTAAAGTTCGGAAGAAAAGGATAGTATTATCATGATGTTGTCTGATCATAAGGCGGTATGAATAGAAGTTTGCTGCAGAGACGGTTTTGTTCATAGGTAACTTACTGGTAGCATGAACTTGAGGTATAGACACAGAATAGCCGTCTTCACCATAGCAGAACATGAGAGGATATTGAAGTGCATCATAGGATCTGTGGGTTTCCTTAATGCGTTGTAGTTTATTGTCTCTGGTTTTCAAGACAATATCTCTACTGTTGAACGTTTGCCCAACGATGACAACACCAACTTGATGAACTGTGGGTTTATTAAATCTGCCTTTGTGTGCATGTAATGGTTTTTTGTCTGCGTGAATGACAACTTTGAAGTGTTTGTCATCATCTGAAATACTGTCCATTGTGGAGTGGAAGTCCTGGATGTAAGTGTTACAGTCATGGAGCATTTTTTGTAATTGCTTGACCAGGGGTATGTTAAGTCCAGAAAAATTAGCGCAGCGGATTTGTGCTTCCTTTTCATCATCCCCGACAAAATAAATTTGCAAAAATTTGTGTTCCTCACTCGGCATAGGTAAAAGACTGCCAATCAAGTGATACACTTGTCCCTGAACTTTAAATGAAGGCATAAAATTTCCCTCAACGATTTGTTTAGCACCAAATGACGTCATTTGAAATGCGCTGTTGTACTTTCGAATATTGTTCAAGAAATGCTCACTTTGAGGATGTTCGCCATTTAGCAGGCTCTCAAGAAGGTCAGGAAGCTTATGTAAAGGAGTGAGAGAGACTTTACCACCGTTACAGCACAAACCAGGAGACTCGCATTTCCACTTCTGAGCTTGACAATAGTCACAGTGAACATCAATGGATCCAATGTGTACTGTTTTGTCAGACTCATAATGTATGTTTGGGTCATACGCAAATCCACAATTGGCTTTTTTGAGCCAAACCTGTTGTTTTCGTATGAGCCGCTTTTCATTATTGGGATCGTATCTAGAAACAGAAGCTCTATTAACTTGTGGATTTGCCTCTGTGTATTTAGCGACAGCGTCTCTATGAACTTGTGGATTTGCTTGCGAGTATTTAGCCACAGCGTCCCTATGAACTTGTGGATTTGCTTGCGAGTATTTAGCCACAGCGTCCCTATTAACTTGTGGATGTGCCTGCGAGTATTTAGCCACAGCGTCCCTATTAACTTGTGGATTTGCTTGCGAGTATTTAGCCACAGCGTCCCTATTAACTTGTGGATGTGCCTGCGAGTATTTAGCCACAGCGTCCCTATTAACTTGTGGATGTGCCTGCGAGTATTTAGCCACAGCGTCCCTATGAACTTGTGGATGTGCTTGCGAGTATTTAGCCACAGCGTCCCTATGAACTTGTGGATTTGCTTGCGAGTATTTAGCCACAGCGTCCCTATGAACTTGTGGATTTGCTTCTGAGTATTTAGCCACAGCGTGTTTATTAAGTTGTGGATTTTTGTGCGAGTATTTGGCGGCAGCTGCACGAAGTTGCTTCCGTCTAGCTGCATCAGAAAATCTACCACGACGTCTGATACGCCTCCTTTTTACTGTGTTCTCACAGCTTGGATTGCTGCTGTCATAATCGGCTCGAGCTGGATTTGTGTTGAACTGACATTCGGTATGTGTCAATCGATATAAGCATACAACTGGCTTCATCAATAACTTCGCATCCATGTTTTGAGAGTTGAAATATTCATAAACATCAAAGTGTCCACTACTCAAATCGTCACCTGTGAATCTAAGATGTTTAAGAGGCATTGACGGTTCTCCAAAGGTGTAAAATATTTGGCCATTTCGGTATACTTGAAAGCGACAACCAAACAACTCAGCGGCAGCCATCAACTCACATGCAGAACCATAGGTGAAGGGCTTAAGCATTTCAGTCTTATAGTGCTCCTGTGTAGTATAATTATCTCCTGTACCATCATCAGTCCACACTTTGAACCTTTCCCAGTCATTTAATACATAAGACACAATGTCCCTGCGGATATCAAAAGTGAGCCTGATATGTCCGTGCAATATGTAACACAGAGAATGGAAAAGGCAGGTGCCATCTCCGGGCATACACACCACTCGGTAAGTGATAGTTCTTTGATTGATGGTGATCACCTTGATAGACATTTTAATAGGGGTAGAGTTGCAAGAATAAAGGGAATGGGTACTTGATCAACAGCAGAGAAGTCGCGGATTAAATAAAGAAAATGGGTATCTGAACACTAAAGTAAGTGTAAAATATCTACACAATAACTATAACAATGTTAAGAAATGAACAATAAAACAGCGGAGAACTCGTGGATTAAATGTGCCTTATAAACTGCGCAGCGGCTTATATGGGCAGGCAGTCAGGCAAAGAAAGGGATTCAAATATATAAACGAAGAAAACAGCAGCAGAGAAGCCGCGGATTAAATAAAGAAAATGGGTACCTGAACACTAAAGTAAGTGTAAAATATCTACACAATAACTATAACAATCTTAAGAAATGAACAATAAAACAGCGGAGAACCCGTGGATTAAATGTGCTTTATAAACTGCGGAGCGCCTTATATCGGCAGGCAGTCAGGCAAAGAAAGGGATTCAAATATATAAACGAAGAAAACAGCAGCAGAGAAGCCGCGGATTAAATAAATAAAAAGGGTACCTGAACACTAAAGTAAGTGTAAAATATCTACACAATAACTATAACAATGTTAATAAATGAACAATAAAACAGCGGAGAACCCGTGGATTAAATGTGCTTTATAAACTGCGGAGCGCCTTATATCGGCAGGCAGTCAGGCAAAGAAAGGGATTCAAATATACTGTATAAACGAAGAAAACAAAAGCAGAGAAGCCGCGGATGAAATGTGCCTTATATGGTGTTCGTTTATAACACAGCGAAAAAGATGTGTAAAGACCGCTTCACAAAAAAACTGCAGAGCACCTTATCTTCGTTGGCGAAGCAAGGAAAAAGGACGGCCTTATATCTCACTCGTTTATAACACAGCGAAAAAGATGTGTAAAGACCGCTTCACAAAAAAACTGCAGAGCACCTTAGCTTCCTTGGCGAAGCAAGGATAAAGGACGGCTTTATATCTCGTTCGTTTATAAAACTGTGGATAAGCTTTGAAAAGAATGCCTCCTTGGCGAACTGCAGAGCGCCTTATGTTCCTTAGCGAAGCAAGGAAAAAGGACGGCCTTATATCTCGCTCGTTTATAACAGAGCGAAAAAGATGTGTAAAGACCGCTTAAAAAAAAAACTGCAGAGCACCTTAGCTTCCTTGGCGAAGCAAGGAAAAAGGACGGCCTTATATCTCGCTCGTTTATAACACAGCGAAAAAGATGTGTAAAGACCGCTTCACAAAAAAACTGCAGAGCACCTTAGCTTTCTTGTCGAAGCAAGGAAAAAGGACGGCTTTATATCTCGTTCGTTTATAAAACTGTGGATAAGCTTTGAAAAGAATGCCTCCTTGGCGAAGCAAGGAAAGGAATTCACACACCGGCAGAGCACCTTAGCTTCCTTGTCGAAGCAAGGAAAAAGGACGGCTTTATATCTCGTTCGTTTATAAAACTGTGGATAAGCTTTGAAAAGAATGCCTCCTTGGCGAAGCAAGGAAAGGAATTCACACACCGCAGCGAAGAACGGCTTTATATGGGCAGGCAGTCAATTACGTGAGGGGCGTGGTGATTTCCGCAGCAGCCGCAGGGAGGCGTGATGATGCAAGACGCAACCGCCTGCTATGGCCGTATACAGTATAAGAAAAAGGTTCCAGTTATGACCGTTACGCTTTGAACTTCGAAATGAAACCTGCCTAACTTTTGTAAGTAAGCTGTAAGGAATGAGCCTGCCAAATTTCAGCCTTCCACCTACACGGGAAGTTGGAGGATTAGTGATGAGTGAGTCAGTCAGTCAGTGAGTGAGTGAATCAGTCAGTGAGGGCTTTGCCTTTTATTATTATAGATAAGTGAATTCACCAGGTTTGTTGTCAGATTGGTCTACTCTCGCACCTTAAGATTAACACACAACACACATAGATATACACACAGACCCTAGCCACAAAAGTGCAGTATGAGTGGCTTATACACAGCTCGCCACACCCTAGGGCTTTAACCACATTAGTGCCATATGAGTGACATGTCACTCCCTAGCACTTAAAGAAACTTGCTTATCTTTGGTACAAACAACATGGAATGGCTTAGATATCTCTCAGTCCTATATATTACTTTTGCTCTCCAAGAATATATTCAAACATACAAAGGCTCAGCATCCTTGGTTATAGGCCATTTATCAACCAATGATGTCTTACTTTGCATACTGTTCAGTATTGGATAGAGCTCTTATCCTCCTTACTACTCCAAGTGCACTAGATAATAAAGTCTGGATACGTATAGTATTAAAAAGTTTACTGAAAGAAATCAGAGACGTCAAAGATCAATGTCCTTGGTGGCTTTTTGATTCAGTAATTGGTGAAATACATGAGTTACGTCCCCTGACGTTTAGATGAAATGGTCAATTGTGTGTTGGTCTTCTTTTTGACGTCTCCTTTTTGTCCTCTCTGTTTCTTCTCTTTGGTTTCTAGATTTATTTTATCTATTCATTTATTTATTTTAAATTTCCATGTGGGGTTCCAGAAAATGTCATGTTATGCACATTAGATTGGCTGGCTGTCAATATGATGGATGACGTCACCTACATTTATGCACGTCCGTTTCCCAAGCCATAAAATAAATGGCCTGAGGCATCATCCTGGTCTTGTGCTTTGTTTCTGTGAGGTACAATTCGGGAAGAAGAGATGCTTTGATGTTAATTACCTTCTTAAGTGTAGTACTAGGGTGTTGTACCGTGTTAGCCATTATGAATGTAGAGAAAAGCCAAGCAAAATGACACCTTTTATTGGCTAACTAGAAAGATTACAATATGCAAGCTTTCGAGGCAACTCAGGCCCCTTCTTCAGGCAAGATGTAATCAATTACATTACATCTTGTAGATTACATCTTGCCTGAAGAAGGGGCCTGAGTTGCCTCGAAAGCTTGCATATTGTAATCTTTCTAGTTAGCCAATAAAAGGTGTCATTTTGCTTGGCTTTTCTCTACCTTCTTAAGTGTTAAGTTTATCCTGTCCATCTGAGCAAAATATTTATTCTAAAGTAATACAGTTCAGGAAGAGAAGTCCTTGTAAAATTAAGTGTTTATGTGGGCAAAAAATAAAATTAAATATAAAGTTTAAAATCCAGGACACTACACTAATGAAGTGATGGGTTGTCCCTTTTAATAAAGACAAGCACACAATGGCGTGTTTAATAAACCAAAATGAAAAACCACATTACCTAAAAATGAAATAAAAGGCTTCTTCAGTCTTTTCTCAGGTGCTTCAGTTTCAGGTATGAGCTCCGGTCATCAGTCTGCTCTCTCCTGAGTGAGACGAACCATGCCAGAAGCATCTTGTTTTTATACTGGAGGGGGTGGAATCAGTTTCCCTCCTTAGGGAGGCACTGATATGGGAGAAGAGGGAGATGTTAACATCAGTGACCTTGCCCCTCATATCCTGGAGTGGTAGTGCTTACTTCAGATGAGCCCAGTAGGCAAACTTCAGGTGTACATGTGGGACACTGGTGTAAAATGACCTATATATACTGTATGTATCTTTACCCAGTTGGGGTGCCTCCTTAAAGGAAGGATGTGGGGGAGATGGCTTTTGAAGGGCATTATCTCCCCCAAACTGCTACTTGGCATTCCCTTCGGGTTGAACCAGCACCTCATATTCCCACAGGGCTGTATGGGAATTGCTGTTTCTTGGCTCAGTCCTATTGGGTTCCATTGATGCCAGCAGGGGGAGCTGCAGAGCCCTACTTTGGGCTTCAGCCATACATGTGCTGTATCATATATTGTGCTTTTGTACTGTGCTGCTGATAGGGAAGATTTGAGAAATGTTTCCTCATCTAAATAAGCAGCTGTGCTCCCCCTGGAGGTCAAATATATATATATATATATATATATATATATATATATATATATGTAAATAATTACCTATTACTAATATTATAACTGCTTATTAGACATCACTAACACTAATGTAGATTCTCTCCCACTTTTGAGAATTCCTGTTCATTGTTTGCCAACTACCACATCCAACAAACTTGATATGGCAACACTACTTTCAAACTAGTGGTGTGCAATAAATGCCACTTAAGTTCTTAAAGAGTCCTGAAGAAATTAACATTTAGTGAACTGTTCAAATAATCAGGGAGATGAAGAGTGATGTATATGAAAAACTAAAAATGATCCTTTTGTATGCATTATACACATTTCTAAAAAAGTTCTGGTTTGTAACATGTTAAATATGTCTTCAAAATAAAATTAACCAAATCCAAGACCAATGTCTTTTGCTACCACTACAAATAAAGACAAAAATGTACATTTTCTGTTAATCTAATGGTAGCATATGGCTTCACTGTAGATTAACAGAATTGAATATATTAGGCTGGCTGATTCATGTTCTTCATTTATGGTGTGGGGCACCAAATCTTCACGAAGCAGAAAAGCAGGTCTTGATGGAACTGTTGTTATTCATATTTTGTATTGAACACCCCCGCTTTTCATCTTATAAACATTTTGGCTGCATTTAATTCACAATGCTCTTTATAGAGCTGTCGCTTGCTGCACTTTCAAGAGTATTACAGAAAGGTACAAACAAAAAAGCAAATTACTCAAGGATATTAACTAAAATTGACAGTAATCTGTAACTGGCAGTGTCATTTTGCATCAGAGAAAGTATTTGACACAAGGAAAAATAATTACCTATCTCTGAAAAGAATCCTTTGGTGCTGCCAGCCAATAACGCTTTTATTTCACATGCCCTTTAAAGCAATACAATGGATGTGTGCCATAAAGAATGAAACAGGTGCTGCAGAAAGCATAAAAGCAGATATTTGCAGTTTTGATGTAGAAAGATATTTTTAACCATCCTTTTTCATTTTTTGAATTAAAAAAATATTATGAACAATATTAATTGTTGGCAGGCACCACTGTTACCCCAAAAATCTATCTGGTAATGTGCACTTCTTAATAAATGCTCATCAGTTTGAATAACTGCAAAAGTGATATTATTGTGTGATGATAATAAAAGAGATTTAAAAGAACCAACAGGTCTGTAAATGACAGAAAGTGAGCCGGGCTTGAAGAGGTGCAGTGTGTTATGCTGTATCATCTTATTTTGGTCATCATCAACATGAGATGCAGTATTGAAGAACACGTTCTCCACTAAGTGCATCTTTCTCACACACAGAATTAATATTCCATAGATAGAGCACTTTTAAATCCTTAGTAAGACACAGATACAGTATGTGCAAAAGATCTGTAAGTTAAAATACCACATTATAAAATAAATAAATTAAAGACAGGCTGTTCTATTATTCTGCACTTTTTATGCTATCCTGACCATACAGCCACATTTAGCATATGCCTGTATAATAGTCATCTATTTTGTAAGTCCATTTAATCCATTAAAGGGATGTGGGGCACATTTTTAATCATGTTTTAAACATCTGATCTGATAATCTGGCCATTTATTTTGCAAAAATGGAAGTAATGTGATGTGATTGTGCAAAAGAATATGAAAAGTTATTGTGAACATACATTGAATTGTTGTTTTATCTTCTAACAGATGTGAAAACATTATGAATGTCACTACAGTTTCTGAATGAAGGGCAGACCATAGGTTGAGACATTTGCCATTGTCGCCTATTGTGTGTAACTTTTCTATTTACATTTTCCATAATTTTCATAATACTATCACTGCTTATCTTCATCTGTAAAAATATATAGAAAGTAAATATATTTTAAAAAGTAGTGCATGTCAGATACGAGCAAGTAGAAAGGAAACAAGTGCAAGAGTGCTCTGTCGGTAACAATGACTTCTCCTCTTTTACCTCCAGCACAGAATAGCCTCAAGAGTTCTGACATCAGTTCCTCTGCTATCAAACTGGAAGTCCTGTCCCTTTACCTTCTGGATGGGATATAAAGGGCAAAGTCAGATGTCTGTGTTGATTTGTGGAACCCTCATCTGAATGTGCACTTTAGCAGACTAGCTTCAAATATTTACAAATCTGTAATTATTGCAACCTATTTGGTCACTGTTGATTGCTTTTCAAAAAAAATGTTGTTCTTGACTTCATCTTTATTATGTAGGGCAAACCCTTGCAGCACCCCAATACAGTTATTTAAAAAAATATATTTCTAAAACATGTAACATATTTATAGTTTGGTACTTTCTTATTGTATATTTTAACTGATTTGGGGAAGGACTGTAGTCAATCGATTAGTATAATTATTATTATATTGATTAATGGCTGTTTTACTAGGTTCATATAAGTAATAATATATGTGGTAGAGAAAAAGTAATTTAAAAGAAAACTTTGCATTGCAGCTTGCTAATTAATATATAATAAGCACTTGCCTGTTTGCTCTGCTCACAACACAACAGGTCAGAACGATTTGAATGAGGGTAATTTGAATTGGTATATTAACTACAATTTAGGGGCTGCAAGGCCACAAGAAATATCTTCCCCTTCCCCACAAACCCTAGTTTAACGTTGATTAATTGAAGGTTGTGTCTACATAGGCTTAGATGGAGCATAAGAAGATAGGCAGTGAAATTTTCATAACGAAAATGAGAACTAGAACTAAAAATGTTGTTTTTCGTTTTACAAGAACGAGAACTGAAATTAAGGCAAACGGAGAAACTAAAACTAAATAAAAATAAAAATTAGTGATATGTGAACGAACTAAAACGAGAACAAAAATTGATTAAAAACAAAAACAACAGCAATAGCATTTTAGTTCAGTCGTGCAGAGGGGTTGTTTGTAGGTCGCCCTGAGCCTTCAGTTACATTGCGCTGTTCACTATACGGTGATCTTGTAACTTGTGCTTACTATAGTCATGTGGCGCAACTTCTGTCAAGGACCGTTTTTTGTTTGTTTAGCACATTTCGTTCATCGGGTTGAAGCAGTAAGCACATGTGGTTGACGATGGCAAGTTTTACACAGATGTTTGCGGGTAGAAAGCGAGAAAGTAATGTATGGAAATACTTTATTTACAGCTCAGATGATAATAAAAGCAAATATAGCATGTGAGAAGAAGAAAAGAGTCTCGGAGTTTCAGTGCAGGACCAGCTGGATCAGTACTTAGTGGGAGTCCAGCACTTCTCTGGCACCATGACTGCACTTTATGGGACGTGTGGTCACGGGCCATCAGGAAAAGGAAAAAAACTAATAATGATAACATAAAATAGTGTCCACTGGTCTGTGCTATAAATTTGTTTTCTGTATGATTCCAATAATTTTTATCATTTTTATAGTCAAAATCTCTGAATTGGTGCATTTCCTGTTTAAATACAGGGGAGAAATGTGAGGTGCGGCAGCAACGAGACGAGCCAAGCCTCAGACTTTGCAGCCCCTCACGCACTGAGTTGATGCATGCAATTGGCATGTGCCTGTTGCTGTCTCTCTGTATGTTGTCAATATAATGTTTGCACACGCATTTATTATACACGCTGACTTTCCACAGTCTGACTAATATCTTTAGTGAATGTGTGTGACATATCTAGCCTTGCTTGACCAAGGTGAGGCAGACAGTACAGTGCCGCACTGAAGGGGGCAGATGTGAGCCCAACAGGTGCTTGTTGATGCTGTTCTTCAACGCAGAATCCTTAAAACTTGTTTGCACCAGGTTTTTCAAAGACAGAACACATAGTAAATTCAACCGTGCTCTTCATGATTCGGTTTTAATGGCATATCCAAAGAACATTACAAGGCCAAGTGAATAACATTACTTTTTTTTGTATAAAGGACTTGCATGGCATTTTTCTAGTCGTGGTTATCATTGCTAAAAAATTCAGGCCAAAAAATAACAGAAAAAAATATATCAGAATTAAGTGAGAAAGAACATGAAAGGAGAGAAAATGCACTGACAGCATATTGTATGAGCTCATTTTAGCTTGGTTCCTATTGAGATACTGTATTAATATCTTAATCAAGATGATTTTTCAATCATTTTAACAAACATTTTTAGCATAACTATTTTTATGACAGATCCAAATGATTTGATGTACACTCAATTTAAAATAGTATGATTTGATTTTACATTTAATGAGAAACTTCACTTTTATGAATCAAAATATGAAGAACATTTTGGTGCTTATGTCATTCTGTTATAGAATGCTTTTAGTAATCAGATAATGAATTAACTATTTTAATCTGCATATAAATGATTAGGCTTGCATGTCCATTACAGTCATAACAAAGCATTGCTATATACAGTACAGTAAATAGAAAAACTTTTCAGGAATGGCTCAGAGGGTCCTCTAGATGTTGTACTACCATGGCAGCACTTCACGTTTGCCAGTCCTTTTAACAACCATGTAAGGAGTGAAGTGGTCAGGTGGTTTGTTGAAAACATTGTGGCTCATGTTGGCTATACTGATGTATAATTGATTAATACATTCAAGCAAGGGGAACAAATGAAAGATATAGTACTCCATTCATTTTGGTTTCTCCCACTGAGTGGTTGCCATTGCCGTTGCATGACATGATCTCAGGCTTAAGCAGATCTTCTTCTACTTATTCTTCACACTGGCAACTACATGCTTGTACATCAAAATAGTCAAAACATTGGCACAACTCACTCATCTGTCTTGAATGACATATTGCTAGGAAAAAGCGCATGAGGTTCTATCATTTTTATGATGCAGTTGCCTTTTTTGTTCAGAGAAGTCTGACCCCACAATGACACATAAAGAAGTTACTATCACCCATTTTACAAACTTTTATTGTTGTCCTGGTTTGGACATGTGGAATTAAAGACAGTTAATGACTGGGTGGAGAACACCAACATTGAGGTGGAGGGGTTGAAGCCTAAAGGTGTGGATGGAGATGGTGTTAGATGATATGAAGCATTAATGAGTTTCACCACAAATGATGTCCAAAATCTCAGAGATTGATGGAACAAGATTTTGGGGCAACTGGCTAATCTGAGTAAACCAAGAAAATGGTGGTGATAATGATGATAATAATTGCTGACCATCTCATTCCATTTTCCAACAGGGCCGAGCCCCATCATTGTTGACATTGCCCAGGAATGTCTGTCTAACATCAGCCACCGGTGTCTTAGTAACTGTGTCTGTCAGGCAGTTAAGAGAACCAAAGAGAACTGCATGTTTGGAGCACCAACTGTAAAATATTTAGGTGTATGTGCTACAGGGCACCATCATCAACAGTAGCTTGTCTCAGCAGCTCTGAGGATTTTAAATGATACTAATAAGCCCCACATGCAGTCCCACTCTGGCTCAATTAATTGTTGCTTTGCTCTGCTTAGCTTGATGTGACGAACATTGTTACTGTGAGGAACATTTTTTATTTCCAGTCCTCCAGAGCTTTGCATATATACATGGGGCCTACACTAGACAGGGCTCCTGTCACTGTAATTAAACAAGATATAATTAAATAAGTCTGTACATATGTTTTTTCAGATAAAGAAAATATGACAGAGGTTTGATGGCAATGGCTCCTGTTGTCATGTAATACTTTTAACTTTTAAAGAACACTGCCACAGCAATAATTACTCTTTATAATCTTTCAATTTCATTCACCACACCTTGAATAAAATTATTTTCAGTCCCTCTTTTTCCTACCAATCTACATAACAATCTGCAACACTCTCCTAAGACAAAGAAGGACATCTGTTCAATAAAGACACGGACTGTTAATGCTACATACCTCACAATATAGCTCAGTTTGATAATAAGAACTTACAAGGCTCAAAGGTAAAGATTATTTCAGCATAGTATTGCATTATGGTGTTGTACGACTTTATTATGTTATGGTATTATTTTCTATTATTTTTAATAGTATATTATTATTTTATGATACATTGTTTACTCAAAGAGCATAATAAAATAGCAATGGAATAAAAAGGTATAATACCAAATAAAGAAAGGAAAATCTGTACCTCTTACTATGTGCCAATCTCCATTCTTTGACTATAACTGAAAATAATGAAGACAGTATAGCTACATTTAACGTCAAATGCAATCACCTCAATACCCAACTCTGTGAGATGCCTAATAAACTATGACAACCAGGCACTAAGTGGTGTGAAATGAGAGAAAACTGTGAGAAAGACACATGGCCAGCTACAAAAATACCTCTCATCCTGTCATGGCAGCTTCTTCCATATGTATCCTTTTCTTTCATGAAAAGAGCAGCATGTAAGCTGGTTCTGAAGAGGAGTTGTAAGAATTAAGAGTGAGAGAAGTAAGTTCAGGAAATTTCCTGATGGAGAAGCGTTTGCATGTTTGCCTGTTGGTGCCCACATACAGATACATGTATTAGATAGATGCTGTATTATACAGGACATCGGCCTAGAATGAGGCTACGTGCAATGGAATGTCGCATCAGCAACCCTGACTGGCTGCAACAGGAGATGGTGTGACAGACTGGCCAGTTAAAACAGACCCATATAAAACTGTGAGGACACCCAGCAGGGGCCATGTTGGAACTGTCTGACATTGGAGAGTATAGTCTTCCTAAATAGCATTCATGTTTCCACTGAGGTTTTTTTTTCTTTATTGTCTTTTGTACCTGTGCTATTTTTCTTCATTTTTGCTTTTAGTGACTGTTTTTTTTTCATCCCCTTTGATTTTGGTCTTATGTTTGTTTGTTTGTTTTCAGCCACTGTATATATTTTTACTATCCCACCAGCACATAGTTTTGTTTTTCATTGTAAATATTCTATGCCAATGCTGAAGGATTTTGAAGTTCTTCATGACACTAAAAGTTTTGTTTTCTGGCGCATTACATAAAAAGCATTTTGGTTTTTTTTTGATCATTTTCTCTAATGTCTGTGCTGCCATTATTCCACCACTAGTGCATTTGGTTACTGATACCTGAAGTTTGAACATATGTAAAGGTGCCAGTGCACAGGGCATCACAAACAGAGTTCTGCAATGTGCCTAATAATCCACTCATTCCAGGACGACTGGTGGAATTTGGGGGATTGATGAACAAATATTGAAGAAGAAAATGAAGGATTTCCTTCGCCAGTACTAACTGTAAACTGTTAAAGTATTTTTATTTTTTTTACAAAATAATTTTTTTAAATTGCATAACAAATGATTTATCCAAATATTACTTAACTTGTCTTAAGCATGTCAAAAAAGAAAAAAAAATATCCTGCATTACTGAGAAAATGACGATCAATAGATATTATTGTCCATTTGCAGATATTAGAGTATCATTCTTTTATATTTTAATAGCTGTGTCTTGCACCTGCCATGCTGGTTCTATACCTAAAGATCACAAGCTGAGTCAAAGCTTGAGGTGTTACTGCACAGTTACATACTGTATCCTAAGCTGATTACTTTATTACACTTTATATTTCTACGTAAGAGCACCAATGTAATGGTAGAGTTGTCCCACATGCTCTTACAGTTTCCCCAGTGCAATGAAGTCACCAACACCTTGTCTTGGGTGGATTCCTGGATGATGGTGCAAGGATTGGCTACAGCTCTCTGCAACTTGAGTAGGTTAGGTATAAATAAAAATGGATGGACAATTGGAGAAGGTGATCATGGAGAACTTTCTTTCGTGATCAGGCATGTGATTTTTATTTATTTATTTTTTACCAACTCTTCCTTGTGCTGTACTGGATGGACGGGCTCACCGTTACCTGGCCAGAAGAACTGTATAATGGATAGGGGCTCTAAATGGGTGGACATCCTAATCGGAATAGTCATTGTGTCCTTTCCTGGGCAGGACAGTGAAGTGGAAGGATGGGGGAGATTGCACATCAGGGTTCTATCCTCCTCCAAGGTGCTAGAGAGCAGTATCCCCGTACTGGAGTGCCCATGCACACACCTGTTGGGAAACCTGGGAATTGTAGTGCTGTTGGATAGCCCCGGGTGCTACCAGAAGGAGCTGCCACTAGTAAATGTACCTACTTTGAGGTACTTCCGCTTGATCCAGAAATGCTTCCACAATGTAATGTGCCTCTGGAAGTACATCCAGATCCAGTATAAAAGGAGCTGCTTCACCTAACCTTAATCTGAGAGTTGGAGTTGGAAAGAAGGGGACAAAACTTTCCCTGGCGAAAAACATAATATTGGAATTGTGATTATACTGATTGAAAGAAAGAACCTGCTTATGTTGTTTTATTTGAAAAAAGGGTCATTTGAACCCAGCAGGGCAACAGTGGCAGAGGTTTGGGGTGGTCTGTGATGCTCTATAGTTCCTGGGATTTTGAAAGTCACAGACTTGTTATATCATGGAATGGTTTTGGAGGAACCCTATCCTAAAACATAATTCAAATGTATTCCCATGCCCAGATTCTTTGTTACAAAGACCCACACATACAATATATTCTCTACCTCTACTCTTGTTCTCTTATTTTTGCACTCACCTGGCCGGGAAGGACACACAGCCCACAGCTACAGTGCTATTGCAGCTGGGCCTACAGATCCATTTTTATCTAGGGCTGGCTGCTACTGTACTTGTACTTCATGTAGCACATGCACCAAATAATTAAATGACCAAAGTCTCCAAAATGGTGGGAATTGTAAAAACGGAAACAAAACATTGCAGCAATCAAACTGTATGAACAAACGATAAAAGCAAAAACAAACCACTATTTAAGCAATCATTGATTTTTACAGTTAAATATCAAATAAGAAGATGTTTTTTCTCTTTCTTATTTGTATCATCTCCTATTGATTGTTTGATTATATAAAGATTACGTTATCAAGATCCAGATTATGCAGATTTAATTTACTGCCAAAAAGTTGAACCCACTCTTCCAATAATTGAAAGTTAATATTGTTTGAGATAGTAAACTAGTATTTCTCTTGCTGCACTTAGAATTTAATAGAACACTTCCATTAACAGAACACAATATCCTATCTCATGTCTGTGGATATGAAAGAAAAAGGTGTCAATTATGCCTTGACCTAGAAAGGAAGATAAATGGAAGGCAGAGTGGTACTTGAGACGTCATTATAGAATGAAGAGGGGAAGACTCAATTTGGTGTCCAATTTAGGACTACAATTGTAGAGTAGTGCAGTCAATAACTGTCAGCCTGATCCCTGTCGATCCTAATAATTAGAGGTTTTGGCTGAGAAATACAAAAGGGAGACCAATACACAAAGATTATCAAAAGATAAAGAGAAAATGCATATGCTTTATATATAATAATATCAGGAACTCCATTTTGGAGGAGTATGTTTGGGCTGCTACTGTACGTCTTTCCTCCAGAGGCCTGCATTTTGATTTCTGAGCCAGTAACTGAAGGTGGGGGGATTTCTTGTTCTGTACTCCATTACATATCCCCCCCCCCCAAAAAAAAAAACCCACATCAGATTCACATTGCTACAGAACCATGTTTGGTTAACTGATTATTCTTACTTTGCTTATTATGAGTCAGTTACTGAATGTTAGTGTGTTCTGAGGAAGACTATTGAGGTTTCAGGTCTGAGACAAAAATTTGAAATCACCCTGGCAGCTAAACACTTAAATTCAGGTACCAATACATATTCCAGTCTGTGCAATCATAAATGTATTATTCCAGACAGGTCATCAGAGCTTGGTGAAAGGTAAGACTTTTAAATCCTATTGAAAAGGTATAGCACTAATAGAATAAGAAAAATACAGTGTGTCCAAGTAAAGCTGAGGCAGTTTGAGGAATACATTTCCACTCAGCCTGAAGTATTGTAATTTTCCACTCATTGACTTGTAAGGTCAGTTTCACAGGAAGCCATAGGACTTATTGACAACATGGCAGAAGTACTTATCATTGTTGTCCTCCAGGGCGTGTCAAAACCTGGATGGTATCAAAAGATAATAATAAAGAGTACCTGCTCTCATTACTTTACAAATGTCAGCATAATGACTTAAACTGGTAAAGATGCTGCACACAAATAAGAGCGGGGCACAATTTAGTAATTTTCTAGATATCTGCACTTTTAAATTGTAGTTTCAGATGTGAAATGCATCTTAAATTGTGAACCTTGTGCATGTTGATGAGATTCACTTAGAAACATTTTGTTTCATGTCACAGGTTTGGACTTGTGGCTCTGTATATGACTTTAGGTGGATCACCTTATCTGATGAAGTCACAAAATTCTCACTAACAAGCATGGACAGATGCCTGGTCTATTGAGCCAGAGAAAGTCTATTGAAAATGTGTGGTAAAAATAGGTAAGAAAGCCGATGATAGACTATCATTAATGTGTGTGAACTGATCACATAATGTGCTTGTGAATGGATCACCTTAAAAATCCCATTGCTTCTCTTTTTTAGTTCGATTCATTATGAGTTTCTTTATATGGGCAGACAATATGGTACTTTTTCAAAAGGCAGTAGGTAATACTTTGATGTAAGGGTTTTCCATATCAGTATGTAATCTCAAGACTTTTAAAGTAACATATTTTTAAGATGGTATGTGAAGGCTGTTCATTTTTCTCTGGGAACTTGAGTTGCCTTTTGTATACCAAAAACATGTACGTAAGCTGATGGGCACATCAAAACTGCCTCACTGTGAGTGAATGTAATGTACTTGGATAAACTTTAGCCCTTATAGCCTTGTATTGAAATAAGCAGGCATTGCAAATGAATGAATGAATTAGTACATACAGTATTTCTGTCTCTGTATTACATTCTACTAATATTGAAATACATACTTTGATGAGTTTGCTAATAAAACATGGAATTGATTAAATTAAGTTCTTTAAAGAAGGAACTGCAACTAATGTGTTCTTTTGGTATTGACTTAAGTTAGATAAAGTAAGTATATAAGCTTATGTTTGTGCAGCTTTTCTTCATCAAAGGACATCATTATGCGTCATGGCTGCTGCTGTGGACTTGACTAGTATTAATGAAAGCAGAACTACTTACTTACTGTAGCTAGCCATATTCTGAATTACAGTTCAATTTGTTCAATCTCACATGCTGTGTTTAAACAGGAAGTTGATTAATCCAATAATGTGTTATAATTTGTGATTACTACATTATTAATTATAAAAAGCAGCAGTTGTAGAAATATTTTAAAGACATCCATCCATCCATTTTCCAACCCGCTGAATCCGAACACAGGGTCACGGGGGTCTGCTGGAGTCAATCCCAGCCAACACAGGGCACAAGGCAGGAACCAATCCCGGGCAGGGTGCCAACCCACAGCAGGACACACACAAACACACCCACACTAGGGCCAATTTAGAATCACCAGTCCACCTAACCTGCATGTCTTTGGACTGTGAGAGGAAACCAGAGCGCCCGGAGGAAATCCACGCAGACATGGGGAGAACATGCAAACTCCACGCAGGGAGGACCCGGGAAGCGAACCCAGGTCCCCAGGTCACGCAACTGCGAGGCAGCAGCGATACCCACTGCGCCACCGTGCCGCCCATTTTAAAGACATCAAAGTATTAATCATTTCACATAAAATGAAACAATCTGTTGTAGATGTAATCCTAAAGTGACCAGATGTGATCACAGAAAGGCTAACAATCTGAAGTTTAAAAAGCACTTATGGTCAAAGTTGACGAATTTGGATTTGAGTTGGTTGAGGGCTCAATTGAAGGGAGTAAGAATGCCATGAATGGTTAAAAAACATGGGGGTGTGGTTCAAATGAAGATGCAGAGTCATACATGCAATCATGTATGAGTATGTGTGATAGGCACCACATGTTGTTAGACAGGTTAGGCTCAGGTCTACCAGTCAAGTGGGGCTCTAGGATCTTCATGATTGTCTCTTTTTGTTGGTTAATTGCTCATATCTGTTAACTCTCCATTGTACTTTTATTTTTTTTCTTTTGATTTTTTCTGATCCTAATTTGTGTTGAGATAAGGTTGAGAGCTCACTTATAGGCCATTATATCCCTTCATCTTCCAAATCTGGTTATCCAGACCTGGGTCACATTGCAGCGGTGGGCTATCTCACCAGATAACAGATGAAAGCTGGAACAGCCCCTAGCCGGGCCTGCAGCCCGTTGCAGGGTGAAAACACACGGGCCAATTTAGCATCGCCAAATCCACCTAATCTACATGTCTATGGAATGTGGGAGGAAACCATAGCACCCAGTAGAAACCAGCACAGATACGGGAGACCCCAATACATAAATCCCTATCTCCTTACAGTAAGGCAGCAGTGCTACAACTGCTCCACCACGCTGTCAAGGTCACTATACTATTTATGTTATTATAATATTCCTAGATATACTGTATAGTATATTGTTTATTTCATGTATTACATACGTGAATTTTAAAGAAACCAATTTCTCATTAATGTCCAATCTCTTGCTTGTCTTTAGCTAAGTAATTTTAAAAATAACTAACAAATCTAATACCATTGACATAAAATTATAGTTTACCTAAATGAAGGGAATATACAATGTTCACTTACTCTAGAGCAAGGGTTCCCAAAGTGGTCGATATTGACCCCCTGGGGTTGATTTGAACTTTCTAGGGGTCGATAGTTTCAATGAAAAAATTTGGGGGTCAACGACAGCAAAAATAGACCCCCTTACTACTGCTATTTATTTGTTACTTCAAAATATCTATGATTCCAATAGGTACCTAATTAAGAAGTAAAATCATTTAAAAAAAACACATTACATACCAAATTTGCGAACGAAAAGGTAAAATGTGTCATTAAAAGAGTCACACGTAAGAATGCATGAAAATACATGTAGCACAAACATGTCTGTTCATTGTCTTATCGAACATATCAAAGCAAGTGTGGATATGAAAAACCATTGCATGTAATTAGGGGGTCGACGGTTTTAAAAGTTTTTGGTAAAGGGGTCTGAGGCTGAAAAAAGTTTGGGAACCCTTGCTCTAGAGGATAAAGTGATTGTTACGGGCATTTTAAAAGAAATGTACTACAAGGAGAATGAGGAATATCGAGAAGAGCACATTTCCATCTTAAATATGTTTTGTGCAATGGCACCTCATGTCACATCAACAGCAATTATGTGGTTGGTAATGAGTGTTATAGTTAAAAACAATGTGGTTGTGCCTGTGCTAGAAACAGTTGAAGAAAAAAATGATTAAATAGCAGGAAAATATCGAAAGGAGTTATATGACCAGAGCAAAATGAAAGTTGTTGTCTAAAAAGTAAAATCTTAGTAATATTAATTAACCCTGGATAAAGAATTTAAAAGTAACTATCCAGTAGAAGTGACCACTTCTAATTAATAAATTTAATTTATTGGGATACTTTTAATCCCAAATAATTATTAGAAGGCAAATTCTATTGAGAAAAAAACGACCTTTACTTCTTCGTAGCCTACGTAGTCTTCATTCTACTACTATGGCAATCATCCCCACAATGATATAGGAATGAAATTGTATTTATAAGGACCAATTTACAGTCAAAATAACCTGTTCAGTCTTTCTACAATACTTTGTAAGGGCAGACTGAAGAAATCGAATGTTTTCATTTTAAGCCAAAAGAGTTTAAGAGGTCACATGATAGAAAATTTTCAAACTATGAAGGGAATTAGTAAAGTAGATGCCTGCTGTTGCTTTAAAACAAGACCAGTTTAAGAATCCCTCAGGTGCCAGGGTGTCCACATTCACAGCACCCCACCCCCTCACCTAACTAACGATCATGATGGTTTATCTGGCAAATGCTTTAAAATGGGTTATCTATACTAATAAAAGGCAAAGCCCTCACTGACTCACTCACTGACTGACTGACTGACTCACTCATCACTAATTCTCCAACTTCCCGTGTAGGTGGAAGGCTGAAATTTGGCAGGCTCATTCCTTACAGCTTACTTACAAAAGTTAGGCAGGTTTCATTTCGAAATTCAAAGCGTAATGGTCATAACTGGAACATATTTTTTGTCCATACACTGTAATGGAGGAGGCGGAGTCACGTATCGCGTCATCACGCCTCCTACGTAATCACGTGAACTGAAAACAAGGAAGAGATTTACAGCACGAGTCACACGTGGGAACGAAGGTAAATGACGTTAATTTTTGACTGTCTTTTAATACTGTGTAAGCATACATATTAATACATGTGCAATTAAACGTGTGCATTTACGGGGTGATTTCTCAGGCTTAAAAGCTCACCTTTTATCAAACGCGGGAAACAAAGGTAACTGACGTTGTTCACTGTCTTTTAATACTGTGTAACCATACATATTAACACATGTCCAATTAAACGTGTGCATTTACGCGGTGATTTCTCAGGCTTAAAAGCTCGCCTTTTACTAAAAAGGTAAATGCAAAACTATTTTCAATCATTCTATGATCTGCTTCTCACAACTGAAGGCACCGTGGCTGATGGTAAATGACGTTAATTTTTGAGTGTCTTTTAATACTGTGTCAGCATACATATTAACACGTGCAAGTAAACGTGTGCATTTACGGGGTGATTTCTCAGGCTTAAAAGCTCGCCTTTTATGAAACGCGGGAACAAAGGTAAATCACGTTCTTCACTGTCTTTTAATACTGTGTAACCATACATATTAACACATGTGCAATTAAACGTGTGCATTTACGGGGTGATTTCTCAGGCTTAAAAGCTCGCCTTTTACTAAAAAGGTAAATGCAAAACTATTTTCAATCATTCTATGATCTGCTTCTCACAACTGAAGGCACCGTGGCTGAAGTTACGTCACTTGCTGTCCGACCATAAGCTTTACCTGGTAGGTAGCCGGACACTCACTTCACTCCCTTTCGGGAATCGAACCTCTCAGGTTTTCTTTTGTTCTTAATTAAAATTTAAAACCAATACTTCACCGCTGCTAAGCCCCTCTAGCGCTGACGTCTGAGGTTCGATTACCGTAAGCAACTGCAGTGAGTGTGTAATTACATTCACGGCATTCGTAGTCTGATTCACAATCTGATTGTATGGGTGCTTACTTCCAGGTAACGCTTACACTTGGCCACCAAGTCAGCTCGAAGTGATCACTCGAGTAAAGGCAGCTTCACAAAAAAACTGATCCTTAACAAACTGTTATTAGTATATTTTCCCTCAATTTAAAAACGTTTTATTTTCTTCTTAATAAAAATTTAAAAGCGGTACTTCGCCGGTGCGAAGCGCGTGGATTTCACCAACTGACACATACAGACATATTCATGAGTGCAGGTACTTCGGAAAGAAAGCACCGCGTAAACCTAAACTTTAAATTAACTTCATAGACCTACAAAAGGTTGCCATTCATTTCAGGCAAGATTGCTTTTCTTCTGTACAACTATACGTTGCATTCTCAAAAGAGTGTGCTTGCACGGCTTCGGATATAGATATATATATATATGTATGTCTATATATAAATATGTAAGCTTATAAGTACTGCCTTACTTCTCTTTAAGAAAGGAAGATGTAATGATACTTGATTTAAACGATTCCATGTCTTCCTGGGTTTGCGTAGCTTATTGTCTAAAAAGGAGAAACCCTCATTTATAAAACTTTGCTGCAGATGACTTAGCTTATTGTCAATATCTTTACACGTTTTTTTAACACTTATTGACTGAAACGTGCTTTCACGAAAAAAGTTACGGCTTTGCTACAGGATACACCCTCCACAAGTTAAGCAAGTAAAAATAAAATATATATTTCTGTTTTATTTAAACCTTTTAAGTTCGTATGCATAGCCCCATTTGGCTGTTTAATTTTTTTTTTTCTTTCTTCAGTAATATTTAATCTTAAAGAAAAAGAACATATCCATTTTACTTTTTTTCTATCTCTGTAGTAATATTTTAGTGTAAAACAATAACCAGTATTTAAAGTTTTTATGTTACTTTATACATTTATTTTACACAATGTTGAAAAATTAATAAAAAAGCTACATATTTTGGCAGCTGCTGCTTTCATTTTCAATAAAATGAAAAAAGCTCTCAAGAGAAAACGTCAATAAAGAAGAAACAGTTTGCACTATCTAAAAATCAGAAACCCTCATTTATAAAAGTTTGCTGCAGATGACTTAACTGAAAATAAATGAATAGTTCCTATGTGTATAATACATATTTATCTATTTTACTTATGCCTTTATTCCACCAACTTACAACATCTGAGGTACAATTTGTTACATTACTTTTGTTTTTTGCACAACATGCAGGTGAAGTGACTTCCTCAGGGTCACACAGTGGTGTCAGTACCAGGATTTGAACTGACAAGCTCCGGGTTTGCTGAAATATTACTGAAGAAAGAAAAAAAAACGAAAACGGGCAAATGGGGCTATGCATACAGATGTCCATCCGTCCATTATCCAACCTGCTATATATCCTAAATACAGGAGCCACTAAGTAGATATGTATATATATATATATATATATATATATATATATATACAGTTTATATATATATATATATACAGTTTATATATATATATATATATATATATATATATATATATATATATATATATATATATATATATATATGTATATATATATATATATGTATATATATATATATATATATATGTGAATGTATGTATGTATATATGTATGTCTATATATATATATATATATATATATATGTATATGTAGATTTGTAAATTTGTATATGTATATATATGTTTATGTGGATGTGTATATCTGTATATACGTATGTATATGTACATATGTGTATATGTAGATATGTATATATATATCTATATGTATATATATGTTTATGTGTGTGTGTGTGTGTCATAACAATGACAACACAATTACATTGACAATCATGTTACGTTATTTTTAAAATGTTTCCTTTTTTTTTTTTCATAACCTCTTTAACACACTACTTCTCCGCTGCAAACCGTGGGTATTTTGCTATATATATATATATATATATATATATATATATATATATATGTGTCTGTATGTGTATATGCAGTATATATATTTATATATATATATATATATATATATATGTGTGTGTATGTATGTATGTGTGTATATGTATGTGTATATATATATGTTGATATATGTATATATATGTGGATGTCTATATGTATATATATATATATGTATATATGTAGATATGTGTATATGTAGATATGTATATAAGTATATATGTTTATGTATATATATGTTTACATAACCTCTTTAACACACTACTTCTCCGCTGCGAAGCGCGGGTATTTTGCTAGTTCAATAATAAAACTAGGCGTGACACAGGTTATTTAAGGGTAAGATTCAGATTAACATTAGAGTGTATTTCTTCACAAACTGAAAAATAGATGCATGAAATAACCAAGCAGTGGAATAGACAGCAGAACTCTGAGAACTTTCAAATCTTGACTTTGGTAATGTTATGAAGGAATTAGTGAATAGGGAATGGCCAACTATGTAGGATTAAATTTGACTATTCACGTCACAAATTTCATTATATTATTATTTAGCTATGCCAGAATGGTTCATCTGACCATATCTTCTAAGAAATGACTGGTCTGAACATATGCTGTGAGGGTTTATTCAACTTATTCACAGTTGCTCTTCGCTGTATTGTTGGCTTACAGCTAGGGTTTTTTTCTTAGCTTTCTGTTTTATCTGTTTTGTTAATATTGAATTATTATTTTCATATTTTTGTGTTATTTCTGTTAAATTTGGTTATTTGTTATTTGTATTCTGTATCTTTAAATATGCTTCCAGTTTTCCCTGCTTTGTGGGGTGCAGCCCCAGGAGGTGGGGTTTTCCTGACATCACTGCTGGGGGTTGCTGGGGGTTGTCCTTGTAGTTATATCTTCAGTCAGGTAATAGAACCCAGAAGTGAAGCAGTGAGTTTGTGTTTGGAGATTACTTGTGAAAATACCATTTCTTTGGATTTACAGTTTTTTCTGTGGTTTTGTTGCTTATTTCTGGAATTTGCCTTGTGAATATTGATTTTGGACTGGGGTGCCTTTTTAGGTCCTTTGAACAATTCTTTGTTCTGTTACTTTTGTTCAAAAACGTTCATTTATAAATATTATGAAGTGGAATCTTACACAATACAATACAATACAATACAGTTTATTTTTGTATAGCCCAAAATCACACAGGAAGTGCCGCAATGGGCTTTAACAGGCCTTGCCTCTTGACAGCCCCCCAGCCTTGACTCTCTAAGAAGACAAGGAAAAACTCCCAAAAAAAAAACCTAGTAGGGAAAAATGGAAGAAACCTTGGGAAAGGCAGTTCAAAGAGAGACCCCTTTCCAGGTAGATTGGGCGTGCAGTGGGTGTCAAAAGAAGGGGGTCAATACAATACAATACAGTACAGTACACAGAACAATTTCTCAATATAGTAAGAAATAAAAAAAAATAAAAAAAATATATAAATTTTAGAAGTACAGAGTAGAATTTAACAGTAGATGATATATCCCATAATAAGATTTGTATCTGTATAGAGTCCTGGAGACCTCATCCTTCAAGCTGCCTCCCCCATTTGGCCATTCCACAGCTGAGACAGTGCTGGGCCAGCCAATCCGATGAAAGGACCCCTCTCTCCCACGATCCTGCGATCCTCCATCTGGGATGACTTTTCCTTAGGCAGGCAAAACAACTTGGCAGGTGGGCCATGGCACCAAGTGCCACATTTGAGTACCGAGAAGAAAAACAGAGTAAGTGAGGGTTAGTATACAATTATAACTGTCATGTTACTTATGTTTAAGTGCTAATGACTAACAACAGAGATGCAGTCTGTACAGTTAATCAGCAGCTCTAGTCAGGATATGCTAAACTGAAGTAGTGAGTCTTCAGCCGGGATTTAAAGCTGAGACCGAAGGGGCATCTCTTATAGTAGCAGGCAGACCATTCCACAGTTTAGGGGCCCTGTAACTAAAAGCTCGACCCCCCACTGTTATTTTATTAATCCTTGGAATCATAAGCAGACCGGCATCTTGAGATCTTAATGTGCGCTCTGGTTTGTAAGTCATGATAAGTTCAGACAAGTAAGCCGGACCTCGGACCATTTAATGATTTATATGTTAAAAGAAGGATTTTGAAATCTGCCCTAAACTTAACCGGGAGCCAGTGTAAGGATTTAAGAACTGGAGTTATGTGTTCGTATTTTCTTGTTCTTGTAATAATTCTCGCAGCCGCATTTTGGATTAACTGGAGGCTGTATAAAGAACAGTTTGAACATCCAGTGAACACCGCATTGCAGTAGTCAATCCTACTAGAGATAAATGCATGAATTAGTTTCTCAGAATCCTGTTTATTTAAAAAGCGCCTTAATTTCCTAACATTTTTAAGATGGAAGAAACATGTTTTGGACAACTTTGTAATATGCGCTTTAAATGACATGCTAGAGTCAAAGATAACTCCTAGATTGCGGGCTGATTCAGTAAAATTGACTGGGATTCCCATTGAGTTAAATGATGACAAAATATTATTGTAATCAGCATCATTCCCTCCAACAATTAACATCTCTGTTTTATCTGTATTTAAAGACAAGTAGTTCTTATTCATCCACCTCCTTTAATTCACTAACACAACTAATTAAAGACAACATGGAGAAACTTCATCTGATTTAAATGAAAGGTATAACTGGGTGTCCATCTGCATACGAGTGAAAATTAACATTATGTTTCCTAATGATAGATCCCAGTGGAAGCATGTACAGTGAAAACAGTAAAGGTCCCAGTACTGAGCCCTGCGGGACACCATATTGAACTTCTGTGTATAATGATGGAGTACTGTCAGCACATTTCTGTACATATTGGAATCGATTTGATAAGTAAGAACTAAACCAAGCGAGCACGGTGCCTGTAAGCCCAACATCATTTTCTAGCCTGTGCAGTAAGATAGAATGGTCGATGGTGTCAAATGCTGCACTTAAGTCCAACAACATAATTACAGTTGAGTTTCCTTCATCAGAGGATATCAGAATGTCATTTACAACCCGTGTTAGTGCCGTTTCTGTACTATGACCAGTGCGAAAACCAGACTGGAATTTCTCAATAAATTGTAATGCATAAGGTGTGTCTGAGGCTGACTGGCGACTACTTTTTCTAGTATTTTAGAGAGAAACGGTAAATTTGAAATAGGCCTATAATTATTTAGTATATGTGGGTCAAGGTCTGACTTTTTAAGTAATGGTTTAATGACTGACACTTTTAGTGCATCTGGTACTGTGCCATGCAATAATGAACTATTGATAATGTTTAGGATAGGCGCTGCAAGAACATCCATTGCACTTTTTACTAGTTTTGTTGGCACTGGATCTAGGGAACAAGTAGTGGGCTTCATTTTAGAAATTAAACTTAAGACTTCCTGCTCAGTTACAGGATTAAAATTACTAAACTGCTGAGTGCAATGTGAGACAGGGTCTGCTAAGCTAGTATTTGGTTTGTACTGTGATGCAGAGATCTGGGATCTTATATTTTTAATTTTCTCATTGAAGAAGTTAATAAAGTCTGTACTGCTAATGTCTGTTGGTATTTTGCACTGTTGATCTGAATTTCCATTTGTTAATTTAGCCACTGTTCTAAACAGTGCCCGAGGATTTTTATTATTGCTATCTATTAATGTAGAATAATATTCTGACCGAGCTTTAAAGAGGGCTTTTTTATATTTGTTAACACTCTCTGTCTATGCAATTTGAAAGACCTGTAGCTTTGTTGTTCTCCATCTGCGTTCCAGTTTTCGACACTCTAATTTAAGAGCTCGAGTGTTTTCATTAAACCAGGGAGAGTTTCTATGTGCTTTGATCACTTTTGTTTTAAGGGGAGCCACTGTGTCCAGAGCATCTCTCAAGGTCACATTATAATGTGATGTTAGCTCATCTAAATTGTTTTCTGTGTTTACATTTGATGTTAACTGATCTAAATGGTTTTCCACAATTACACTCGACTTACTCAAAGTATCTATAAATTTTGAAGCAGAATTACAATCTAGATGCCGCACTGTCTTTGTTTTAATCTGGGAGTGTGTTCGCAAGGGCAGGACCAAATCAAATGTAATTAAGTAGTGATCAGAAATAACTTCATTTAATGGAGTAATAATTAAATTTTGAATTTCAACTTTGTAAGTTATAATTAAATCTAATGTGTGGTTATGATTATGAGTTGGACCTTTGACATTCTGACAAAATCCTACTGAATTTAACAAATAAGTAAAACATTTGCTAAAAGTGTCAGTTTCCACATCAATGTGTACATTAAAATCTCCCATCAGTACTACGTGATCATAATTTATAGCCAAGTCAGATAAAAGGTTGCTAAATTCAGACATTGAACAATGAGTACGGCCCTGGTGGTCTATAGACTAGCAGTATAATTGTGTTGGAATCTGTTTTAATATTTAAAATGAATGCTTCAAAGGATTTAAAGTTGCCTAGATTTTTAGAGGTGATTTGCATTTTGTTACAATGAATTATTCCAAGGCCCCCTCCTCGACCTGAATCTCTAGACTTATGAAGGAACGAGTATCCATCTGGTGACGCCTCAGCTAGGGGTACAGTGTCACATTTACTAAGCCAGGTTTCGGTGAGAAGACACAGATCAGATTTTGTACTTAATATAATATCATTTACCAAAAACAGCTTTAGTGCCAAGAGAGCGAATGTTCAATAAGCAGCATTTAAAACTGTATGCTTCTTTCTGAATTGGTGATATACTTTTTGTTTTAATTTGTAGTAAATTTCTATTACAGATGCCCCTGGTGGAGGGTCTGGTTTTATCCCTTGGTCTAATTATACACCTTATTTTTTGGTTATCAATTAATTTAAGGTTTGTATCAAGACTAAATTTACTGATGCCCCAAGACAAGGATTATGGGTAACAGCTTCAGGAAAGTAACAGGTGGGATAAACAACAGCCTGTGATTTAAGATCACATGACTGCGGACTGGATGGTGCTCTAATCAGTCAACCAGGCAGTTTTGCTGCCATATTTTGGGATAATACATAAGATCCCCTCCAGTTAGGATGAAGACCATCTCTTCTGAAAAAATCCAGGCCTTTCCCAAAAATCATCCCAATTGTTCACAAACGCTATGCTTTTGTTTGCACACCAGGTTTCTAGCCAGCAGTGAAGGGAATGCAATCTGCTATAAATCACATCCCCTCTATATAATCATGGTAAGGGGCCAGATACAACTAAATTCCGACATTTTCTTTTAGCTTTGATGCAAAGAGAGATGAAGTTCCTCTTTAATACCTCAGATTGCTGTGAATAAATATCATTAGTGCCGACATGCAGCAATAAGGTAGATACTTCATCGCCGGCGACACGGTCCAATGCGGCCTCTATGCCAGAAATCTTGGCCCCTGCGAGGCACTTAACATGAACTGCTGGTTTAACATAGTTTGGAATTCTAACATTCCACACTATGGAATCGCCAATTATGAGCACTTTCTTATTCTCAGTTTCCACAGGCGCGCTGCGGAGTTGCTGAGAATCTGTTCTGGGTCCGAATTGGTGACCTGGGTGCCGGGGGACTACATTTTGGATTCTTAGACCCCCGTCTTACTGTTACCACACTCGCCCTGTGGCTGAATTGGTGCTGCTGACTTTGGGCCGTGCACTGACTACAGTGGGGCCAGGAGAGACTGAAGCCGAATCAGAAGTAGCCGAATTGTCTAAACAAAACCGAGTCGATCCAATTTTCGGTTTGCCTAATCGCTATCAGATTCCTAACGCGGTTCTCCAATTCGCGTATTTTCCCCGACCAACTCTAAATTAACTAACACTTTTGGCAGGTGAAGCTGTCTACAATGTCGGCCGGAAAACCTGAACTGTACATGCTTGCAGGACACACAACATATAAACGTGCCCTCAACGGGCAGAGTGCAGATGGAACTTACGTTTAGTGGTGATGTCATCTTCTCCGTTTACTTAAGTGCTTTCTGCTTCAGAGACCGTCGGCTTCAAGTTTCTCACTGCCGGTTATTTCTTCTGGTCAGCTGCCGGCTTTACTTCCGATGGAACTTGCTCGGGTGTTTGCGAAGGGTTACGTACCTATGGGAGACGCCGCTGCTCGGTGCTTCCGCTCGCTGCTACGCTCGTGCTTCCGCCTGTGTGAGAGAGAGCATGGAGAACATACCTGAAAAAGATCTCATCCTAGTGGGCTTAATCTCAGCCCCAACCACTTGCCTCAGGCTTCACAAACTCAATAAAGGCATTGTACCACAAAAATAAACTTAAATGTAACAAAAATATAACAAAATTCATAAAGAGGATTGGATGTCAGCAAAATCACCACTTCTACATTAAAGGGCAAACAAAGGATCTTTATAAATAAAGAATTTACTGCAATAACAGAAAACATGGCCAAAATGCTAAACAGAGCAAGAATAATGCAAAAAAGATATGCCTTCAAGGAAATCCATAGCAAGGAGTCCCCACAGTCGAAAACATCAGAATCCTGAAACCAGACAATCCCAACACAACCAGTAGAACTCATTAAACCCAACCTAAAACGAGTGCTCTATTGGTACATTTAGCGTGACAGAATGTAATTATTCACATCACTGCAAATAACAAAAATAGCAACAAAACACATAAAAACATGTTAATCCTTAACAATACAGAATCCTCATTCCCCTTTTGCTTTCAGTTTTCTCCCTCTTGCAAGGCATTTTGATATACTGTGGGACTTCCTTTGTAATTTGATCTATAAAGCCAGTTGAAGATGAAGTCAGAAGATTTTGGACCTGGTAAATGTAAGGAGAGCCTCTTCCAGGCAGGCAAGTGACCAGTCTTGGCCTGCTTTTTGTGGGTCTTTTGCAGGCCTCATTGCTCATTAGCTATGCTTGTGTCTCAAGATGCACAGCTTCCAGTGTTTTTTTGGACTTTTTTTTAATAATGTGTAGACTATGATTGCACCAATCTTGTCCAAACAGATTATTGCTAGTTTTGAGTTTACTGTTCTTTGATTTGCATTTAACAATATTTACAATAGGGTTCACAGATGGAGAAAATAATGCCAAATTCTAAACCCTTGCAGCCATGCATCACAGTACTTTTTCTTGTCTCCATTATCTCCATTTTTCCATCCATATCTTGTTACAATAAAACTGCCATTTCTCCCTGCCAATAAACTGACACATCTGCTTCAACTCCTCATTTGTATTCCCCATGCAGGAGATGGCAATTTCATCCATCATAGAGTCACTCCTGGAGAGATCCACTGGCTCCCTGGGCACATCTTTAGAACATTCCTCTTCTGGTCCTTCATTGTATGTAAATAGTGAGGGTCCACTCTCCACATACAGTTCTCTAGTGGTCCTCACCAGAGATGTGACATCACAGAAAATATGTTTTATAGATTCATGAACCAGACTTTGTATTCTGTGGCCTCTTTTGGGTATAAAAAACAGGTGGTACCTCATAGAACTGCCTACATGGCCTGCCTTTTCAAAGAAAATTGAATTAAATTATGCACATGCTGTAATTTATTTCTTTATTCTTTTATTCATTTTCTAGACATTTTGGATTATTAAGTTGTCAAAAAAACTGTCCAAGATCACTTCCCAAATTCTGTGGTAAAATCTTTGCCAAGTATCTGCCTTTTTCACTATAGTTATTACCTTTCAATAATTAAGTTTTAGTCTCATCGATCAGCAGTAATCTGACGTGGAACTGCGTGCATTATGTCTATTTGCAATTCAGGGTCACCTTACAGTTCTTTGCTCTTAAAGTAGCTAAATAAATGTAATCATCTAAGTGACTGTAGGTGGAATACTTTGTACATTATTTATTTAAATTTATTATCATATTCATTTGTGAGGGATAAGTCAAGTTTAGAGTCAAAATTGATATTCAAGGATGCTGTTTTACTGTGCCCACCAGTTTGCTTGTTGTGTTTGCAGGGAATTAATTACAATTCAATAAATAGCTCTTAATGACAATATGCATATTTTGTTTTAAATAATTATCAAATCTTTCCCTTTATATTCAGTTTTAAAAAGTATCAAAAATGATTCAGATTCTTGACTGCAATTTGTTTCTGACAGAAGCTCAAAACCAAACACAGTATAAAAATATAATGCATCTAATTGGAAGGCAGGTCCACCAATTCTATATTCCACCTTCTTATCTATCCCTTACATACAGTATGACAAAGGATCAAGGATAAGGGTGGACTTTAAAGCAGGTGCTTTCACCCATGACTGTACGGCTAGGAGCAGGTCTAACATCATTGTGAAATTCACAAATGCACAATGGTGGTCGGTCTTATTTTCAAAGGGAAATCAGAGCCCTGACACACTGGGGCCAGGAAAATGGTCTCTCCCTCATGATGGCCAAGACCAAAGAGATAACAGTGGATTTCAATGGGACTACTGTGGGGAGCGTGAGCAGTTCTAAGTCACTTGAAGTGCATATAACTGAGAACCTAACATGGACTGTTTACACCAAAAAAGTGGTAAGATGGGTACAACAACACCTCTTTCGTTTCATGTGGCTGAAGAGGTTTATCATAAGCCCATGAACTCTCAGGTCGTTTTATACCTGCATGACTGAAAAGCATCCTAACTAGTTGCGTCACTGCCCGGTATGGGAACTGCACTGTCCTCAATCAAAAAAGCCTTGCAGAGGGCAATGCATTCTGCCCAACAAATCATTGGAGGTGACATTTGTAACTTACAAGACACACGTGTTAGGTGATGTCTCAGGAAAGCCAGGAAAATCATCAATAGCCCCAGTTATCCAAGTCATGAACTGTTAACATTATTACTTTCAGGCAGACAATACCATAGCATCAGGTCTGGGACCAGCAGGCTCTGAAACAGCTTCTTCCATCAAAATGTTAAGATGCTGAACTCTGCACAGTGACTAGTACAACCCCCCACGTATCCCCCACCAGAACTATTTTGTGTTATTTGTACACATTGCATAGTGAATGAAGTGTGGGGTATGTCTAATTACTTATGTAATGAGGTTATTGTGTACAATAAAGCGGAGTGGTGGCTCTGAGGCTAGGGATCTGCACTGGCAATTGCTGTGTGCTTTGAGTAGTGAGAAAAGCACTATATAAATGTAAGAATTAATGTTGGAGCAATAAATTGATATTTAAATGTATTTATTATGTGTACAATAATAATAATAATAATAATTCTTTGCACTGTATTCATTAAATTTGCACTCCAATTAACATTGGACTACTGCTGCGGACTTTGCACACAAATTTTTCACTCACCTGGACATTCATGTTAAGTGATGTGACCATAAAAGTAACTTGACAAAAACTTAGTAAACTTTGACATGATAAAAAACCCAGTAGGCCTATACACCAGAAAGAGAACAAGATTTGTCTTTGGAATTGCTGAGTATACAGTGGATTCAGAAAGTATTGAGTGCCCTTCACTTTGTGCACACTAGCCAGGTTTCCATCCAAGGAGTTTTTGCGAAAAAATATTTAGCGCTTCAAATTTTTTACCGATATAGCTGATGGAAATGCTAATTATCGATGAAATGTTGTACATGTCGACATAATATTTTTCCGTTTAACTTTAGCGCATAAATTCCATGTCGATACTTCAGATGTCGCAAAAACTACATTGGAAACAGTTTTTGTCGGAAAAAAGGGCTTTAACGCAAATAAATGTGTCACAATTCATCACGTGCAATCAAAACGAGAATGGCGGAGCGGCTCACATGGTCTGATGAAGAGAGTTTTTTTTTTTTGATTAAACGTCGTTATTTTGTATTAATTCAAATTTCAGTTTTAATTAAAAACCTTAAGGAAGCAGGTTAATTCAGTTGTTATCGCACTGTGAAGGGATGTTGAAAGGTAGGCTCACCTGTACAGATCCGATGCTGCAAACACAGCTGCATCATGGGCACTTCCAGGAGTGCCAACGCAAATGTCTCGTATCATGCACCTGTCATCAACAAGGGCCTGGAGAACAATAGATGGCCACCCTTTGCGATTAATGTAATCGCGGTAGCCTTCCGTCGGGGGAAGAATAGGCACATGCGTGCCATCCAGCGCACCGTAAATCTGTGGCACAAGATGCACCAAGGAATTGCGGTATGCAATTTCATTGGCCTCCGCTACAGTCGGAAGTCTGATATAACGCCGCATTAATTTTTCTTTAATAGCGGTGCACACAGCATATACACATCGATGGACGGTAGTTTTACTAACCACGAAAGTTTCTCCAACTACTCTATACTCGGCACAGGTTGCCAGCTTGTAAAGGGCGATGGCAATCCGCTTTTGGGTTGGAACCGGTGGTCGGTGGCAACCTGTGATGGGCGCAACATCAGGACTGATGAATCCACACAACATGTCAAACGTCGGCCGTGTCATTCTAAAATGTTGCAGCCAGAGATTTTCTGTTAAGTGTCTCTCCACCACCTCCTCCCAGAAGGTCTTATTCCATCGTCTCTCCCATACCCGTGGGTTTCGTCGCACTGGGGTACTTTCTTCGAGCTCTAGGGCTATTCAGACAAGCAACTGCTTCATTCTGCTGTCGTCTTCGGATATTATGTACAATTCCAATTATTTGTGAAACTGAAATAACAGTAAGCTGGCAATTTCAAAAAACTGTCTGAATAATCTCTCCATTTCTTTGTTTAGTGGAGGGGGTGTAACGTGGAAAACAAAAGGTAGATAATTTGCGACATACACAAAATTATGTATGGAAACGGCTCAAGGGCAGATTTTTTTCGCGATACAACAAAAGTTATGCGACAGTTCGTTTTTGGGGGGGGATGACGTCATCACGCACACCATTTTATCGATAAAAAGCCAGTTTGATGGAAACAGGCTGGAGACAGCAAATTTCGCACATTTTTTTTACGTATATTCTGTTTGTCGATAACAAAACGTCGCAAAAAACTGGATGGAAACTTAGCTACTGTATTATTTTTGTAGATTTCATTTTAAATGGACAAATTTGTAATTTTTGCCATCATTCTGAACTCAATAGCCCACAGTGACAACATGAAAACATGCATTCAGAAAAGTTTGCAAATTTATTTAAAATTAAAAAGTGAAAACTCTCTTTCACATAAGTGTTCAGACCCTTAATTCAGTACTTTGTAGAAGCTCCTTTGGCAGCAATTACAGATTTGAATTTTCTTGGGAAGGCTGTGTAATCTTTGCACACCTGGATTTGGGCATTTTATCCCATTCTTTTGCCAGATCATCTTTCTCTCCATCAGATTGAATGGGAAGCATCTGGAAACGCCCATCTTCAGGTCTCTCCACTCATATCCTAATGGGTTTAGCTCTGGGCTTTGGCTGGGCCACTCAAGGACAGTCAGAGACTTCTCCCAAAACCTCTCCAGTGTTGTCTCAGCTGAATGCTTCGGGTCCCCTAGCCTGAGGTTGCATGCACTCTGGAGAAGATTCTCTTCAAGGACCTCTCTGACTTGGTCTGTATTCATACTGTCCTCACTTCTGACCTGTCTCCTTGTCCCTGCCACTGAGAAGCACCCTCCTAGCTTGATGTTGCCACCACCATGCTTCACCATAGGGATGGTATTAGGCAGGTGATGAGCAGTACCTGGTCTTTGCCAGACATGGTACTTGAAGTTCTGCCAAAATAATTCAAGATTTGTCTCATCAGACCAGAGAATATATTTACCTCATGCTTTCAGAGTCCTTTAAATGTTGCTTTGCAAAATCCAAGTGGGAAGTCATTTGTGCCTGATCAATTCTGCTGAGATGGTCATCCTTCCCATCTCAGAAGAAAACGTCTGGGGCTCTGTTAAAGTGACCAGTTGGTTCTTGGTCACCTTGTTGATTAAAGCCCTTCATGCCTGCTTACTCAGTTTGGCCAGATGGACATCTCTAGGTAGAGTCCTGGTGGTTCAAAACTTCTTTAATTTCACAATTATTACTGCCATTTTGCTCCTGAGGACTCTTAAAGTTCTAGAAATGATTTCTGTACCCGTACCCTGTTCTATTCCTCACCATAATGTTACTGCAGAGGTCTAAAGAGAGTTTCTTGAACCTCATGCCTTAGTGTTTCTTCTATGGGATGTTATATATTATGTTATATATATTATATTACTAATATATATTATGTTACTGATGCTCTGTGTAAGAAAGGACAGAGCCGACTATACTTCCTTAGAAGGCTGGCATCCTTCAACATCTGCAATAAAATGCTGCAGATTTTCTATCAGGCGGTTGTGGCGAGCACCCTCTTCTTAATGCTGGGGAGGCAGCATTAAGAAGAGGGACGCCTCACGCCTGAACAAACTGGTGAGGAAGGCAGGCTCTATTGTAGGCACGGAGCTAGACAGTTCAACATCCGTGGCAGAGCGACGGGCCCTGAGCAGGTTCCTGTCAATCATGGAGAATCCACTGCATCCACTAAACAGTATCATCTCCAGACAGAGGAGCAGCTTCAGCGACAGACTGCTGTCACTTTCCTGCTCCACTGACAGACTGAGGAGATCGTTCCTCCCCTTCAATTCCACCCGGGGGGGGTAAACATTAACATTATTCAAACTAATTGTCTGTCTGTATACCTGCATTGTTATCACACTTTAATTTAATATTTTCTTTATTAGTATGCTGCTGCTGGAGTATGTGACTCTCCCCTTGGGATTAATAAAGTATCTATCTATCTATCTATCTATCTATCTATCTATCTATCTATCTATCTATCTATCTATCTATCTATCTATCTATCTATCTATCTATCTATCTATCTATCTATCTATCTATCTATCTAAAGTGCATCCAGAAAGTATTCACAGTGCATCACTTTTTCCACATTTTGTTATGTTACAGCCTTATTCCAAAATGGATTAAATTCATTTTTTTCCTCAGAATTCTGCACACAACACCCCATAATGACAACGTGAAAAAAGTTTACTTGAGGTTTTTGCAAATTTATTAAAAATAAAAAAACTGAGAAATCCCATGTACATAAGTATTCACAGCCTTTGCTCAATACTTTGTCGATGCACCTTTGGCAGCAATTACAGCCTCAAGTCTTGTTGAATATGATGCCACAAGCTTGGCACTCCTATCCTTGGCTAGTTTCGCCCATTCCTCTTTGCAGCACCTCTCAAGCTCCATCAGGTTGGATGGGAAGCGTCAGTGCACAGCCATTTTAAGATCTCTCCAGAGATGTTCAATCGGATTCAAGTCTGGGCTCTGGCTGGGCCACTCAAGGACATTCACAGAGTTGTCCTGAAGCCACTCCTTTGATATCTTGGCTGTGTGCTTAGGGTCGTTGTCCTGCTGAAAGACGAACCGTCGCCCCAGTCTGAGGTCAAGAGCGCTCTGGAGCAGGTTTTCATCCAGGATGTCTCTGTACATTTCTGTAGTCATCTTTGCCTTTATCCTGACTAGTCTCCCAGTTCCTGCCGCTGAAAAACATCCCCACAGCATGATGCTGCCACCACCATGCTTCACTGTAGGGATGGTGTCAGGTTTCCTCCAAACGTGACGCCTGGCATTCACACCAAAGAGTTCAATCTTTGTCTCATCAGACCAGAGAATTTTCTTTCTCATGGTCTGAGAGTCCTTCAGGTGCCTTTTGGCAAACTCCAGGCGGGCTGCCATGTGCCTTTTACTAAGGAGTGGCTTCCGTCTGGCCACTCTACCATACAGGCCTGATTGGTGGATTGCTGCAGAGATGGTTGTCCTTCTGGAAGGTTCTCCTATCTCCACAGAGGACCTCTGGAGCTCTGACAGAGTGACCATTGGGTTCTTGGTCACCTCCCTGACTAAGGCCCTTCTCCCTCGATCGCTCAGTTTAGATGGCCGGCCAGCTCTAGGAAGAGTCCTGGTGGTTTTGAACTTCTTCCACTTACGGATGGTGGAGGCCACTGTGCTCATTGGGACCTTCAAAACAGCAGAAATTTTTCTGTAACTTTCCCCAGATTTGTGCCTCAAGACAATCCTGTCTCGGAGGTCTACAGACAATTCCTTTGACTTCATGCTTGGTTTGTGCTCTGACATGAACTGTCAACTGTGGGACCTTATATAGACAGGTGTGTGCCTTTCCAGATCATGTCCAATCAACTGAATTTACCACAGGTGAACTCCAATTAAGCTGCAAAAAATCTCAAGGATGATCAGGGGAAACAGGATGCACCTGAGCTCAATTTTGAGCTTCATGGCAAAGGCTGTGAATACTTATGTACATGTGCTTTCTCAATTTTTTTATTTTTAATAAATTTGCAAAAATCTCAAGTAAACTTTTTTCACATTGTCATTATTGGGTGTTGTGTGTAGAATTCTGAGGAAAAAAATTAATTTAATCCATTTTGGAATACGGCTGTAACATAACAAAATGTGGAAAAAGTGATGCGCTGTGAATACTTTCCGGATGCACTCTATCTATCTATCTATCTATCCATCCATCCATCCATTTTCCAATCCGCTGAATCCGAACACAGGGTCACGGGGGTCTGCTGGAGCCAATCCCAGCCAACACAGGGCACAAGGCAGGAGCCAATCCTTGGCAGGGTGCCAACCCACCGCAGGACACACACACCCACACACCAAGCACACCCTAGGGCCAATTTAGAATCGCCAATCCACCTAACCTGCATGTCTTTGGAATGTGGGAGGAAACCGGAGCGCCCGGAGGAAACCCACGCAGACACGGGGAGAACATGCAAACTCCACGCAGGGAGGACCCTGGAATTGAACCCAGGTCCCCAGATCTCCCAACTGCGAGGCAGCAGCGCTACCCACTGCGCCACCGTGCTGCCCTCTATCTATCTATCTATCTATCTATCTATCTATCTATCTATCTATCTATCTATCTATCTATCTATCTATCTATGTACAGTGGGTACATGTCTTTCTAAATGATGTCCAATCAATTCAGTGTACCAAACCAGGTTTTGGACATATCTCAAGGAGCATTAAAAGCCAACACAATGCACTTGACCACAATATGGAGGGCCAGAGCAACAGTTCTGAATGCATACATAAATGAGAGGTTTCAGTTTTTATTTGTAATACATTTGCAAACCTTTCTGAAAACATCCTTTCACTTTGTCATTATGGATTATTGTGTGTAGATTGATGGACACAAATGGCAATTTATCCCATTTAAAATAAAATCTAAAAACACAATAAAGCGTGCAGAAAGTGAAGGGGTTAGAATACTGTGATGGACACAATCCAACGCAAGCAATGCTCCTCACTTCAGTGCAAAGCAATAATACTGAAACCCATTTAAATGTTAAATCCACACAAACGTGGACACCATCCTAAAAGACCTGGCACTGTAAACTTTCTTTACCTGTGCTCAAATAAGATAGAGCTCTAAGCAGCTAGTAAACAAACAACTAAAGACTTGTTGAATTATTTCAGGGTAATAAGTTCCTGTCTGAAAGTGACAGGTAAACTTCCAGCTTCAACAAGCATCTGACTGTTTTGGAGACTAAAACCCTTAGGTCATCACCTAACACTTTAGTCCTAGTCTATCGCCCAAGGCAGTGTATTAGAACAAAAAGCAGCCAACTGTGACATCACTCTAAAATTCCAAAACTGGAACACTAAAAACATTCTAATCAAGCAAATAGCAGCCATTGTCTTCAACGTCATGTCTCAGTCTTTTGGACCATCACTTATGTCAATATATAAACAATTATGTTTCTATACTCCTGGAAATTGTCAGTACATTATATTATTCTGTTTCTTGAAATTAAAGTGCTTACCTTGATATAAATTGATGACAAGAAACCCCTATCTACAGGACAAGGTAAAGAAAATAAATTGGGGGCTTTACTGAATTGCCAAAGCACTCATTACATTGACAAAGGCAAAACTGATTGATATCAATGGATCCATCCCTTTTCAGTCCCACAACTTTAATCAACTTTAATTTGAATATGCCGTTATTTTTTATGTGTAATTGCTGTAGCACATTTTCCAAGTATTCAAATGTCTAGTAGTGTCTGATGCTTCACAAAAAGTTTAACCATAATGCGTGATCTCTAACAATTGCGGTCTGAAAAGAAAGCTGTATCAGTTATTATGTAGTTTATTGTTGCCAAAGAGATAATTACAGTACATTTTGCTTCAAAAGCTTTTATATGAATATTGCAATTACTGAATAAGAGGCACAGAAAAGAAACAAGACAAATCTAATGTAATATTTAGAAATATTAATTTTGCATAAATATAAGGTGTCTATGATCATGCAGATCCTCTTGCATTGTACAATGGGGGAAAGCCTGAGGCTTGCAGGAATGGTAACCTAAAATCTGATTAAGAATAATGATATTCTTAAGTGATCATGGTATCAGACAGTTTTCACTGTGAAAAGACAATATTAATTGCCAAAAATATCCAGACTTCATTTATTTTTAAATTGGTGAATACACAAATTACTTCATGTTAACCTTCTAAGAGGATGAATTATGAGTTTACCATCTGTTACAAGCTGACAGAAATAGCAATAATGAAGGAGGTACTACTGTTTATACAGTATCTGACATTGTCAATAAATATTCAGGCAGACATGTGGAAACTGACCTAAATGAATTTTTAAATGTTAGGCCGGAATTAAAACCATGTAGAAAACAGTATTTTTAACTGCCACCAAAGCCAAAAATAACACTCCATTCAGAGAAGGGTCCTTTATTTCATGAGTGATGAGTAACACATGGAGTGTCCATTGTTGATTTTATTGATTCTCCACAAAGGTGAAGTATGAAATGCAATGAGGAAAACAGGAGACGATTAGAAAGTTGAGGTTTAGAGAAGCTCTAAAAGCTCTAAAAGCCATTTTTCATGCACTTCATGTATCACAGTTTTTGACTACATTACAGGAGGATGATTTAATTCTGTTTATAACAGCATTAGAAAGAGGCTGCACAACCACCAACTGATGTGCAAATGCTTTTCTAATGTGAATACACATTTCTTTCTTTGAGTAGAATAAAGATAATCTTTTTCAGCTGTGCATTTTTTCTGAAGCCTCTTTTAAGTGACTTTAAAATTCCAAGTATGGATTGAATTGACATTTTTACTTAAACAAATAATAATAATATAGAAAACTAGTATTCTTCGAACTGTTGTGCTGAACTTCCATGTTGGAGTTACGGAGAAATAGCAAAAGTCCCATTTATTGTAAATGAGCACTCCAGCTCAGTATAACCCGTAGATGTGTCCCATTCTGCTGTTGGTATACCTCATATGGAATAATTAATTCATGCTCAACTTCAAGGCTGCAATAGTTTTATTAAATAGATTGAAAATTAATTTAATTTAAGTCTCAACTATCTATTAAGGGAGAGACATGTCACTTCATAATGTACTAGGCTACCAGCACCCATGATAATAAAATGTAAGCAAATTATTGCCATAAAAATACCCCTTAATCTAAGATCAGTGCAGTGTTAGATAGGAAGTACACTTCCCATGACAATCTTGCGTTGTACCAGATGGGTCCATCCAAAGTCTTCTGGAGAAGTCGCAATCCTATTGTGGTATTCAAGCAGAAGATCTCACAGTTGCTGCTTCTGAGATGAAGTAAGTCCGTCACAACTGGATGCCAACAGTGACTTCAACATGTTGTTCCAAACAGGTGAAGCACTCTGTAGAGGCAGCACATCAGTGGAGATTACCTGAGTCTAGATGTTCCTTGTGCCCTAAACGTCCATGGATTGTACCTTCTGGAAAAATTATAATACCCTGTCCAAGGTCCACTGCACATTTTCCCTTTGTAAAAATTCCAATTTGATGTCTGCCACCCAAACTCTTTAAGTCCACTGTTTCTTTCCTATCTGATGACTGACTACAGCATCCCCAAGCATGGGTGCAGCTTCTCCAGTTGCTGTGATTAAACGACTCCTTGTGGCTGCCCCTCTATCTGTGTCAACCAATGCCTTTATCACCCAACTGCCAACCCAAATGTAAAGGTGGCAAAAATCTCCATCTTCCAAGTGGTCATATATAGCTGTTTCCAGTCATTATTATGAACCCTTGGGACTGTCAGGGTGTCTGGCATTTTCCTTTTCATACCAGATCCCTGCTGTTTCCCGAATAGTTTTCCATGCTCATGTCATCGGGGCCGGAAGTGGAAGTGACATCATCCAAGGTGGGGCCGGAAGTGATATCATCAGAGGTGGGTCCAAAAGTGACACCATCAAAGGCGCTTTTTCTACTTGCAGGGCAGAATCTTCATGTGTGGCCCAGTTGGCCACATCACCAGCAAGCGGTGTTGGTCCCAGTAGGGGCGTTTCTGCGTCCAAGGATGACAGCACTGCAATGTCCTCCCCTGGAGATTGAGATCTGGCTCATCCTTCAGTGGATTGAATTTGCTGGATTCTTAGTAACCTGATAGTGTGAGATACTGTTCCCTGCACTGATTCAGGCTGTACAGGTTCTTCAGCAAGCACATGCTTGCATTTAATTGCTTCCATCAGTGTCTGCTCAAATGTGCTGGGGCATGCTAGAAGGACCTGTTGACAAAACGATGTAGACAAGAGGCCCTCAGGAATGTACCAGATATACTGCTTGCTTCCTCAATCCCACCCCATTAGCAGTGGTGATAACCATAAACTGGCTCCAGTAAGCCTCTCTGGTGCCCGATACATTGTACTGGCCAACTTTCAGTTTTTCTTTTTGGGGTGCACTCTGCTAGTCTCCAAGTCTTCTTTTGGTGGATAACTATAAAACAATCCATCCGTTATCAGTGATTCACTAAAGTTTTCCTGCAGTTTCCACTCAGGGCTCAAAGATGATTTCTGCAGACTGGTCAATAGTACCAGCCCTCCATATCAGACCATATGCCGGTCCAATCCCACTTCCTTACACCAATTGTAATGAGCAGCAAAATGGAATGACCAAGACACACACCAAGAAAAAGTTAAGTCCAACAACCAGCACATTTATTCAACAACAAATGATTTACAGTAGTCATCTAGCATAATCACTTTTTGCTGTAAAAGCCATGTATAACAGTCACTTCACTAGACAGGCTATTCCAGTCTCACAGTGTTCTCGATCGTCATCCAGCGCCTTGTGTGGTGCCCCTTTTCCAGTCCTCCTGTTATCATCTGCAAGGCTGTATTTATAATAGCCTGCCTTCTCGGACTTGTAAGGTGTAATGAATAAGTTCCAGGAATGCAGAACTCAGCACACCTATGAATACCCTGCCATCAATCGCCTGTCCAGCCCCCACCCATCTCTAGGGTGACAATGCTAGCTACTACAATAACATTAAAGGGTGAATTAAAGAAAGAGACCGACCATTCAATACCTTACCATTCTCTAATCAACTTAATTCAAATCATGTCTATGGGAGTGAGACCTATCCCAGCAGCCTCTAAGTCACAGTTAGATAGATAGATAGACAGACAGACAGACAGACAGACAGACAGACAGACAGACAGACAGACAGACAGACAGACAGACAGATAGATAGATAGATAGATAGATAGATAGATAGATAGATAGATAGATAGATAGATAGATAGATAGATAGATAGATAGATAGATAGATAGATAGATACTTTATTAATCCCAAGGGGAAATTCACATACTCCAGCAGCAGCATACTGATAAAGAACAATATTAAATTAAAGAGTGATAACAATGCAGGTATAACAAACAGACAATATCTTTGCATAATGTTAACGTTTTCCCCCCGGGTGGAATTGAAGAGTCGCATAGTGTGGGGGAGGAACGATCTCCTCAGTCTGTCAGTGGAGCAGGACAGTGACAGCAGTCTGTCGGTGAAGCTGCTCCTCTGTCTGGAGATGATACTGTTCAGTGGATGCAGTGGATTCTCCATGATTGACAGGAGCCTGCTCAGTGCCCGTCGCTCTGCCACGGATGTCAAACTGTCCAGTTCTGTGCCTACAATAGAGCCTGCCTTCCTCACCAGTTTGTCCAGGCGCGAGGCGTCCCTCTTCTTTATGCTGCCTCCCCAGCACACCACCGCGTAGAAGAGGTCGCTCACCACAACCATCTGATAGAACATCTGCAGCATCTTATTGCAGATGTTGAAGGACGCCAGCCTTCTAAGGAAGTATAGTCGGCTCTGTCCTTTCTTACACAGAGCATCAGTATTGGCAGTCCAGTCCAATTTATCATCCAGCTGCACTCCCAGGTATTTATAGGTCTGCACCGTCTGCACACAGTCACTTCTGATGATCACAGGTCCATGAGGGGCCTGGTCCTCCTAAAATCCACCACCAGCTCCTTGGTTTTGCTGATGTTCAGTTGTAGGTGGTTTGAGTCGCACCATTTAACAAAGTCCTATACTCCTCCTCCTGCCCACTCCTGATGCAGCCCATGATAGCAGTGTCGTCAGCGAACTTTTGCACGTGGCAGGACTCCGAGTTGTATTGGAAGTCCGATGTATATAGGCTGAACAGTACCAGAGAAAGTACAGTCCCCTGTGGCGCTCCTGTGTTGCTGACCACAATGTCAGACCTGCAGTTCCCGAGATGCACATACTGCTAGTACGCGATCCATGCCACCAGGTATGAATCTACTCCCATCTCTGTCAGCTTGTCCCTAAGGAGCAGAGGTTGGAATGCATTGAAGGTGCTAGAGAAGTCCAGAAACATAATTCTTACAGCACCACTGCCTCTGTCCAAGTGGGAGAGGGATCGGTGCAGCATATAGATGATGGCACCCTCTGCTCCCACCTTCTCCTGGTATGCGAACTGCAGAGGGTCGAGTGCGTGGCGGACCTGTGGCCTCAGTTGATGAAGCAGCAGCCGCTCCATGGTCTTCATCACATGCGACATCAGAGCAACAGGCCGGAAGTCATTCAGCTCACTAGGATGTGATACCTTTGGGACTGGGGTGATGCAAGATGTTTTCCAAAGCCTCGGGACTCTCCTCTGTTCCAGTTCCAGTTGACTGTCTGAGAGACCTATCCCAGTGAAAGACAAGAACCAACCCAGAAAAATTATTCCATTTTTTTCCAGGCTCACTTGAGCACATGGGGTCCACTCACTGTAGGAAAAAACTGGGGTACCTGACCAGACCAGATGCACAATTTAGACTCAAAACTCTGGATCCATGAGGCAGCAGAATAAGTAACCCATTGAAACTACATTGCTGATATATTTTTAAAAGCTTATTTAAAGTCATATGTTGAAAACATTGACAGATTGCTACTTAAATGGAACAATATGAAATAATTCAAGACAGATAATTTTTCAAGACCATATTGCATGCAAAGTACATAAATTATCAGCTCAAAATTATTTTAAAAGTAAGAAAGATTGTGTCATAAATCTAAACGGGGTTGACAGCATATCTTCAGTATGACTACAGTTTCTACAATTTCACTGAGATGCTAAAACAAAAGTGCAAAAAATCAAGCCTGCCAATTTCAGCCCACTTACACTTAAATCAAGTTGATGCAGAGATTTGAGAAGATTAACTGGAGCCACAACTGGAAGAATATCTGTCTACAAGAATGTGTGTATATACTTATAGGAAGTGCTGCTCCATTCAAATGAACAATACTGGTTTATAACTGGAATTTCAGCACTTATTGACATATTTAAGACAGCAGCTACTTGTTCACTGAGGATACAAAATACTCTGCTAAATTGACATGGTAATTAATACTGGTATACTCAAATATGATACTTCAAAGGGAAGACCCATGGCTCAAAACCATCTTCTACAGCTACCTAGCACTTAACAACATTTATGAATTCTTATGCACTATTTTAAATACAATGAAATGCTTTTTATGCATAATTATTCTACATTCCTTTTCCACCCCTATTTAAGATGATAATTTTGTTTGGCAAGGAAGCTACACATCACAGCATATCCTAGCAACCTGACAATTTAAAAGGTGTGTCTACTTTACTGAAAAAGATGTGATAACATGACACTGGCTACAGAAATATCTAAAACAAACACCCAAATGCATTAATAATAAATATGTTTGAAAATATACTGTAAACATAGCATAACATGGTGTGTTTGAAGATATAGTAAACTGTTCTTAAAAGTATTAACAATTTTTCAAAGAGACAGATTTCACTGTTTTGTTTATTAAGTATTTTTTTGACAATGACTTATATCCAAAAATAATAGTCATAACAGATTGTAATTACATGTTGTCACAAGAACAACAATAAGACATCATAAAGGTTTGGGGCAACCACCCGTATAATGTGCCTTGGCTGCAAAAAGGTATTTTTTGAGTCCAAAACAGAACTGTAGTATATAGTCAAGATGTTGGCTTTGAAGGCCAGTGTAGGAAGTGATGTCATCGGGGCCAGAAGTGGAAGTGACGTCATCCGGGGTGGGGCCGGAAGTAACATCATCAAAGGCGCCGGAACCCTGTGGGATTTCCCGAGAATGGTCAGCAAGGGATCGAGAAAGACAGTTAGTGCACCCCGCTGCCCCCTTGTCGGATGTGGAATTGCCATTATTTAGGCCCTTTAGTTAACTTCTACTCGCACGTGTGTGACAATGTATATGCTGTACATCCTTCATCAGGCGCATTTTTAACAGCATTTTGCAACATTGCAAAGTTAAAAACTGTGCCCACATATGCATGTAGAAGCTTTTCTTAACAGAAGCGATGTAAAAATTACAAGGTCTATTGCTAATGTAGTTCATATTTCTTAAACATGCCAGTTTTGAAAGAAGTGTCATTCTATGTTGAAGTCTCAAGTTAAACCTGTGGGCTGAAACTAACCATGATAGATAGCAGGTCCTTGTGGTGCTTTACCGATTAAAGTACATTGTCAGTGAAATACTAAATCATTATAAATAATATATAGATAATGCAGTTGTGAGGTTGTTTTAGTATAAGGTAAATTCTGAGTAAATGTTTACTCACAGTAACCATAATGCCTTACAGACCTGACTTAGGGAAGTTCTTTCCCCTTCCTTTTCTTTCTAAATAAGCTAAGTGACATTTGCTTTCCTGGTTTGCATTTCCTTTATTTGTGTGGTTTGAAGATAATTTAAATTACTTGGTACGACTTCAAGCATCAGGGGAAGTAAATTGGTGTTGCAGAGATTCATACAAGCAGCTGAGGTGATAGTAACTTTCCATCCACATATAAAAGCTTGTGCTTTTATAACTTGCGAAAGGGATATGTTTTTCCACCCGGTCAGCTATTGAAAGATTAAAATAGCACAATGTACAAATTGAAACAAAGGCACTCAAGCTAAATTTGACTGAAAAAGTGAGTAATTGTTCTTTTTTCTTCTTTAAATAGACAGCTTTGAGTATTCATTATTCATGTCATGGAAGCAAAAACATGTCTCAGCTAGGGTTCCTCCCTTGGCTGGAATTCAAATTCATGTTTATTTGTTTATTGTTGATTCTTTTGTTTATGCTGATTACATACATTGTCCTTTATTTTTGGCTTTGTCTATGTGTATCAGATGCCTTTTCTATGTTACGTGTGTTTTGTGAGTTGAATCTAAAGAGGTGGGGTCACCTGCCAATCACCATCAGGAATAGCCCTCTGCCCTTTAAATCCAAGGGATCTTCCACAGTTCCTGGTCATCTGCACTCTGGTGTTGGTGAGTTTTTGTGCATTTTTTTGTTCTGTTTGCAAATTTCCAGATTTTTCACCTGTTTGTTCTGTTTTTGGAGCTTGTTCGCCTTGGACTGCCCTTGCTGGAGCTCCTTTTTGCCTAGTGTACTCTAAGAAGCTTCAAGTATTTATAAAGCTCTTTGGGGAATAAACCTTTTAATTTAATAAAGATGTGGTCCATGCCGGTTTGACAGTGATATCCAACTCTAGTAGCCATAATTGTAAATGTTTTTGTAACTTAATGGAACTTATTTGCTTTGGGACTCCAGGTTCATGACAAAGTGTATCAAACAAATTAAATCTGAGTTGATTTGTTTCATGCTGACAGATGGACACACAGACAGACTGACATCACAACAACAATAGGTGCTAGAAGTGTCTAAGGATTTATTGATAAAAGTGAAACGATAAAGCTAAGTTTATCAATCAGTATTTTTCTCTGTCACACACAGCACATGGGAGACAGTTTATGGGTTCAAAAATAAGCATTTCTCAGCAGAGCCAGGGGTTGGCACTGTCCAGTAACACTCTCATCTTTTCCCCCTCTGCCAACCCTCATCAGAACCCGCCTCCTAAAGACATCAATTCCACCTCCCAAGATCCTGCCTAATAAGGACATCATTTCCTGTTCTGGCTCAATCAAGATCCCACCTCTTCCTGTTTCTATTCTATAAATCAGAATCAGAATATCTTTATTGTCATTGTAACAAATACAATGAAATTAGGTGCAGTCCCTGCAGTGTCAAATTACAAAAGGATAAGAAGAAATAAGGTAGGACACAAACATTCAACATAAGACCTTAATTGCACATGAAACACTATTGCACAAGATGTCATCTATTGCACTGCTGCATTGGAAGTGATTAGGTGGCATTCAGTGCCCTAATAGCAACAGGGTTAGAAACTGTTATTCAGTCTATTAGTCTTTGTTTTCATGCTCCTATACTTTTTGTCTGATGGCAACAGTTGGAACATGTCATGAGCGGGGCGTGAGGAGTCTTTTAAGATGTATTTCTGCTTTCCTGAGGCATCGAGAGCTGTGCAGTTCATCCAGAGAGGGTAAAGAGCAGCTGATGATCTGCTGGGCAGTCTTTACGATCCTCTGAAGTGTTTTCCTCTGCGCTGTTGTGCAGCTGGAAAACCACACGCAGAGGCAGTAGTCCGCCACCATCTTGTCTCACCTCAGTTCCACATTGAACTTGTGTCTATAAAGACATTTTTCTTATTTTTGCATTTCTTCAAATATGCGGGGTTCATATTCCCAAACCTTTATGCTTGTGACTGAGTCTCATTGCAACTTATTATCACATACAGCAAATACACACAGAAATTGTAACATAATTCACTTGTAAAATAATTCAATCAGTAAATGTAAATACTTGTAAACTTTGATTAGACTGCTAAGTTTCAGTAAAATAACAATCTATTCACCAAATATAGTCAACAATGATTTTAAAATACAGTATTTTTATAATATAATGCTAGAAAGGATCAATAAATAAATGTTAAATATTACAGACTTTTAATCTGTAGTTTTATGTTAAGTTATAGTTTTGAAAAAGTCCCCAAAGAAGAGCACTGATGTGCAAATTTATCTTATGCAAGTTTGAAGAATTCATATTTTTATCTTTTTTAGATGTCAAAATTGAACGTTCTATATAAATTTTTGGTGCCAGACGCTTGTTTTTTAGTGTATTCTACTTATTACTTCTCTGACCATTTATCTGTTTATAGGGTCTTTATTGCCGTGTGCATTGTCTTACTTGAATGTGCTACTGTACATGCAACACATCTGCACTCTCCAGCACCACGATTATTTAAGTATAACTGGCGTACTTCAAAACTAATGTATTCCTTATTTTAAAGTTTAGTACTACAAATTTATGTATTTATTTTTATATATGAAACATTAAAGATTTCTTCATAGTGCATAACCTGAAGTCCTATAATTAGCCTAACAGTTAACTTTCTCTACGAAAGTAGCGTTCTTATTGTGACATGTGCACTAAAACTGTACAAAGTATTTCAGCTGTGCCCATATGAGTATATTAAACAATTTAAGCATATTAGCCATTTTAACTGCTTCTCTGTAGTGTCTGGTGAAGAACAATGATGAATCCATTTGGACCCCCAAGTCTTTCTAAATCCAAACCAATTGTGTACTTCTATATAAGATTTTTACATTACACCTTATTTTGTCACGTATTCGTGCAAATTTGAATTTTACCCATGTCCATCAGTAGAAATTTACATTCTCTGAGATATCTCCTGATATACTTAGTTTTGTATCAACTCCAAATGAAATTAAGGCATTTCAGAAATTGATTTTTTTATCCAAACCATTTATGTTAATTATAAATGAGCACCCCAAACCATTGCCTAATGAAACATTAAAAAATGTAATCATGGCATATCAGATTGCTAATTCCGCACACCCTGCCCTAGAGTTTTCCCATTTTTTCAAAGGATGCTCTGATGGACTACCTTATCAAAAAACTTTGAAATTTGCCTTGTTTTGGGTTGCTTTTTCTCTCTCTCTCTTGCCTCCAAAATGTATAATTTCTGAGTATTTGCTATTTAATCTTTTTTATATTCATTGCTTTCTTACCATTAATAATCTAGTTTTTCTTTTCTTTTATTTTGTATTGCTAAAATACTGAAATTTTTTTGATATTTTGCATTCATTAACAATACTCTTCTTTTAGTTACTTTTAAAATATCTAATGTCTTTAATTTAGGGAGTTGTTTCTTTGGAAGAGTGTTATAAACTTGAGGAATTAAAGACCAATGAAGTCCTGTTGTCTAAAGTGATGAATTCAATTTGTCAGCATAGCCCTTAAGACATCAACATTTCTGCTTAGAAACACCATCCCTCATATTGCGTTCTGTAATCATATTATTACAGTTTTTTATTATTGCCAAAATCATTTTGTCTAATCTGCAGTCATGTTTTCAAAACTGTAATCACAAATAGCACAACATCCATACCATTAACACAATTCACATTGTTGTCAGAATATGCAGTCAATTAACATGTTTCTAAAATGCTTACATTTTCTTTTCTTTCAAGGTTACCCAACACCAAAATTATAGATCTTTCTTGTCTTATTTATGAATTCTTGCATGTGGCATGCCAAAAATTAAAGCTTAATGTTCAAAACATTAAATCTACTCTCTATATATAAAATCCTAAACCTAAAAGTGCAACGATTTTGTGCAATCAGTTTATGTGACGTTTTTATGTCATGTTTATTGTCACGCTTTAAATCTGGCTTATTTTAAAACCTACATATATATGTTTGGTATCATTCTTTTCAGAATTTAATGGGATGTTGTTAGATTTTCAGATTCTTATTCGGATTTTAAGTTATAAACTAAAAAATATCAAGAACTCACGTCCCCCGAAACTACACGTAACCAAGAGTGCCAAGAGATTTAACCATGCCTGGGGCCGGAAATAAAAGACAAAGAGTAGGACAGCTGCTGTATAGGCTTTTAAATGTTCAAAGCACTGCGCGAGATGCAGATCATGCGGCATGGCAGCAGCAGCAGCAGCAAGCCAGCAGCTGATCGAGCAAAGAAGAGGTAAAAAAACTGTATTTGTTTCCCATTGTATCACCGTTTAAGAGGGGGTTTCGGAGGAGCGACCACGTCTTCTTGGGGTGCGTACAGCCCCCCTCTTCACAACGCAAGTGGAAGATTGACCACAACTGGGGGTTGGGCACCGAAGGCGACAGGTGTGCTTGCCCCCTTAGTATAGTATAAAGCCTCTACTTCTGCGACAACAGCAGCTCAAAGGCTATACTGAAACAGGTGATAAGCTTTTTTGAATGAACACATCATTGAAACATTGAGAAATAGCTGATTTAAGTTGTGTAAAATAGACAAACCACAGCTGGTACCAATTTCAATCTAAGACATAGGCAGGTGTTGAAGTTTTATAATTACATGGATGCATAAAGAGGGGACTTTTTGGTGTTTTAATTTTGTTCAATGTGGATACAAAACAACACAGAAGAGCAGAGAGAAAAAATAAATAAAATCTGGACAAGGGAGAAGACTAGTTGGAGAAAGAAGAGGAAGAGGAGCAGGACAAGCAGTAGTAGTTGGACCATGGCAAGGGAGAAGGGGAGGTAGGGGAGAGGAGTGAGATGGTGTGGAGGCGTTCAAAGAAGAGTAAGAGCTGTTGGCACTGATGAAATATGAGCCACCGTCACAGACCATGAGATAAACCCTGGTCTATCACTGAGTGAGGAGTGGTGAAAGAGTCTAGCCTTATTTCAGATAGAAGACTGGTGAAAGAGCCAACTCTAATCTCAGACAGTCAACTGTGACTTACACTATTTGGAATTTTCAAATGCTTTTCACAAGAGCTTCTTCTGTCTTTACAGTTGATGTGTCCTACAGTTATTGTGGGTCACTAGTCTCACTGTTAACACATAGGTTGTATTTTTGTTCCTCTAAAGGATGCAATGTCTTACTTCATCTTTTTTGGAGGAAGACCAAGAGCATGCCATTATAAGGTATGGTCATTACTGACAATGCAATAAAACCGAGAGAAATTCAGACCAGAATTATAGAGTACAACCTGGTATTTCACAATGTGGAAAGCATCAGCCTGACTTTCATTGCTCAGATTCAAACACAGAGTTGGAATGAAAAAGTTGTACACAGTTCCTTTTGAAAGGATCAGTGAATGGGGCAAGGAACTCCAGCACCAATATATCTGTTATGTCTTGTTCTATGTTCTAGTATTGAATTATGTTACTCTACAAGCAAACATGGGCTACTGTACATACAGCAGGACATACTGAAAAGCATTTAAACACAGTGTGTTTGATTTTTTTAAAGGTCATGAAGTTAGATGCTAAGCAGACCCCATATGATATCACGTATGTAGATGAGGTAGGGTTTAACCTGGCAAATACACATCAGCTAGACAGAAACATCATCGGGAAAAGCCCTTGGATTGCAATGTGTACTGCAATCTTGAGTGCTGGTTCGGCACTACACAAATGCCAGATTAGTCTGTACAACACTGAGCACATTCTTTTATTTTTAGATGACCTCTACCAACAACTGGTGCCAAAAGCAGAAAGGGAATGGGTGGGAGGAAAAATGATGACATTTGTGATTGCGTGGGACAATGGAGCATTCCAACATTTATATTCAATCACATACTAGTTGGCAGCAATTTTATGTTGCTAACAAAACTTTCACTGCAGCAGTTCTGTCACATACTATTTATTTCTACTGTACATTCTAAAAAATAAAGATAGCTTATTCACTTTTAGAAAAATGTAAAATGTTTTACAATAAACTGAATAATAAGAAAACATAAGATTTCATATTGTATGCAAGTAGAAGTGAAACATGGCATTATTAATGCAGTTCTTATAATGCCACCAACTGTTAGTATTTTGAAAGTTGTGCTACAATTGACTACGTGTTCTTCTTGTAAAGAAAGCATGCTAGTGTTTTGAAAGAGTGCTTCAATATTGAGTCAGGCTTATGTATATACAGAAAGTTATTTTGCATTTTGAAATGTAGAGTTGGTATTTAATGAACAAAATGTGGTTTTGAGGAAAAACTTAACTACTTGGCTAACTGTGAGATGTAGGTCTGTTGCTGGGTTGAGAGTTTAGAAAAAGAATCTTACGTATAGGTAAATGCTTGTTAGCAATTGTAAAAAATTGTAATCAACAAGGGAGAAGACATTGTGCTATTGTATCAAATACTAAAAAATGGGGATTACTCTTTTACATTTTTTTCTTTTGGATGGACAGTGTGATGCAGTAGTTCTCTCGATATTGTTGCTGGTTATCAACTCCAAATTCTTTGGTCAATCCTGGCCAGGGTGCTTTCTGAGATAAGGTGATACATTTCTATCACTTCAACATGTTGATGATTGCCATGTTAAAAGACAACAATAAACTGGTGCCTTGTGAGTATGTTCTGTGGTGATCTGATACTGTATGTATGGCCCCTGCTTTGTAAAAAATTATCCTTGACAGTTTCTTTTAAATAAGGTTTAGAAAGTAAATAATCAAATTGATGATAGCAAGGTGATGTATGAAACAATTGATGATACAGTGTTGTGGATACCCTCCAGTGTTTAATGAACCAGTGTGCGAAAGTCAACAAATTGACGTGCTTTGTGAAATAAAATAAAATGTCACCCTTTTTGTGCAAAAAAATAATATTTGTATGTTGTACCTTGCTTAAGAAATGCCATCTAAATGTTTATGCAAATATAACAGTTTCCAAACAACCAGGCTCTAAATACATTTAACTTGAAATGTAGTGGGAAAAATAAAAGCAATTCATTTTAATTGAATTGACTCCACAAGGTCTGTTTTGTGTGTGTAGGTGGCTGTCTTTAATTTTACACCTCCTGCTGGAGATGATGCACTCTGAGTAATATGTATAGTAAAAGAGATCAGCTTCTGTGTTCCTGACATCCAGATGGGCACTTTTTTAAACAGGATTTTATTTCCTGGTGGAGTAAAACTTATAAACAGGTATTGCAGTTTTATCCTAGTCTAAGAACAGTAGAAGCAAACAGATAAATCACATTTGATAAATTGATATATTGGTCACTGTTTAATCAGGTTATCAGATCACCTATCACATGTATCTAACACAAAAAGTACCAGCTAACCTCTTATGTTCTTTTCATAATGGGGAATAGAAACATCAAAACCAGCTACAGAATTGTACCTATAATCTCTTACCTGCCCCTCTATCCATGTTGTACTCCATGTATTGAACCCTAAGGACCTCTATGAGTAGGCTTCTCACTGACTGGAGCTGTCTTTTACTTTCAATCCTTTACTTCATAAAAGTGGACTTTGCAAAAGCATTCCCTTGAGCCCTTAAGGGGGCCATTGTTAGCCAATGAATTATCTACCTTAACGTCTTTGCTCCCTACAAGCATTTGAGCAGACACATTAATTGAAGCTTTTACTTACAATTATACTTATTTGTACAATAACAAAGAGCCGCAAATGTAATTAGTTCCCAGATGTCCCATACTGTAAAAAAAATAATGTTAAATTTACAATAAAGTTCTGGCAACTGGGTTGCCAGAATTTTACCATAAAAAAAAAAGGTAACAGTATTTTTAGGTCTATAAAAATTTTATTTTTACGACCTAAAATCTAGAATAGCTTGCCAATAGGAATTCGCCAGGCTAATACAGTGGAGCACTTTAAAGCACTGCTGAAAACACATTACTTTAACATGGCTTTCTCATAGTTTAATTTTAGTTTAATCCTGATGCTCTGTATATTCATTATTATTCATGGTGGCTCCAATATCCGTACTAACCCCTACTTTCTCTTCTGTTCTCTTTCCGGTTTTCTGTGGTGGCGATCTGTGCCACCACCACCTGATCAAAGCACCGTGATGTCCCTACATTTATGGATTAAAGGCCAGAAGTCCACTTGACCATCATCGTCAAGTTCTTCCATGAGAACCCTGAATATAATGAGGACTGATTGAGGTCATTTATGTTAGGTAGAATGCCTAGAGGTGGCTGGGTGGTCTCGTGGCCTGGAACCCCTGCAGATTTTATATTTTTTTTTCTCCAGCTGTCTAGAGTTTTTTTTTTGGTTTTTTTTTTGTCCTCCCTAGCCATCGGACCTTTCTTTTATTCTATGTTTATTAGTATTCCATCTATCCATCCTTTATCCAACCCACTGTATCCTAACACAGGGTCACAGGGGTCTGCTGGAACCAACACAGGATGCAAAGCAGGAACAAACCCCGGGCAGAGCGCCAGCCCACCGCATAATTAGTATTCCTTAATTTTAATGATTTATTTTTATCTTTTTTCTCTTTCTTCATCGTGTAATGCACTTTGACCTACATTGTTTGTATGAAAATGTGCTATAGAAATAAATGTTGTTGTTGTTGTTGACAAAAACTGGCAGCTGGGTTGCCAGAATTTTACCGTAATAAATAAGGTGACAATATTTTTAGGTCTACGGTATAACTTTGTAGTAAATAATTGTTTTTTCTTTGCAAAACATTCCAACAGAAGAGAATGTTTAACCATAACTAGAAATCCATGCACTGTAATAAATATGCCAATCAATAAACCACTAGAAAGTATTGTCAGGGTCAAACCCCAGTATGCAGTTTGCATCAGTAAAGTAACAACATCCAATAGCAAACATGTACCATTTAATTATATACATTGAAAACAATTCAGTGTTTAAGGAAGTTACGGCACATTGTCTGGTGCAGAAGTAAAGCTTCCTTTTGTGGTGTAAGGTATCCAACAGGTGTGCCAGCTTATCGAATACAACCCATCATAAATTAGCTTCCATAACCTCAAAAAACGTTCAGCACACAGGGATAAATAAGTCTGATAACTTTGTTTAAGTTTTTTTCCCTACTGTTCAAAGGTATGCGGTTCACTAGGAACAATATGGTTAAAGGGAGTGAGTCCTTATGCAAATATCATAACTTCGGTGTTACTGAAACAGCACTTTAACCGTTTTACATTTTACAGTTTTACAGTACATATTTTTTCAGTGTAATTGTAATGCATCAATATATGGTATGTATCATATTTTGAAGGTAGAAAAATATTGATTTTACAGAACATGGCTGTAAAAAATAATGAAATGTATTGTTTAAGATATACAGGTAATTTTCAGTAGAACATAAGGTAACTTTTTCCTTTTTTCAGAAAAGGTATTTTACTTTCACCATTTGCAGTATTTTTACTGTTAAATTTACTGACATTTTTTACAGTGGCATGTACAGATCTCAGTGGATTCAGAAAGTATTCAGACCCTGTCACTTTCTGGACACTTTATTATGTTGTAAACTTAATTTTAAATGAAGATATTTGCCTTTTTTGTCCATTAATCTACACTCAATAAACAATTATGACAAATAGAGGACATGTTTTCAGAGAGGTTTGAAAACTTATAAAAATCAAAAACTGAAATCTCACATTTACATAAGCATTTAGACTCTTTGCTCTGGCACTCTAAATTGTGGTAAGATCCATCCTGTTTGCTTTAATTATTCTTGAGATGTGTCTAGAACTCGATTTGAGTCCACTTGTGGCAAACTGAATTGTTTGTGCACAGTTTAGAAAGGTACACCTGTGTGTATAAGGTCCCACAATTCACACTGCACATCAGGGCTAAAACCAAGCAATGAAGTCCAAGGGAACTCACTGTAGATTACTGTGATCAAACTGTGTTGGGACAAAGGTCAGGACATGGGGATTTAAACATTTCTTAAAAGCAAAGTGGCCTCAATAAGTGTGAAATGCAAGAAGTTTGGAACGACCACTGGTCAAACTGAATATTTGGGCAAGGAGATGACAAAGAACCCAGTGGTCACTGTAAGAGAGTTCCAGAAGTCCTCTGCTAAGATGGGAGAACCTGTTGGAAGGACAACCATCTCACCAGCACTCCATCAATCAGGCATTTATGATTAGAGACAATGGTGGCGGTGCATGTGCATTGCAACACCCTGCGTCTTCCCAGTTTTTGCAAATTAGTAGTTTCATGGCTACTATTTTTGTTTATTTGTCCCAGATACAGTCATGCGAAAACATCATATAGCCAACCAGAACTTTTGAACATTGGCTCCCTTTTTATAAACGCAGCACTGGACAACATTTAACTATCTCCTGAGAGAGCCAGAACCCTGTGGTCTAGTAAATCCCCTCTGCCGACAGGAAGAACCCAGCAGCTGCATCGAAAGAGGGAAGATTGGAGGTGTTCAAGTGAGATTTTTACTTACCTTGGGAATTTACATATGTTATTATCACTGCTGTGTATGTACTACCAGATACCAATGCTAAGCTTGCAATGAAAGAACTGCATGCTGCTGTTAGCAGACAACAAATGGCACATCCAGATGGATCTTTCATTACTGTGGGCGATTTCAATCACTGCAACTTTAGAACTCTATTCAATAAGCTTCACCAAAATGTCTCCTTCCCCACCCAAGGAGACAAAATCTTAGATCACGTATATACAAACATTGCTGAATCCTACAAGGCCTTTCTACTCTTCCATCTTGGATCACCTCACCCTGCCCCTCCTCCCAAAATACACACCACTTATCAGATGCGTGAGACTTTCACTGAGGATGGTGAAAGTCTGGCCTGAAGAGGCAAACTCTGCTTTACAGCAGAAGTTTCAAAACACAGACAGGAGTTTGTTTGCCAACAATGCAACTCAGGACATGGAAGTGGACATTGAAAAGGTACATCGCTTCTGTCTTAGATTACATCAATACAAGCACTAATGAAATGACAATGCACAAACAGATTAACTCCTTCCCTAACCAGATGCCTTGGATGAATACAGAGGTTAGATTCCTGCAGAAAGCTTGCAACGCTGCTATCAGATCTGGTAATGCTTAGAGCTACAGCACATCCAGGGCCAACCTGAAAAGGTCATCAGGAGTACCAAACAGAAATACAAACAACAACATGAGGATCATTTCAAAAACTCCAACCCCAGATGCATGTGGCAAGGATCCAGATCACCACAGGAAAGTAAATACAACTTCAACATCAAGTAATCCATCCATCCATCCATTTTCCAACCCGCTGAATCCGAACACAGGGTCACGGGGGTCTGCTGGAGCCAATACATCAAGTAATATAATAATAATAATAATTCTTTATTATTATAATTTCACTACTCAAAGCGCTCTCCACACAAGGAGGACCCAGGAAGCGAACCCACAATCTCCTTACTGCAAAGCAGCAGCACTACCACTGCGACACCTGTGAGGATATCTCCCTTCCTGACAAGCTAAACAATTTTATGCTTGTTTTGATCAAGACAATAACACACTTGCAACCAAAACTGCCCTTCTTCCAGGTGACCAGCCCCTCAGACTTACCTGGGTATGTGCTTAAGGCCTACACAGGGCAACTGTCTGAAGTCTTCAGTGACATCTTCAATCTGTTTCTGGCCCAGGGTGTTGTTCCTGCATGCATTAACTCCACAATGATTGTATCAGTTCTTAACTATCCTCTCCAGGGAGCCCAAATGACCAGTGGTGTATCTAGGGGGGGCAAGGGGGGACATCTGTCCCCAGGCGCAGCAACCAGGGGGCATCAAATTTCCCTTCCCTATTACATTTTGGCAAACAGGAGGGGGCGAGAAATCTTCAGTTGTCCCCGGGCGCTGAAAACCCTAGCTACGCCTCTGCAAATGACTACCGCCCTGTTGCAGCAGCCCAAGACCCCCCCCCCCCCCCCCCCCCATCATCACCAAGTGCTTTGAGAGACTGGTTCTGGCCCACCTCATATCCAGTCTCCCTCCCACACTAGATCCCTACCAGTTTATCTATTGTTCCAATAGGTCACAGGAGGATGCTATATTCTTGGCTCTTCACTATGCCCTTACACACCTGGATAAAAACAACTCCAACAGCAGGATGTTATTTGTTGATTTTAGCTCCACATTTAACACCATCAGCCTCTCTAATTTGATAAATAAATTCATCAACCTTGGCATCAGCACCTGTCTTTGTAATTGGCCTTCAGCTTTCTAACCTACAGATTCCAGACTTTCAGGTTGAACAACCACACATCTTCTGTCCTGATCCTAAATACTGGCATTCCACAGGGCTGTGTACTTAGCCCACACCTCTACTCCCTCTTCACCCATGACTGCGTCCCTTTATTTGGCTTCAACTCCATCATAAAGCTTTCAGACGACGCCACAGTAATAGGACTGATCAATGACAATGACGAGTCAGCCTATAAAGAGGAGGCTCAGCATCTAGCAACATGATGTACTGACAATAACCTCGTCCTCAATGCCAAGAAGACTGAAGAGCTCATTGTGGATTACCAGAAAACTAAAGGCAGCAGATACACTCCCATCCATATAAATGGGGCTGAGGTAGAGTGTGTGTTTCCAGCTTCAAATTCCCAGGCATTCATATCTCTGAGGACCTTTCTTGGACAATAAACACTACCAGTCTGGTTAAAAAGGTGCAGCTGTGACTACTTTCTGCTAAAGAAAGGCTGCCTGTCTCCTCAGATTCTGTGGAACTTTTACTGCTGCACTGTTGAGAGCATATTGACAAACTGCATTATGGTGTGGTATAGTAACTGTTCCATAACTGAGAGGAAGGCCTTGCAAAGGGGGTTGAAAACTGCCCAGCACATCATTGGCATCCTGTTGCTGATTATACACTGTGTCTGTGATGGGCTTGCAGCATTATCAAAGATGCCTCACACCCCAACCATGGACTGTTTACTCTCCTTCCACCAGGAAGTTGCTGCAGGAGACTGTGGTCCTGCACCAGCAGGTCAGGAACAGTTTCATAACACCATACATGATTCTGAACTCTCAACCCTTACCACTAATAGCTGACCTTTCTAAATATCAATAACTTCTGACTGTACTCTATGTATATTTTCACCAGTTTACATATATCTATTCTGTTCATAAAAAATTTCACATTTCCATTTTTATTGAATATCTTCTATCTGTACTTACTGATCATTATTCATATCTATTTACTCTATATATAAATTAAATTATATAAATTCAAATATCATACACTATACATGAATATTCTCATTTATATGCTACTTTATTGCACCTTACTGTCTATTGCACTTTAATGTACTATTTGCACCCACTGTTTATTGCACCTTACTCTGCTATTTTCACATTTTTTGTTAGATGTTAAACTGCCTTTCATTGTACCTATACAATGACAATAAAGTTGAATCTAATCTAATCAAAGTGGCTAGACAGAAGCCACTCTACAGTAAAATATATGTGATGGATTTTAAAGGACCCTCAGCATGGTCAAAACGATTTTCTGATCTGATGAGACAAAAATTGATTTTTTTGAGCAGAACTCCAAGCACTATATTGGGTGAAAATACTGCTTGTCACCTGCCCAGTACTGTCCCTACGATGAAGCATGTTTGTGGCAGCATCATGCTATGGTGGTGATCCTCAGCGGCAGCAAAAGTGAGACTAGTCAGTACTGAGGGAATGATGAATGTACCCAAGTACACATAGATCCTTGAAGAAAACCTGTTTCAGAGTGCATGTGACCTCAGACAGTTCACCTTTGAGGATGGCAATGACCAGAAGCATAATACCAAGACAACACCAGGATAGCTTTGGGACAGGTTTTTGACTGTTCTTGAGTGGCCCAGGCAAAGCTCAGACTTCAACTGTATAGAACGTTAGTGGAGGGACCTGAGAATGGCTGCTTACAGACACTTCCCACTCAGTCTAATGGAGCTTGAGGGGATCTGCCAGGAAGAATCGGATAATCTGCTCAAATCCAGGAGTGAAACATTTTTTAAAGTCTTACACAGGAAGACTCTAAGCTCTAACTGATGCCAAAGGGGTTTTTACAAAGTACTAAATTTAGGGGCTGAATACTAACATGAATGAAAGATTTCAGTTTTTGGTTTTTAATACATTTGTAAATCTTTCTAAAAACATATTTCCACTTTTTCACAATGGGTTATTTAGAGAAGATTGATTAGCAAAAAGATTTAGATTATCATTTTAAATTTAAATCTATAACACATTAAAGTGTGCAGATAATGAAGAGGTCTGAATACATTTTGAACCCACTCTATATACAATATACTTAATCAAAAATTAAAAGAAAGATTTCTTGCCACAGAGAGAGAGAGAGCTCTTTTCAGAGTATCAGCAGAGAAGCAGTTAATAGAAAGTGTCCATTTTCGCAGCTGTGCTGAGCTCTTTACTAAAGTGTCAGACAAGCAACTGAACTAAACGCTCCATTTTTGTAACAAAGCACCAACTAAAATGTATAAGAACACATTTTGGAAAAGGTCTAATAAAAGGCAGTCGCTCTGTCTCCTCCCTTCTCACCCAAAACTAAGTGCACACACTTTCTGAAAACTCTGAAAATGGTACTAATGCATTATCACTCAAGCTCAAGGTTAAGTCCAATGGGAATCAAATGCTTCACTTTCTAATTAAGCAAAATACTATGAACCCAAGTATGCTTTTCAGCTTTCCCAGAATACACTGCACTCCTGTTTAGCGTGACAGAACTTTCAAGCTAAGTCCTGTTACCTGAAATCTGTCAGCTGGAAAGGATAAAGTATCTCCCATATAATCATATTTTCAAAAATAATCAATGAATAAGATTTTAGTCTGATACAATAACATAACAATCATGCAGAAATATATATTTAAAATAACTCAATTAAAAATATTGCTCAGTTGTTTTGATAGTAATAAGTAAATATCAAGAAAATCATATTAGATTGGTTATTGCATTATAGTTCCAGTATTCCTTATAACGGTAAAATAATTATGTTCTACACTTTTTCAGGTAAGGAAGACAGACGTTTCAAAGTCAAGGTTGTTCTGTTCACTGATCATAGTGCTGGGCGGTGGTTTTATGTTGAATATTGATTAGCACACATAAGTAAGAAACAATGACCTATAAACTTATTGACAATGTGTTAACCCTCTACTAATCATAATTTTAAACACTAATAAGAAAGCATTTCACAACTTTTCAGATTTCAAATTGACAATTACACTTAATGCCAGAATATTAAAAATAAGTGTCCCACTTTATTTTCACAAAGCATTGTAAAATGTAGCCTCCTAAGGTTTAGAACAATTAGCACCCACAAGTAGCACCAAAGTGTTCAAACTCCACAAAATGGCACCAATGATGAAGTCGCTGTTGTAATAGTAAAGATAAATTAAAACAAAGCATTATTTACTTAAGCCTAACACCTGTGATGTCTTCATGTTTCAGTCATCACTAGAAGAACGTGAGATAAACAATGCAAAACTCAGAAAATAAATAAATAAATAAAAACGATGAATAGTTCTAAACCAGCTGTAGACTCTGACATGTTCAGGTCAGATCAAACAATCAAATAATCATATCTGCTTAGAGTATTAGGGTGTTGTACCATGTTAGCCATTAAGAATGTAGAGAAAAGCCAAGCAAAATGGTAATCTTTTTAGTTAGCTAATAAAAGGTGTCATTTTGCTTGGCTTTTCTCTATCTGCTTAGAAAAACTGATGAAGCTTAAATCTTTTTTTTTTTCCTTTTTGGATCACTGGGCATATTTCTATTTCCACGATTGAGCAAAACTAACATTGTCATAGATGGCCGGGGGCCCTTGCCCAGCCGGGACAACTCTGCTATGGAAGGACCGGGGAGCCAATGTGGACAGAACACTACCTCCCCGAAACACTAGATGGTCGTCCCCCTGGGTGGCAGCCATACTGTGGACTCCTGCAGGGCTTCATGGGAGATGTAGTCCGATACAGCCCTGTTGGGATCCGGGGGCACCACCAGGGGGTGCTGCAGTGGTTCTTCTGCCACACCCGGATGTGCTGCCGGAAGTAGGGCAACGCGTCAGGGTCGGATGTAAGGTGGACGAAGCTTGCCAAGGAGGAGTAGAGGAGTAAAAGAGAAGAAGAATTATAAGTATTGTATGCTTTTGTGTTTGTGGGACAGAGTTGTGCCTGTGGGAGACAGGGAAGGCATTTACCACCTGGTGAAGAAAATAAAAGTATCTTTTGTTTTATAAATGTGCCTCTGGCATCTGTCTGTGTTGGGTTGGGCAGCTGGCACACCCCCTAGAGTTGTTACAACATTCAAATTAACACTGAGTTATATCTGAAAGACTTCATATCTGCCACCCTACAGCAAATGCCTTTAAACTTTATTTCAACACAGGACACGCAGGCAATAAACAATATATTATGTTTAAAGTAATCAATAAAATTAATTGTAACAAATGAAAAATATAATTTAAATATGTAATTCATTCAATTCACAAAGAAAATGTAGCACCATATAACATCAGAAATATAACTGAATTCCTGCGATTCAAAGGTATGTGTAGATTTGGCCGATGCGTTTCAATGATTCACCTCTTCTTCAGGGCATTTCTAATTTTATGTGATTGTACACTTTATGATATACAGTAATCCCTCGCTATATCGCGCTTCACCTTTCGCGGCTTCACTCCATCGCGGATTTTATATGTAAGCATATTTAAATATATATCGCGGATTTTTCGCTGCTTCGCGGGTTTCTGCGGACAATGGGTCTTTTAATTTCTGGTACATGCTTCCTCAGTTGGTTTGCCCAGTTGATTTCATACAAGGGACGCTATTGGCAGATGGCTGAGAAGCTACCCAGCTTACTTTTCTCTTTCTCTTGCGCGGACTTTCTCTGATCCTGACGTAGGGGGATTGAGCAGGGGGGCTGTTCGCACACCTAGACGATAGGGACGCTCGTCTAAAAATGCTGAAAGATTATCTTCACGTTTCTATCTTTTGTGCAGCTGCTTCCTGAAACGACATGCTGCACGGTGCTTCGCATACTTAAAAGCTCGAAGGGCACGTATTGATTTTTGCTTGAAAAACAAACTGTCTCTCTCTCTCTTTGTCTGCTCCTGACGGAGGGGGTGTGAGCTGCCGCCTTCAACAGCTTTGTGCCGCGGTGCTTCACATACTTAAAAGCAAACAGCCCTATTGATTTGTTTGCTTTTCTCTATCTCTCTGACAGACTCTGCTCCTGACGCGCACTCCTTTGAAGAGGAAAATATGTTTGCATTCTTTTAATTGTGAGACCGAACTGTGATCTCTGTCTTGTCATGGAGCACAGTTTAAACTTTTGAAAAAGAGACAAATGTTTGTTTGCAGTGTTTGAATAACGTTCCTGTCTCTCTACAACCTCCTGTGTTTCTGCGCAAATCTGTGACCCAAGCATGACAATATAAAAATAACCATATAAACATGTGGTTTCTACTTCGCGGATTTTCTTATTTCGCGGGTGGCTCTGGAACGCAACCCCCGCGATGGAGGAGGGATTACTGTAGTTTCTATTACTGTGGATTGATTAGCTCCAGTGGGGGCTCACATTGTTTATGTTTTTGTTTTTTATAATGATCCTCGAGGTCACATTGATCTTGTGTATAATAATCTGACTTTCTAGTGATCATTTTCATTTGAATGTACTCTATTTTTATGTGATTATTTTTGCATATATTTTTTTCTTTTATTGGTGCTACATTTTCTTTGAAAGTTGAATGAATCTACATATTTAAATTATATTTTTCATTTGTTACAATTAATTATATTGATTATTTAAAACATAGTATATTGTTTATTGTCTGCTTGCCCTGTGTTGTGATATTGTCTTCTAGTAAGCAGGTGTATCTAATTTATTTTCAGATTATTACAGTAATCTTGGATCATTTAAACTTTATTTGGCCTTATAAAATGTTATTATTATTTGGGAGAACCCCAACAAGATGTGATAAGGTGGATACCTGCTAGAACGCGTTTGAGGTATTGTGAGTGACTAATAGAGTTGACTATCAAAGACAAGAGTTAGCTATAATATGTTTTAAAAAGTACTAACTGAATATGGATAATTAGAATACTGTAGCTATTAACTGAAAATTAAGTTAGAGATTAAAAAACGCCCAAAAGCCAAAGTAATTAAAAAGAAGTGTTTAGGAAATATTTCTTTGATAAAGAATGAACAAGTAGAGCCAATTAACTGGAAGTGGGATCTAAAGAGACATATGAGCAGCATGCTGGCATGAAGGGTTCGAGAGATCAGCTAGAGCTCTGAGGAGTCTTTTTGGGATTTACTATAGTAAAGGGGATTATAAAGGCTCTGTCTTCTTTTAATTATTCTCAGACTTTTAATTATTCACATCTGTTGTCTTCCTGCTTAAGGTAAAGAGTGGAGCAATTCAGACTCACTTGGGGAAAATTCAGGCTCTTCTTTTGTAGATAACATAGGCTGTAGAGTATAACAGCATAAATCGCTCTTTCTTTTGGCATTTCTATTTTCATTTTCAGTTTTTTTATTTTTGTATCAAGTAATCCTTAATACACAAACATAAATGTCCCTTGCTGTCCTGAGGGCAGCTGAGTAATCTTACTCTCTCACTGTCTTTAACTCTCAAAAGGATTCTCATTAGAAATGATCGGTAGCTTTAATACAGGCTAATTATATCAGGCAACGTTAGGTTGAAAAGCCTGTTCTTGTTAAATTTGCTTGGTTTCTCCTATAATCCAGAGGCATGCTGATATCTGAATTCAATGGGTATTATTTATTATTATTTATTAGAGAGTATGAATAAGTATTTGTGAATGACCATATATTTGGCTGGAGTCCTAACCACGGCTCATGAGACACAGATTCAAAAAGAAGATCAGTGGAAGGAAGAAACTTTCTCTAAATATCTTGGATTTTTTTCAAAATTTTAGCCATTGACATTTATTTCCTTGCAAAATGGGCCTTTTCTTTTTTACATTTAGCTTTGTATTTTCATATCACATTTTATATCAATAATAACCCTAGAAATGTGTAATAGTACATACTGTATTTTCTCTCCTCTCATCATGGCTTAACGTTATTTACAGTGACTGCCCGACTCCAAAGTTTTCTGCGCACATTACATTTTTTCATGCTTCTTTACTTATCACCATTGAATTGCTTTAGCCTGTACTCCTCAAGCTCCAGTGATCAATCAAAAATTGATTGAATATGAATTGACCCATGGTCTTGCTCTTCTGTCAACCAAAGTTAATCTTAAGGTAGTTATGAGGTACATGTTAAACGACAAATGCATATTACTCCCAGAGTTCTCAAGCCAATTTACATCCCAGAATTCAATGCTGTGTTAAAATACATTTTTATCCAATTCAATTTGTTCAGCTGATGGTTCAAAAGAATAATAATCAAGTGGATCCCTTTTCTAAAGGTGTGATATAATTGGCTCTGAAACTTTTACCTTTGTCAATAGCCCCCCTGAATACTTGTCTTCATTCATCTGGATCTTCTCCCTCCTCCCCTGGCTGTCCTGGACAGTATGATGTCATTGATGAACTAAATCGCCTGTTTGGCAGCACTTCTTATCAGGTGCTCTTGTCCTGCATTTTACTTTCTTCATACCTTTTTGCTAAATTCTTTGATAAATGCACACAATTAAAAGCAATGCTACTTTTCCCATATTAGCCCTAAAATAAAACACACAAATATTATGAGTCTCATTTAATTTCTTAACCCTATTACACTGTTTCAAACATATTAAACCTGAAAAGATATGAATATGATGTACAGACTATTTTAGTTCTCTTTTAAGAAGGCCAGTGCTGTCACTTCTCTGGGAACTTCCGACACTTCAGGGATATCTCAGCCAAGCTTCACTCCGTAATGTTCGCAGTGCCAACTGGCAAGATACCACATTCAGTTTTTGCATGGTGTGAGTGTACGTACATAAAACATAACACATTTTTGCCAAAATAAAAAGGTTATTTGCAGAAGTGTCTAATCGGAGCAATTTATGGTACTCATGTTACAATAAGGGCACCTAGAGAGAATGAAGCTTCTCCTGTTAACCGTAAGAAGTGACATTCCATTAACATACAAGCCATGTGCAATGTCAATATGAGTTTTGAGGCCCATTCACATATGCACATTTACAAGATGATTGTGATTTTTAAAGGTAAATTGCATAAAAATGTGCTCATGCAAGTTTTTAAAAAATTAGCTTTTTATTGGAGGGGGACCCCAATCCCAGTCGTCACTCATTTTCTGTTACTTTGTAGCACTCAGTTCTTCATGTGGGACCAGAGCCCTCCCATGCACCAAATAAATAAATCCATTTGAAATCTGTACATATGTTATTCACATCTGCTCAACAGTAAATAAAATTAAAGGCAATAAATGAAGTGTTTAAAATTATGAAGGGAATTAGTACAGTGGATCGTTATTTTAAAATGAGTTCATCAAGAACACAGCAACAGAGATGGAAACTTGTTAAGGGTAAATTTCGCACAAACATTAGGAAGTTTTTCTTTACACAAAAAACGATAGACACTTGGAATAAGCTACCAAGTAGTGTGGTAGACAGTAAGACGTTGGGGACTTTAAAAACTCGACTTGGTGTTTTTTTGGAAGAAATAAGTGGATAGGACTGATGAGCTTTGTTGAGCTGAATGGCCTGTTCTCATCTAGAGTGTTCTAATGTTCTAAAATGGTGTCATGTCAGCTCTCAAAAAGTTTCAGATTTTGGAATTATAGATTAAGGATATTCAACCTTTTTTAAAAATATATTATAAAATTCTCATAGATGATTCACTGAAAGCAATATTAAAGCTTGAGCAAAAGCTAAATGTCAAAATATTGTATCTTGTAACTTATGCAGTCAAGTTAGAGTAAGAGAGTGACATAGCTAATTTTGTTATATGTGAAATTGCTGTTTTTACATTCATTTCATTTTATTATAATGAATAGATTTTCAGTTGAGTACCTGAAAATGAATTGGTTATGTGATCTGAGTCCAATAATTTTATCTGGTTATATTTACCATATTGTTATTTGTTTTCTTTAGTCAGAAAAAATGCTTCCATGGCATATGATGTATTTTAAGAATATGATCTAAAGGACTACTATTTTTTTTACTCTTTTATCATTTCCAGCAAGGACACTGGGACAGTATGTACACATTTATTACAATTGCAACTGCCCTTTCTTTGATTTATAGGAGACTGAAGTAGTAGATCTGATATACCTGAGGTCAATTTTTCATTTTCTCCTCAAGTATAATATACCTGGTCTTTATGAAAAGACACATTTATTTTCTTTTACAAATAAATGAGAAGGAAATTTCATTTAAAAGTATATGTTTAACTTTAGTTCACAGCATGATGGCACAATGACTCACATTTCCTATTTAGATCATGGTTCTGAGACTTCTGTTGCTTTACTTGCTTGCATTTTGACATGAAGATAGGGATTGTCTTTACATACTATGCAATGAGATACCATAATTTTCACAAGAATCACTGCAACCTGTTTAAAGGTTTGAGTTTACCTTTTGTACCTGTCACAGTACATAAATAGCCATAAATCCTGCAGGAAATACTGATTCTGATAACCAGAATGACGAAATAACTATTTTTAATTGATGATCAGCTGCTAGTATAGTTTTATAGAGTCACTAGCTGTGCTTCAGTCAGAAATGGGTTGAACTCTAAGTAATCAATGTAGGCCTCAGCATTAGAGTTTCAAGTACACCATCTGTTGAAATGTATTTTGTAATGCATGAAGTAATAAAATGCATTGCATTTATTATTCCTAAAGATGCTGCATCACAATCATTTGTAGTAATAAAATGCATTACTACAAATGTTTGTTAGGTGCCATCTGGTCGATTCTGGACAAATTTCTGAGACCAGACATTTTAGGGGTTTTTGTGGTTATATAATACGAATCTGCCGATAGTTTGTGAAGTCTCCATTTACTCTAGATTTTATTAATTTTCTGATGCATTTTGGCCACCATATTGCTTTTTACAATTGCCACCATTTTGGGACTCTCATTGTTAGGGCAGCTGTCCACGCTTTGATTAACGACACAATAAGTTTAAAGGTTGTCTAAGAGTTCACTTTCTTATTTGACCTGTGGATAACAACCCTATTTCAAAGCAATTGCTAAGATCTTCAATTGATATCAAATGCTGTTCTATTTTTGATTTTTGCTCCTGTTATTTTTGACTACAACTTTTTGTTTGTTGTTTTGGCATCAAAGTACACATTTTTGGTCACCCAGTTTTGACTCTTTTCCTTTTCCCTTTTAACTTCTGTCTCCTGGCTGCCTCTCAAATCCTGGTCATTTAGCTGACTTGACAATGGGAGTGCTTGTAGCTGAAGATCTCATTTTGACGGCAAAAAGTGACATGGAACTGAAGAAGCTGAAATGGAGAGCTAGCTTGAATACAAGAGGCCTCAAGATAAGTGCTGGAAATAGCTGGTAACGGTGTTAGGAGAAATTCGATCAATGCACACTTTGGCAGAAATAGGTGCATAAAATATGCAGTGGTACAATGAGTAGCCTGCATAAAGTAAATACAATCATTTTGTGTAGAAAGTGTGTGAATAGGTTGCAGAATGCTCATATAGTAAGTGTAAATTTAGATATTGGCAACAGAGTTGTTTTGAAGAAAGTAGAGAATTTCTTCTACATCAGTGATTTGTTGTGTGTAGAGGGTGAAAGATGCATGGGAAGAAATTCCGGGAGCTTCTAAATAATCATCTCAGGCATTGAAGGGTAAACTTCATGAAAGCTGTGTGAGGAGCAGTGTGCTCCATAAAAGTGAAATATGGGTGACAGCTGTAAAGAACAGGAATAAGAATGATCAGGTGATTATATGGAGTGTCATCGAGTAAGAGGAGGATGATTACTGAGTTAAGAGAAAGGCTTGATGGGTTGAGACAATAGGTGTTGTGCCATAGGACAAAAAGATGAGGGGTCTAGACATTTGCAGCGAAAGGCAAAGGATGATTAAGTATAGAGTTGCAACAAGATGTAGAAGGAGGAGGAGTAGGAGAAGGTGAGTAGTGATACCAAAGAAGAAGAAGAGTGTCAGATGATACATAAATAGTTGAATCTAAAGGATACCTAGACCTTTTTTGAGTGGAGAAAAAAGATTTCAAGGGCAACTTGATAACCTGGGTAAACTTGGAAAATGGGTGTTAAACTGGTGATGATTCTGATTATCTGCATTATATGGTATATGTCTTTTACATGTATATTCTAAGCTGACTTCACCAGACTGGGATTTGGTGAGGATGTTCACTATGCACATGTTTGCTTAGTCAAGGAGAAAACAAAAATAAATTGTCCACTTTCAAAATCTCACAGGAATTTTACTGGAGTCGAGAAGTAAAAAAGTAACAATAGTAATTTCAGATCAATTGTATTCTTTCTCATTTTAATCATTGTAAATTATGTTTCTCACAAATGTCTGAACTGTTGTGTTTCTATAAATTTCCTTTTCATTCTTATCTCATTAAGGTTTCTCATTTAGTAGAGCTTTATATCTGTGAATCTGGTTTCATGCCAATCTTTCAACATCTAGGAAAGGACTGCTGTTGTAAGCTTGGGTCATGGTAGGTAGTGGTGGTTGTAGTAAGTATGGTCAGTTCTTGTTAGACAGTGATTAGTGTCTGTATTGACTGATGGCACCATACTATTGACTGCTGACGAAAGGGCAAAAGACAGTTTTCTTGAGTGGAGCCCAGTATGTTCATTAACGTGAAGCAGAAGCATTGCCACCCTTCGGGACTCTCACCTTTCAGATGTAAAGGCAAATGGTACTCATGTGAGTTACTATAGCTCTTGTGGTCTTTGCATTGTATTTTATTGAGTAAAGTTAGTTTGGGTTGAGGACTAAGTTCCATTTTATTATCTGTTATAAATTATGTTTATAAAGTGTTCAAATACTGCCACCATAATAATGCTGCCTATGTGATTTAAAAGTTGCACACACTTCCTGACAGAGACCACAATATTTTAAAAGAAAAACATTATTTATTATATTGCCACAACCCATGACAACCCAGAACAAAGAATCCAAAATAACCCACAACTTTTTGGTAGCAGTTGATTAATACTTAAATTTATATATTTTGCTATGTCCTAAATAATAATGTAATTTTATTTATGAACAATTTCAAGTATCAAATGGCAAAGATTTCAGCTATAATGTACATTGGCAAAATAAAATAATTATATGCAATTTAATTAAAATATATTACTATATTTATATTCATCATCAAGAAATAGTAGCCATAGTTGGAGTTACTAATAAGGAGCTTAATATAAACTGTAACTAAAATATTCAGCAGCTCATTTAATTTACTCTTTGCTAGATTGCTCTTGATAGATATAAATTATCTATAGGAAAGATTTATATATGAAATGTTTACTTAAATATGGAAAGCACTTCAAAATATGGATTCCAAGATATTATGCTAGAGATTGCATTCTTAATCATTAGCTGTTTGCGAAATTGCAAATCAGTCCCAATGGTGGGGACAAATAACACTGGGTAGTAAAATGTAATCTTTTTTGTCACATGAATCAATATAAGTGAATAAGTGAATCTTACACTATTTTCCATGTTAAATTCAAATACCTAATCAGAATTTCTATATATTGCACAAGGATTTTAAGTGACACACAATTAAAATGCACAGTAAGATATATATTCCTGCTGAGATTGGAACACCTTGAACATAGACGCGTAGGATTTTCTGCTGTACTTGTCCTTAGGAATATTCATTTTAAGGGTCCAGTAGTAATCAACAAGTATACTGGTTCACCACTTGCCTTGATATTGCCGCTTTTCCATTTCAGAAATGTCTTCATGAAACCATTCACCATGTTCATCGTTTTAGTTTCTTTGTGGAAGAGATTCCAGCCTTTTAATCTGGAACCTAAGAGTTCTGCTTGCCTTTGAATCTTTGAACAAGATCTCTTTTTGATAGTAAATGTGGTTCAGTAGATGAACTGGACGTTTCAAGGGTTGGGTCAAGTTTCATATCATCATTACAATTCTCTACAAGATCTTTATTATCTTCATCTTCATCAAAAGTTGATACAATATTTCCTGGAGGCTTTGACACACACAGTTCCTCACTGTGAGCTTCTGGCCTCATAGTAGATGGCAATTTAAAACTGATCCCTGATATGTTTGTTAGGCAATAGTAGTGGTCATTTGGTTCCTGCCAAATCTTAGGAGTAGCAAAATGCATGTATCAAGAACCTTTTGACAATCCTCAGAGGAGGATGACATAAGTCATATAGCAGATATGAGGGACCCAACTCTTCTCTTGGTCACCCACTTTGGCTTTTGCTATAACACTGAAAGTTCAGATATACAGTAGATGAATACTGTCCAGTCAATGACAACAAATCTGTAATGGGCTTTGGTCTATTTGCTGACCTACTCATAGTCTATTTTGACTTAGTATATTATTCCCATGTCTTGTGACTTTCACAGATACTGTATTTCTGCTTCAGCCATATCTCAAACATGTGAAAATTAGTGTAATAGGTGAGTAACAATGAGTATGGATTTGTGTGTATGAGTGAGCACTGTATCCTCTACAAAATGTCAACGCCTATGGCGCTGTAATGAATACTGAGTCACTCTCAACAGGGTGCAGTATGCCTTTTAGTTGGGGAATAATACTGTAATGGAAGGATAGTTGTGGGTCCCAAGTACTGCAGTTGGAATATGCCTACTGTGGAATGGAATTTAAAATCTATTGCTAGCTTCTGTATGAAAATCTGCATGTTCTCTGTGTGGCTAGGCATTATTATAACAGATAAATAAGCGTGCTTACATAGAGTAGGGCTGCCAGCGTGGAATGCAGTTCTTGGCTACTTCCTGGCTTGTCTCAGCAGTGTCTGGTTATCGTCCAATTAAGATGCCAAACTTTTGACAAGTTTTCTGATAAGCTTAATTAAAAATATAAGAAAAGATTAGAATTTCTGCTTTCCGTTGTAATCAACAAATTGTGTAAGAATGTTCTGTGATCTTTGGATGAAACTGAGCTTATTTTTTATAACCGTTTCTTTGAAGATCTCTGTTATAAAAATACAACTCACCCCCCTATGATGGGGCTTTTGCACTTAGGGTCTGTAAAGGCAAGCACCCTCTGCTCATCAAGAAGTGTAAAGAATAAAAGAACTCTGCTTATTTGAATTGGTGTTTGCCTGCTGTTGTCTCGACCTTTTGTCCACACTACCTATAGGGGCAGTGGAGAGGATCTATTATGCTATGAGTGGCTCCCCATTAATGTAGACAGGTGTCTGGCCATTTAACTGGCACCTGCCACTTGGAACAGCAGAGATGTTTTGCACCATCAGATTGCAACTATGTTATGATTTTCATTTGTGATTTTTAATTTTTTTTATATTTTATGGTGTGTTTGGAATTTTTTATATACTTCTGCTTTTTCATTTCACATTTTATTTATTTCTATCTGTTTTTGTATCTTTCATGATGCCATCTGATGTTTATGTGGCACTGTTTGCTAGGCACACCTACCCAGAGCAAAGCCACAGGAGTGCATGCATCTATTTGGTGATATACTAGATGCCTTGTTATATTTAGGAGAAAAGGTTTGCTCTAATTTCTTGCCAGATACTTACCTGAAAAAGTTAAAGAAAGACTTTTGACAGCAGAGAGAATTAAAAGTTCTGCTTGGCTAAGATTTTACTCCCTCTCCCTCTATTAAAAGGAAAGAAAACTTCTTACTTGGCTGTCCCAGTCATAGCGAGGCATTATGCAGGCGTGTCATTCTTGGTAATGTTTCTTGACACACTTCTGCTGAATAACTTGTTGGCTTGAAGTCTTCAGTGTTAGTGTGTCAGAGAGAGGATGTGCAGCATTGTTAATAATGGCACTCAGTTTTGTTTTAATCCTCCCATTTTCTACAACCTCCAGGTGGTCTAGAGTGTGTTCTATAACTTAGCTTGCCCTTTCAATTAGCTTGTCAGTTGGCCTCTCCTGAAGCGATGCTACCAGCCCAATACACCACAGCGTAGAAAATTACACTGCTGAGTTATAGAAGATGTGAACAATGTCACTTCCCACATTAAATTGTTTATTAATTCTGTAACAGATATACAGTAGAAGCACTAGTTTTTTTAAGCTATTTCCATGAGTATTTATTCAGCTGATAAATGAAACTTTTTTTATCTGTGATACATGCATAAGTAGAGGAAACTTTGAAAAACCTCAAATACAACACATTTTTCAATTGTAAATCTCAACTGCCTTCCATCCTGTGTCAGTGACTAAAAATTGACAAATATTTTAATGATTATAAGGTGGATTTTTGTAACTTGAACTTTTTACAAACCCTTAAAAGACCTTAAAAGTCCATATCTGCACTTCAAGTGTTAATTTGTTAAATGATTTTACTGTGTGTGTGGGAAATTTGTGATTTACATCTCTCGCTGCAGTCAAAATAGTATCTGAAACATGGAGGGGGGCATGCTGTTATAAACTTACAAAAATCCACCAAGTAACAGTATACCCAATACCAGAGTGGATGGAGGGGAGTTCCTACCATGATATTGGGGGGGGGGTACTTTAATTAAATGACCCCCTGGAACCGGGCCTGGTGATTTATCTGATTTTAATTCAAAAAACCCCGAACATTTGTGGGTGATATAGTTTTGGAAAACCTGAACATCAAGTAAAAACAGTTAAATATGAAGCCCAGTTAGCACAATAAATTAGGCCTTGTGCTGTAACTTTAATGTGGCTCATTGACTGCATTCATGACATCATGGATGTTGGATTCATCAACATTATTAGATTTTATATTTCACTAATGTGCCTTTTCTTCAGCAGATCAACAGAGCAGCACTGGGTGCAGCTGCAAAATGACTCATTTGTATGTAGTTATGTTTGAGGCAAGCTGGCTTTTGTTCACTGGCACTTTTGGAAATGTTCAGTTTTGAGACATGTAAATGGTGCTTTTCTGATCTGTTACTGTATATTCATTTGATGCATTTGATTTAGTTATTGTACATACAGCTGTTCAGTTCTTCATTTCTCTTTGTAGCTGTTGAGATGAAAGACTGTATATTGCTTTACACGTTCCTACTGTAAATACAAGCATTATCAATTACATATTTATCTTTAATTTATAATTTACTTGAATAAGCAAATTTTAATAAAAGAATAATAGATACTGACCAGGGTTGCCATCCTATGAAAACAAGCGACACCTGTAAGAGTGCATACTGTGCTAATTATAATTTCTTATTGCTTCCTTTTTCGCAATGTAAAATTCTGTGAAATATTTATTGACTTTATAAAACACTGACATTTCCTTATTTATTTAACTGGAATATGATTTCACATGAAAACTATTGTAACTGGTGAGATAATTGATAGATAACTTTAATCGAGAAGCAAGGTGATAAAAAAATAAAATGTTAACCACATGACTTATAAACACACAAGAAGCTGGTGAAAGACAAATTCATCCTTTAGATTTATAATACTCCACAAAAATATGATCTTATACTCTATACCTTTATGTTCATGTCAAAATGATTGTTTAAATAATTTTATTACATTAAGACTCAGTGAACTAAAAATAAATGTAGGAAGTTGAACTTCTAAATGAAACAGGTGAAAGTAATGATTTTAATTAGTAACATTTATTTTAAAAATACTACTAGAACCAAAAAATGCCTCCAAAAACTACCCATTTATAAAGTGCACAGTGCTGTTTTGCTTTACAAAAGCATGATTTTAAAGCTTATGTTTTTGTTTATGTCATTAATATGGTTTTCGGTGAAATTCAGTAGATGGATTGGGAGAGCATGGGGGGTCATGAGGTGGCTGGAAAGGGGTGTGTGGTGCTCCCGCTTTCTATGCAAAAGGACGAAGGTCTAAGTCGTTAGAGTCCTGGTGCTTCCTGTCTTGCTATATGGTTGTGAGACATGGACGCTATTCAGTGACCTGAGACGAAGACTGGACTCCTTTGGTACTTTGTCTCTCCAGAGAATCCTTGGGTACCGCTGGTTTGACTTTGTATCGAATGAGCAGTTACTCACGGAGTCCTGAATGAGGCACATTACCTACATTGTAAGGGAGCATCAGTTACGGCACTACAAAAATGTGGATGATCCAGCTCGCAAGATCCTTATTTTTGGGGACCCGAGTGGCTGGACCAGGCCAAGAGGTCACCCATGTAATACCTGGCTGTGGCACATAGAGGGTCATTTCTGGAGGGTGGGACTGGACCACATGTCTGCCTGGGGGGTTGCCAACTGGGATCTCGAGTTGTTTCGCTGTGTGGTGGGTGCGGCAACACACTGTACCAGTGCATGCTCCCCAACTTGACTTGACTTGGTGAAATTCACCAAATCTTTTTTGCAGCAAATTTGCTGTTTTTTCTAGTGACCTTTTTTCAATTAATTATAAATCCACTGTGTGGCTGGCTTAGGCAAACTTTTTATCTTTTTTCAGCACCCCATAATGCTTTCTGAAGAAAGAATGATATCACAGAGCTGCAGCAGCCATGTCACATGGGGATGTCACTACCCGATCTCACATACGGAGAACTTTATTGCATATGTACAGTAAGTGTACTCCACCTCCCACTGTATGGAGCTTCCTGAACTGTTTCATGCATGCATGAATAATTTATGGTGTATATAAGCATGCATGATATCACTATCCAGTCAACACTCCAGCCAGATTTACACCCTGCATAGGTTTAAAGAAAAAAAAATCACAGTATTTTCATTTGAGACTTACATTACCTGACTGTAAGTAGGATATTCTAAATATACTTCATTGTTTTAAATAGGTTTATTGTACATTGTGTCTTCACTGCTGGCTTAAGTATGTCGTGCTTCTAGCTATGTAGGTAGATCAGATAGTGACAGGGACAGCCCCCTTAAGTACAAAACTCTGATCCCATGCATTACAGGCTCTCAGGATATACTGATACGCAGTATACGTACTGTAGATATACATACATTTACTACAGGTACTCCAAAGCTCAAACAGTGAAGTGCCAGTACAATGTCCTGCTGTTGAGTATATGAAGTTGGTCCTTGTGCACTCCCTCACTCGCTGCTGTTCCATGTGGCTAATTGGACATGTAGACTGAATGCATGCAAAATTAGCCACACGGAGCAGCAGGAAATCAAAGTAAACCTTACAGGAGCTCTCCTCTCTACCTCCCAGAGACAGAAAACAAATGAGACGCTGTGTCATAATAAAAATAATAATAATAATAATAACAAAAGATGTATTACTGTTTACAAGGCTTTTCTGTGTTCTGGATTGGAGAAAAAAAGTGCAAAGCATCTGCACGGAAGTTTACAAACAAAATAGACGTGTGATCTGCTTGGAGCTGTGACTTTATACAAACGCTGCCTGGCATTACCAATCAGTGTCTCAAAGATTGGAAATTTGTGAGTGCCATGACATTTTTTTTTACTCATTTCTACAACCATGTGTTGCATTTTGTTTGTGGTTATTACTCTCTCAATGTCATTTTTTGTTTGAGGCATGATAGCACTGCTTCAGGTCACATTTATTGCTCAAAGAATCGGTCCAGCACAGTTTTCAAATGTTTTCCTAGCCCCTAGAGACACTTAAAACACCATTGCACCATTATATGCCAATAAAAATTAGTTCAGTTCCTCCTTCCCCATTGATTTCAGTGCATGTTGCAGAGTCTGGCAAAGATAGAATAGAAAGCCTTTTGTTTTCATTGTAAAAATTACAATAAAATTATGAAAACATTTCCAAACATTTCTGTTATAATTCAAAATTAAAAAAAAAAAAACTAACAATAGAATAGAAAAGAAACATAAACCCAAGTAAACACAAAACAATATGCTCAGTATGTGTTTGGTTCTCAATCAGGGGTCTCAAACTCAGTTCCTGGAGGGCTACGATTTTAAATCCAATCATTTTCTTAAATAAAAGTAGTGTTGATCAACGAACCTCACCAAAGTATTTTTCACAGCAAATATGCGGTGTTTACTACCGACCTTATTTGCTTAATTTTTTTCCTGGAAATTTGATTTGCAGCCGGCTTAGACACATTTTTTTCTCCCAGTGCCCCATGATGCTTTGCAAGGCCAGCATAAGCCTGTAGCAGCCAATGTGAGGTGGGACAATCCACTAAATATGTAATGCTGATTCTAGTTGTGGGATAAAAAAGTGGAAAACTTGAAGATACTTTTAAACACAAAACATGCATGCAGAATAAAATTGGAAATATGTCCATGTATCTGACCTGTGTATAATCCATCCATCCATTCTCCAACCCGCTGAATCCGAACACAGGGTCACGGGGGTCTGCTGGAGCCAATCCCAGCCAACACAGGGCACAAGGCAGGAACCAATCCTGGGCAGGGTGCCAACCCACCGCAGGACACACACAAACACATCCACACACCAAGCACACACTAGGGCCAATTTAGAATCGCCAATCCACCTAACCAGCATGTCTTTGGACTGTGGGAGGAAACCGGAGCGCCCGGAGGAAACCCACGCAGACACGGGGAGAACATGCAAACTCCACGCAGGGAGGACCCGGGAAGCGAACCCAGGTCCCCAGGTCTCCCAACTGCGAGGCAGCAGCGCTACCCACTGCGCCACCGTGCCGCCCCCTGTGTATAATACCTTAGCCTATTCCATTAACACAACCTGAATAGTAATACAATATTAGTGGATGCAAACTGGAAGGAACAAAGAATCCATGTGATTTAGTGTTGTGCTTATCTGGTAGCAGTGGCAAAGAATGAGCAAAAGCGTCAGGGTAAAAAAACCCAAATAGATGGTACATTTCGGTTTAAGAGAGGCAAGTACCTGCTATTGAATCTGTGGGTTACGAGACTTAGTGAAGTCATGCTTCCTGTCTCCCACCGCCTGCCAAAAATGTTACTGCTCTGAAATTTATTCTTATATATTTTAACTCAGGAAGGCACAGTGCCTCAGTGATTAGCACTACTGCATCACAGCTTAGGTCACATTTTTGGCCACAATAATCGTCCCAGCATAGCTGGCAGATGCTCCCTTGGTTATCTTTATGTTGCCCTTTGCTTTTAGTCCAGGAGCTACTTCATTTGAACATGGGATACAAGAGAACACAAGTTTAAATGCTTATTTTCAAATAAGATGGATTATAGTTGGGAATGTGCTTGATCAGCATGCTCTAATACTTTGATTAGAACAAATGAAAAGGAAAGTCTTATTTTAAATATGGAGATCATTTCTGTGTCAGTGTTATAGCATTAGATATAACTATAACTTTTTAACGACTTCCAAGTGAGAGGCCCTGCTTTTGTGTAACACGGTTCAAAATGTAAAACAGTCAGCTTTAGGTACAGTATGTTTGACTGTCTTGCACTGTATGTTATGCAACAGTTGTGTTTTCACTGCTGTGAACATCAGAATAATGCTTCTTTCATTCTTTCATCTATTAGCACAAGAACATAAGACATTTGACTAACGAGAGGAGGCCATTCAGTCCATTAAGATTGATTACCTAATAGCTAAGCTATCCCAATATCTCATCCAGACACATCTCAAAGCTTATCAATGTTTCTTCTTCAACTACACGGCTCAGTAATGTTTTTCCAGATTTCCACAACTCTTTGTGCAAAGAAGAGCTTCCTGGCTTTAGTCCTAAATGTACTTACACTTATAATTGAAGTCAATGGAGTACATGATTCACCATTTAGTTAAAACCAATCCCACTTACTCCAGGTCAGTATGTAGCAGACTATCCTGCCAGTACTGGGTGCAAGGCAGGAACAAACCTGAAAAGGAATGCCTGCTTTTAAAAGTTTATTGTGCCTCCTACAAAGGCAATTTACTTTACTTTCTACTAATATATTACCATCCATTTTCCAACCCGCTGAATCCGAATACAGGGTCACGGGGGTCTGCTGGAGCCAATCCAAGCCAACACAGGGCACAAGGCAGGAACCAATCCTGGGCAGGGTGCCAACCCACCGCAGGACACACACAAACACACCCACACACCAAGCACACACTACTAATATACTACTTCTTTCAAAATCATTTTCTTATACTGGTAGAAACTGAACAGTTATTGAATGATGTGAAATAACTTAATTGGCATACAGTAGCTGGTACAGTAAAACAAATAAATAACTTTTCCTTTCTGCACAGCAGCAGCAATCAAAATTAAGTGTTCAACATCTTAATTTGAGTCCAAATCAAACATTAAATTATGGAATGCACCCCAGTCAGAAACAATACATTCAATATAGATTTTTGTGAAGCTCTCCAAATGGCCTACAAGAGCTAGTAGATTGGCAGTGCAGTCACGACTGAATCAAGCTGGATGCCTGCCCAGACAAACAAATGAAGGAACTTGTCATTGGTTGCGGCTCTGGCACTTGCACAGATAAGACAGAGTGATGGCAGAGAAAGGCAGCTATTTCTTAAAGACTTGACACATTACATGACTTTTCCAGTGTTTTTCAGTTGTAGCCTTTATTTACATAATCTTAGCGAGTAGGAAGCAGTTGGTGGCATGTTTCAGTTAAATCAGTGGCAAATACTGACATGCCCAGCAGCTCCATCCAGCAACTCCATGATTTGCTTTCGACAAAGTCAAACAAGTTTGTCTTTAGTTGTAGAGGCAGGCTTGTGTGCATGAGAGCTGACAACTAATGAATGCTCATCCACAAGTACAATGCATACAATACAGTGATGAGGAATACGGAACATGGGTGTTTTGGACTTTGCAAACAGAAGAGAGGCTTGTCTGTCTGATGTTGTGTTTTATGTGCCATGACAGAATGGAAAAAAAGGGCCAAGATTGCAGCTGAACTTGCCATACCCGTTTACCCTTCGTACAACACAGGCTCCGTCAGGCAACATGCAATTGGCTGTCACAAAACTGGAGCAATCTTGGCTGCTCTGGAATTCTGCATGTGATCAGTAAATGTGATATGGCTAGCGATTTTAAGCTGTTTAAATTGACATTGTCTGACGATATGACCAGCAACTGCAGACAGCAAATCTGACATAGTCCAAGACCAGAAGCCATGTTACGTGAAATCGGCTTAAGATGCACATACAAGCCAGTACTGGAAGCACAACCATCTTGAGGTTTGCTTGGCAGGACACAGATTCAACTGCATCACAGCCTTGATGAGTGAGCAACTGGAAAAATAACAAATCATATTCCGAGTAGATAGATTTTGTTTATTTTATAATTTTCACAAAAGTAGGCATATTAGCAACTCTATGCTGTTTTGAAAATTGGTTTAAATATGCCAGTGCCCATCCAGTGATATAAAAGTTTGAAAGTATTATAGTAACTTAAAAAATAACTATTATGGCAAAGTACATTCAGTTTAAGAATACTAAAGATGTACAGCAAACTGTGGCTTTTAATGACTTAAACTAAAAGTTTATTCACTTTTTAGCTTTAAGATCTGTAATGCTGATCATACTACAGTTGCTTTTCAGCTTAAAAGCTTGCAGGTTGTGTTCATATTGCTTCATTCATTTATCTTTTCTAATTCTTCTTCAGATTGCTGACATTTTTACATTGCTTAATGTTTCATATTTTTTGACATACGCAAGCACAAACACTATCTTTCAGAGGCTAGCTGCCATCTCACAAACAGATAAATGACTATGACATAATTTTCTTAAAATTAGCTGAGTAATTAAAAAGTGGTATAAGTGAAATACTTGTTTGATCTTCTGTTAAATATTGCTTTTGGTGTGAATCACTATGAGAAACAGTAAACAAAAATCTAATTACCAATATGTTCAGATAAGCTTTTAATTTTTTTGTTCCTGTGTAAATGTTTGGCTTTGCACCGAGCTTCATTTTCAGCCATAAATCACATTCACAGCCAAATTGAATTGTTTAATCATTGCCTTATGTATCAGTTCAAAATGAGTGAACGGTATAATTAAATCTTTTTCTTTGACTTGCAATAGCCTTCGACTGTTTCAAAAACACATCATTTTTAATTGTTTAATGTACACAGAATCTTGCAGCCATTTAAAATTTATAATGGTTTTGTATTGTTCATGATTTGTTATGCAGTCCCATGACTGTAAGATATAAGCCTAATTAATTCTATGATTGATGGAGTCAAGTCCTGTTTTTAGCAAATTTAGCAAATGTGATTAATACAAGCATATGTCCTTAACATGAGGTTTCTTCATAATGTATTGTGTGCAGGCCAAAAGAATCCTTAAACCCTCCTCTGGTGCATTCTTGTTTCATCACTTAGAGGACTGCCATTCTCCAAACTGTGGGACCACTTCCCCCATTTCACCCAACCTGCTTTATCTCCGCTGTTGTCTGATTGCGAGGTGGGCGCAGGCCTAGAAAATGAACCTACTGTATCCAGCATTTCCCCACTACTCTTAGAAGTCATGGAGGAGCTTCAATTTCCTGGCTTGAGAATGTTTGGCTCCTTTCATCATGCAGCTCACTAGGACTCTACCTGTTACAGCAGTCATGAAAAACAGAAAACGATGTGCAAACCTGATACCTGCCTTCGTTCCCAAACTGATCACCTCAAATTTTTCCACTGGCACAATATTTTATGAAGCTGACTGGGAGATTTATGTTTCTTGAAAACTGTGAAATAAACCCCAAAATAGTACATAATCTATTTTTTCTAAACAGATGGCTTAACCGTGGTCTTAGTTGGAAAAGAATTGCACATGTTGTTATACAGGAGAACCGTATTTAATAACCAGAGCCAAAACACTAAGAAGAAAATTGAGTCGAGACAGAATAGTGAAGGCATCCCGAGTCTGAATCCTGTGCCAGGTCACTGTCAGTTTGCAGTTTGTATATTCTCCCCATGTCTGCATGGGCTTTTCTCCAGGCAATCTGATTTTTCCTTGCACATCCCAGAATCCTCTAGTTGGTTAACCAGCAGGAGACAAAGAGTGCAGGTAAGAGGACAATGCTGCACATGGAGCGAGGTCATCAATGGAGCTGCTCAGGGGTCTGTCTTTTTCAGATTTATATTAATGACCTTGATTCAAGTATAATTAGTAAACTAGTGAAATTCACAGATTAAACAAAAACTGGAAGGATGGCAGAAACTGAAGAGGCAGTAAAAAAAATTAATAAGACCTGGAGAACCTTCAGAATTGGACCAACTCTTGGAAAATGCATGTTAATGAACAAAAGTGCAAAGTGCTACATGTGGGCAAAAGGAGCATCAATGATAAATACAAGATGGGAAATAATAAAGGAAGAAACCTTTGAAAAAGATTTAGTGGTTTATATTGATGCAACATTTTCATCAACTAAGCAATGCACAGAAGCAATTAGAAAGGTAAATAAAATTTTAGGTCATATCATAAAAACTGTTGAATTTAAGTCAAGAGATGCTATGCTCAAACAATTTAATGCATTAGTAAGACTGCATCTGCAGTTTTGTGTGCAGTTTTAGTCATATGGTGCAAGAAAGACAAAACAGCACTTGAAGCTGTGCAGAGAAGAGCAATCAAGTGCATTAAAGTCCTTGTCCTATTCTGACAGAACTCCGAGAATTAAACCTGTTTAGTCTCAAGAAGAGGACACTGCATGGAGACTTAATCCAGGTCTTCAGAATTCTCAAAGGCATCACTAAAGCGTGTCCAGAAAAACTCTTTGAACCACAGAGTGAATCACATACTCAAGTAAATCAGTGGAAAGCACATTTTAGACTTTTACGCAAAGAGTTGTGGGCTTCTGAAACAAACTACCCAGACATGTTGTTCATACAGAAACCTTGACAACCTTTAAGTAAAATCTTGATGAGATATTGGAAGGCTTTAGATATTAGCTAAACAAACTGGTGTGATGAACTGAACGGTCTCCTCTTGTTTTGTCCAATTTGTTATGTTTCTTCAAATGTGAGTTATGTGAACTGGTGATTCTAAGTGTAAGAGTGTGGCAGTGAGTGGACTCTGTGATGATTTCCTCTGCCCTACCCTGTTTGGAAAGGATCTGGCTCACTGGGACCACAAATTGTATGAAGTGGTCTTGAGAAGGTTTTCTAATTTAAATCACAACTCATTCTACAATGTTAAAGACTGAGCCTTTCGTGACAGTTGGGAGAGGATAAATGAAAACACCATGCAGCTGGTTTGCTCTGACTCAGATTTTTCAACAGCTTGTATGCAATGATTTGCTTGCACAGGGATTTTGCTCATTAATACCTATGGTGTGCGATTACCACAAATTTAAGACACATTTTTGCTGTTTTTCCTTTCTGAACATATAATTGTGAAGTAATGATGCTCTAAAATATCTGCCTCTGTTTTTGTGTACTTTTTTATATTGTCCTCATAAATTACTCGAGTATGATTAATTAACCAGTTCAGTATAAGGAAGAACAATGAAAGCCATTTATGAACTAGTTTATAAAAATGTCACAATTGTGCCAGAAACACGATCTGGGGTGGCTAAGCCAAATATGGTAATGAGGCATCAGCTTCAGCATCTGCTGTTTTAAGATAATGTAACTGAGTTGAATTTTTAATGATATGTCAATGTTCACAGTACAAATGTATAGACAAAATGAGCTCATATGATATAGATTGTAATTACTGTAATGAAAATTAACTGAATACCTATATTAAAACCTATACATTTAATTAAGATCAGTTTTAGTTATGGAGACTATGTGGCACAGTGGTTAAGGTTTTGGACTGTTTGTTCAAATGCCACTATTGGCACTTTGTGACCATGAGCAAGTCACTTATCTGCCTTGGAAAAACAAAAGAAATGTAGCCATCCATCCATCCATTATCCAACTCGCTATATTCTAACTACATGGTCACGGGGGTCTGCTGGAGCCAATCCCAGCCAACACAGGGTGCAAGGCAGGAAACAAACCCCAGGCAGGGTGCCAGCCCACCGCAGGGCGTGCGCACACACACACACACACACACACACAGCCACACACAGAATTCACTTGAGCTCCATATGTGCAAAGCATACAATTATTCAACTTAAAATCTGTCAGTTTAAAATTGTCCAAAATATTTCAAAGGCAAGATCCAGCCTGTGAACATTGCAATTGAGCTCCAGCTTCACTAGGCCACATGTTTTGGGCCTGCACCAAATTAACATCATTCTGGACAAAAATTTTTAAATGCCTTTCAGACAGCCTTGGTGTCACAGTCCCTCCTAACCGCTGCGTTTGGTGGACTCCCAGATGGACTTAAAGTGGAGAAGGACAAACTGTAATTGCCTTTACTACAGTATTGGCATGTAGACTTACTGTATCTTGCTGTACTGGAAGAATCCTATCCCACCTCTTTTAAGTCAGTGGGTAACTGATGTTATATACTATTTGAAATTGGAAAAAATCTAATTCTCTATTAGAGGATATGTTCAAAACGTATCTAATCAATAATATTTCAGAATAAGCATTTATATTGGGGAGAAAGACTCCTTTTTCTCTTTACTACTCTCAAAGGCTTTATTCTGGCTGTTGGTTTTCCTCTCTTTCTCATGGGTGGGGGTTGAATTGAATTTAGTTTTGTTAAGTTTGACTTGATTGAATTGAATGTTACATGCTTTTAATGAATTCAATAAAAGAAAAAAAAGTGAAATAAGTAGGGTGACAGAATGGAGCCTTTGAGTACTCCTTTCCCAATCATGAACCCATTTGTTGTTCCATGTTCCTTTTCCCAATGTACTCCGGGATCTTTAAAAGGAAGGGAACTTTAAAATGGTTTCATATATTATACGAATGCTCTCTGAGTCTTCAAGACTGATCAATATCTCTTCTGGAAGAGAAATAGGTGGAAGGTGAGGAAAATTGGGCAGATTTTGTTTAGCAAAGATTCTAATTTGGAGATAGTGGGAAAATTGTGTTGATTGAATACTAAATTTACAGTGTAATTGTTCATAGGATTTTTATTTAACTAATATGCAGAGTAAATCATGCAAAAACACTGGTCCAGAAGACACATACAGTATGCTGGAATCAAAATTGCCAGAATAAATATTAAAAACCATAGGTATGCAGATGTCACTACTCTAATTGCTGAAAGGGAGGAGGATTTGAAGAGATCTTTAATGAAAGCAAAAGAAGAGAATGCAAGAATATGTCAACTAGCCCTGTCAATTCTTTGCTAGCAGATGAAGAGGAAGTGAAAGTAGTAATGGAGTTTGTTTTCTTTGGCTGCAAGATTTCTGTAAATGGAGACTGTAGCCATGAAATTAAATGCTTCTGAAAGTACATCTATGGTATAATCGGGACAAGACACTAATGAGCAGAGACATCACATTCTCTACAATAATCTGTATTGTTAAAGCCATGGTGCTTCCAGTAGTGAAGGCAGTGAAAGTCACTAAAATTGAATGCAAAAGAATCAACACTTTAGAACTTTGGTATTGGGGAAAACTGCTGAGAGTTACTTAGACAGGAAGAACATCCAACAAATCAATACTTGAATAAATGAGCCCAGAGGTCTCATTTGAAGGCTTGATTGTCAAAGAAAAGGTCAAACACTTTGGCCATATACTGAGAAGACAGGATTCCTTGGAGAAGAATCTCATCAAGTCAAAAAGATTCTGATTTGATTCAACAATTAAACAACACCAGTTTTCAACTTCATAAGTTTGTTTGTTTATTTTTTTATGTCTTGTTCTTGTTTTTTTTTATTTACTGATTTTTTTTACTTTCCTCCTTGATTGTCCCAAGAAATAACACAAGAAGAAATTACTGTATTTTTCGCTCCATGAGATGCACTTTTTTTCCCCAAAAGTGGGTGGAAATGTCTGTGCATCTTATGGAGCCAATATTGCGTCACAGACCATGATGTGTATTACCTGACCTGTCAGCGGTAGCGACAGCTATTAGAAGAGGAAGTGGTAGGCCGACGAGAAACCCCTGGGGACGCTTATCACTAGAATTGCCAAAGCCTATGAAAAAACTCGTAAATACGTCCCACCTTAAATCCCATCACACCTCTCTGTCAGTGTCTTTTGTCTTGTAAATGTGTCAATAAGCAGCAAGCAGCCTGCTATGACATCCCCCCAACGCCGCACCATTTTCTAAGCTCAACGGTAACAACTGTTGATTGGTAATGAAAAGTTCACGGGTTCGACCCTGGACGACTCCGTTTTGAGAAGTGAGCTACTCTTATTCTTACTATTTCAGAATAAAAACATACATTTGATTTGAGTCTGTAACAGCCGGTGTAAATTCATGGTACTTGTAAAGGTTAGTTTTGTTTTCTTTTTATTCAGTTTTATTCTCTCAGTCACGTTCACGCTTCCTCCGATTGACACTGCTCTTTTCACATAAAGCCATCCTATAACAGAGGTGAACTCAGATGATGATGAGGGTTCTACATCGGAGAAAGAATGTACGTCGCACTTTTGCCGTCACTGTACTTTATATATGTACACGGGAAGCTCTGCATTCGGCTTGTGACTTTACACTGTAGGAAGATAAGTAAATAAATCAAGGTAAATAGGTAAATAACATTCGATCTGCTCTTATATACAAGCTGCGACGGTAGCTTCCACCTGCAGCTATAGACTCTTCAGTACACGAGCGACTCGCCATGCTAGTGTTTTGATCTGGACGGTGTATTTGCCCAAAAAAGAAGTCTGACTGCATTCTCGTACCATTACTTATGAACTGAAGTGTCAGCATGCACTTTTCGTGGCATTACATGTGTATTTTTTGAGCATGGCCGTGTCAATCAAACACAGGAAGCTCTGTAGTCTGCTTTGTGACTTTACGCTGTAGGAAGTAAGTAAATAAATCAAGGTAAATAACATTCGATCTGGCTTTTATGTAAGTAACATATAAATGTTAATGTTTTGGGCACATGCACCGTGTAGATCTAAACACTAGCATGGAGAGTCGCTCGCGTACTGAAGAGTCTATAGTTCCAGGTGGAAGCTGCCATTAGCAATGCCTTAGATGGAACTGAAGATAGTATCATATATGTAGATAGCGAAGAAAGTGATATCAGTGATTGTGAGCAACTGAGCTTCATAAATTCTAACACTAACGATAAGGAGTTTTTGGGGTTTCCAGAAAACTAGACAAGTGCTTGAACTTTAAAGTCTCTCCTCATTTCCCATTGGGATTAATAAAGTATCTATCTCTCTATCTGTCTATCTATTTGTTAATGACAGTGATGATGGTTCTTAATACTGCTGTTGACTTTACATGGTTGAAATATTATTCTGCTACATTTTATTAAATATATTAGTACACCATTTGGTTCAGAATATTTTTTTCTTGTTTTCCTCCTCTAAACCTAGATGCATCTTATAGTGCAAAAAATACGGTACTTTACTAATGAAGTTTGCAAAGTTTACATTTTAGGAGAGGCTCCTAGTTGAAGTTTTTATTTGAAGATTCTTGTATATTTCTGGAGCAGGTTGAATAAAACTGCTAAGTTGGTAATGTAATCCGTAATAAACAATATGTTAATTCTGTTAAAAGCAATAGGCAGCCCAGTTTCAGTTAGAACACTGTCAGTGGTAAGATGCTCATGATAGTAAATGCCATTGCAGGGGAATATCTGAAATGGAAGTCTGTTATTGTTCTGGGAAGACGTTCCAATTCAAAAGCTTTTCTTTAACTCAGATCAGGAGGCCACTTATGTATCAAAGGTTGTGAACGCAAGGGTTAAAGTTCAAAGTAAGGTATAAACTGCAGTAAACCTGATCTCTATTATTGAATTAGATGCATTCCAATACTTCTTTAGACCTTTTTGTATTTAACAGTGGTTAAACAACCATTCACTATAGGCATTGCCATTTTGCCCTGAGAGACAATTTTTGAAGCAGACTTTCGAGTGATAGGCACTTCATCAACCAAATTGTCTCTTCTGCTAAACTGGCACAATACATTTACATGGAACAATCAGATAATAAAATTCTCATTTCTTTTTTATACAAAACTAGTTTTTATTACAATTAAAAAATTCTGAATTTAATAATTTTAACAAAATCATAACCCTTCCTTCCAACTTTCCTTTACTACAAGGAAACATTTTCTTTAGTATGCCATTATACATGGGCTGCTAATTTAAATTCTGACTGCTACACCCACCAATTTCACTGCCAGCTGCTCCTTTGCTGAAGGAATGCTACTAACTTTGCTTCAGTCCCCACATTTTTCATTGAACTTCCCATGGCTGTTATTCATCCATCAATCTATTTTCAGACTCACTTTTCCCTTTAAATGTTTTCAGGAATGTTCAAGGGGCACAGAGCAGCAGGGATGTGAACAAAGGGGTGGCTACAGTGGCTCAGGGCCCTGGTACTTTCCACTCATTGGCCCAAGTAGCCTCTTCTCCAAGTACACATCTCCTTTTCATCGTAAGAAACAGAAAAAATTTATCGATAAGCAATGTGCCTTGTTAAAGTTATGTACAGTGCCTTCAGAAAGTATTCAGACCTGTTCACTTTTTGACATTTTTCTGTGTTACATTCTTGTGCTAAAATGGTTTAAATTCATTTTTTCCCACATCAGGCAACACTCATTAACCCAAAATTACAAAGCAAAAACAGGATTTTAGAAATTTTTGCAAATGTCTTCTTTTTCTTCTTTCGGCTGCTCCCATTAGGGGTTGCCACAGCAGATCATCTTGTTCCATATATTCCTGTCCTCTGCATTTTGCTCTGTTACACTCACCATCTACATGTCCTCTCTTAACACATCCATAAACCTTCTCTTAGGCCTTCCTCTTTTTCTCTTGCCTGGCAGCTCTATCCTTAGCAACCTTCTCTCAATATACTCAGCATCTCTTAACTGCACATGTCCAAACCAACACAATCTCACCTCTCTGACTTTGTCTCCCAACCGTCCAACTTGAGCTGACCTTCTAATGTACTCATTTCTAATCCTATCCATCCTTATCACACCCAATGCAAATCTTAACATCTTGAACTCTGTCACCGTCTCCAACCCATGAAAATGTATTAAAAATAAAAAAAAACTGAAGTATCTCATCCAGAGTTGGTGTATTTCCTGTCCTGCATATAGTGCTGTTGGGAAAGGATTGGAGTTTCCGAGATTCTGTAAGGATAAAACATGTTTAGTGATTGACTGTTTAATGGATGGATGATATAATAAACTCAATACTCTTATTTTAATGTGTAATATGCTATACAGATTCAAAAAATAAAACTAAATCCACCTTTACAGCATTAGCATCAGTATCTACTGTATCAGCTCAGTCACGAATAAGGCAAAGGGTGTGCCCTTACATTCCTGTGTTGGTTAGATCAATACTTGATTGTGTCTCTTATTGTATGAGTGCTGTTGTATAAGTACTTCTGCATACGGCTGACATTAACACAAAAAACAAACAAGACGGTGCTTATTTTATTAACTTAAAAACAATTCAAAAGTGGATCATTTAACAAAGTGTAAATTTAACAGTTTGAAATGAGGAATTTTAGTCAAATCCTGTGTGCAAACCTGTCACATTCACAAGTTTTCAGGTGAGTCTTATTAATGCCATTTACAGTTAATGATGTCAAAACACATTAAATACTTTATGTATATTCTCTTTTACTTAACATTACACAAACAACTAGCCAGAATACAAAATATCAAATATTTTTCTCTCCATAAGAATAAAGCATTAAAAATAATATAAATGACTCAATCTAAACAAGGTGGCAATTACAATTAGGGAATAGGCCTGGATGATCAATATAGAAATAAGATTTATGCATCTTTTGTAATCTTCTGGAACTTAATTCCTTGGTGTGTCCCTAGAATTTATTGATGTATTCAATTGTGTTCGACTTGAAGGAAGGTTCAAGGCCCCTACATTCCTCATTCCTCTTTGTCCACAGCTTTTTCTCTGTTTCTTTTATATTGCTTAATGGAATTTTCATTGTAGCCTTCCTATTTTTTGTAATCTATCCTGAAGTGAATTTCTTATCAAATAGTTTCTCTTAAAGAGTGCCTGTCATTTTTTTTTCTAAGTGTATGACAATGATGTTTAAAACTTTCTGTATCTGACTTCAGGTCTGGTTTAGGGTCTTGCTGCTTGATTCAATGTTTCTAAATTGCTCCTTCCTTGTATGGACAAAAGTCATACCTGAGACCCCAGATATACTGTGCTCCCCTGCACTACACTCAGTTTGTAACACTTGATAGCTGTCTTTTTTGTTGACTGCAACATTAGCCACTGCTATTCTACCTTTAATTTTATCTTTGTACCTTTACTTGTCTGAAATGATCTGAGTAAAACACTGCTTAATATACTTGAATTCACAATAAGCTACCTTCTATGCAAACTTTCATGACAATTTAAGAAAGCTGATGATGAAGCCCAGCATGCTATTTTGTCAGATTCTGACTCCTTTTTTCATCTGATCACTGCTGTCTTAGTATTTATAACTTTGTGATAAGCTTTGTCATTTTTCATCTTTTTCCCTTTAATTCTTTTGTCTGGAAAGCATTAACGTGTAATGTAACATATTCCAAAAATATACCTTACCAGTAACGGCATACTGCACAATAACATGCAGTGAATACACTTGACTTATAGTTCTCATGCTTTCTCTGTACGTTTAGCATTCATTTGCTCAGAGGTTGATGCACTTGCTGCTTCCTGAGCAGCTCTTTTTTCTCCACCCTAGCGGCCCGCTTCTTCTCTTCTTCTGTCGCCATCTTTTCGCGTTAAAACTGATTAAGTCCGTTTTTATGTTGCAATTACTTAGTACGTTTTTCTTAATTTTCACTTAAGCTGGCACTTAAGTGTTCAATCTCCCTCAAGAATGATTTAAGATATGAAGCGGTAGAGGAAGTGACGGTGAAGGTGGTAGTGATGAGAACGGCGCCTGTACACATGCACTGCACGGCCTCCCTGCTCTGCGCTGCAGAGAGTTGATTCTACAATAAAATTAAATTAAAACTAAAAGAGTAACAAAAATCATCACCCCAAAAGCGGACAGTAAATGTCACGTAGTATATGTGTACCAAATTTCAGGTCAATAGGTCAAATGGTTTGCGAGCTACAGGTGATTTAAAATCCTGGACAGACAAATGGACATATAAAGCTATTTTCTTTTCTTTTAGTTTTTTTAGATGATCATCTCACCTAAAAAAGGGGCAAAATGTATGATAGAAACAGAAAAGCCTAAGACTGCTTCTTAAGGGGAAGGAAATGATGGGCAGTGTGTAAAAAAAATGTGTAATATCTACATATAACTGGGTGGACACATCTTGAATAAATAATTTTTTTAACTGCTTATTAGAAGGCAAGCCGTCCAAAATTTAAACAGCATTCTGCTAATTAAAAAACAGCTCCAACTTTGCCTATTGTGGATGTGTGGCAATGTGTTTGAAAATAAAATTTGTGCTCTATCAATGTTAGTGTCAGTATAACCATGAAGATGAAAATGTAGTGGATGAAATGCGTGGTCTATTAATGAATCCCCCTGCTCCACATCTGAACATGTTAAGACATTTTATATGTTAATTGTTGGTAAAATACATTTAAAGAACACAAGTGATGGCCTGGACAGTGAAAAGTCATCCTCTGCTCAGATGAGTACTGCTTCACTTTTTATTCAACAGATAAGATATACTGTTTGGTGAAAAACAGAAGATGTCTACAGGCTGAAATGCTTGTTTTTAATAGTGAAGGGTTCTGGTGATTCTCTTATGGTATGGTGGGTATTCTCCTAGCAAGGACAAGGTCCTCTGATTCATATACAGTAGAGGACAAAAAATCTAAAACAATTCCTAGTGATCACATCCTATCCTATCATGAAGCAATCTTGACCCATCACAAGTGATATATTAATGCTTTAAAGCAGGGGTGTCGAACCCTGGGCCTGGAGGGGCTCAGTGGCTGCAGGTTTTCCTAATCAGTGCCCAGTTTTCACTGCTAATTAACTTCTTTTCCCTTCAATTTAATAGCCTTGTTTTTAAGGATTCAGTCCTCTGAATTGACTCTTTTTTTCATTAAATGGCAGCCAAACAGAAATGAGATGTGAAATGAGCCAACAGATGACGAGCTAAACTGGGATTTCAAACTCCAACCAATTTCACTCCAACCAATCTCTTAATGAAAATCTGATTCCTGCTGTTAATTAAACCCATTATTTAATTCCATGGCTTGTTGTTACTCTCATTCTGCCACAGCAGATATTTCCAGAACTGTTGATTTTTCTGTTTTTTTCTAAGAATGCCATCAAAATGTTTTGGTGATTTGAGAGATCACCATTACTGAGGCCTTCACCTTTCTTTATTTTCAGATATAGTGCAATGAGCACAGGTTAGCTGGTAATGTGGTGGCTCGTTTTGTGTCTCATTATTGTTTGGCTGCTAATTAAGGAAAAAGAGACAACTAAGGGGCCTGAGTCAAGATAACTAAAACTAAAGAAAAAGAAGTTAATTAGCAGCAAAAACTTGTCACTAATGAAGAAAATGGTTAGAATGAAAACCTGCAGCCACTGTGGCCCCCCAGGACTGGAGTTCGACACCCGTGCTTTAGAGTGACCCCCCAGTCACCAGATCTCAACCCAATTAAACACTTATGGAAGACTCTGGGGTCTTTTTCAGTATTATGTTAATTGATGCAGAATTTAACATGGACTACTCATGTTACTTCCTCCAGTCGTAAACCAAGTCAGTTCAGAAAAAAAAAAATACAAGGAGACAATAGATCAGGTCATTAAGCAAAAACACAAAACTAAATACATGGTCAAAATTCAAAATCTTGAAAACACAAACTCACACTCTGTGTCTGTCTATGAGAATCCAAAATCCCAGTTAACCAGGAAGTGCAAGGCACTGATGTTTTCCTTCTCATGACAACACACTTGATGCATAGTAACAATATGGCAACCGTAAACAACTATTACACCTTGAAATTAGATTCTATTGTGAATAAAGCCCCATCTAAGGCAAAAAGCATGTAGACAAGTGTTCAGAAAAGATAGAAATAGTCAAAATCAACAACATTGAGCTCCCTGTCCCCCAATCCATGCCACCAGCCAGAACCAACCTACAGATATTTCCAATAAAAGTGCCTTATTCAACAAAAAAAATGTTTATTTGCATTTATAGGACATGAAACACAATCTAATGACTTCATTATATAAGCTGAATAGTTAACACTTACTACATGGTTTATGCATGAATAGGGTTAGGGTTAAAATAGTTGACATGCTTCACATGTAGAGCTGCAGACTGGAGGAAAATACAATTGGTTATATACACTCTTTACATTCAATAGTAAAACAAAAGTACTGTAAAAATATGCAATTAACATGCCACACAGTAACATAAATTGGGAAATAATGGGATTATTGACTGGCTGCCTTCCTTCCTCAAAATCAATCACAAAAATCACAGTAAACAGTTTGCTTGATCTAATTTTGTCCATTCTAAAGTCACACAAATGGTGCAGCATTTGATTTCTCTGAACATTACATGCTGCAATCCAGCAGTGAGATGTTCCCAACCAATTCTATAGAGTTACAAACAATAAAATTATAGACTTAAACAATATATCTGTTTAATGCACTAACTCAGCCAACCAACGCAGGCCAAAACTTTTCACCAAGTCTAAATACAGTAGGAAAGACATCTAGAGAAAGAATATGAAATAATAATAGCAACCCAAAAACCACCAAGAACTACCATTCCCATTAGGCATCAGGAGTACACTGGGGCTGATGGGAGGATATTGTCATCTGTGCACACAAATTTTCCTACTGGTCAACTAAGACCACAGGTACAATATTTTCTTGTCTTCTAATTTGGATAATAATATGTCTGCATCGCTGGATTACAGCTATTGTCTAAGAGTACATATTTTTGTATCATCATGGGTTGTGTTTAGCACTGTTGAAGTTTCAAAAGATAGTCCCCTCCCCATTTATTTCTATCCAAGCAATGTTGAGTAGTTTGGCTAGTACATGATGAATAATATTTAGAATTCTATGTCTTGCACATTTTATTGCTAGCACAGGAAAGCTGACAAACAAAAAAGTTTATAAACACCAATAGACAAACCCAAGTTGGTCAATCACCCTAATTTAGTTACGTCCATAGTTCATTTATACAAAAAAACAAAAATTTTAACACAGATCCTGAGGAAAATAAGATAAAGCAGCTACTTGGGTTACTTCCCAAGAACAAAGAAATATAAGCTGACATGAACATGCTTGTTTGAAAACTTATGATTTGCCCATGAAAGAAACCAGATATGTATGATCTTCTTCCCAGAAAAGAAAAATCAGAACCTGGCAGGTAATAACAACATGAATAAAGGAGAATTTTAAGAAAGAATAGAGGAGAAATTGACAGAAATTTGAAAAATCTACTTGCACTGAGTGAAAAAGGGAGACTTTTGCTACATAGAAGCAAGAAGGAAAAAGCCAGGGAGGGAAGAGTAGCACTTGCCTTCAACTTAAAAAGAACAAAGAGGGAATTGAGCTTATAGTTTTATAGTGATAGATCAAAAAAAAAAAAAACAAATGAAAAGATTTGTTAGCAATTAAACAGTGTCCTTCAAAGCTGAAATAGTATCATTTGGAATGGACCTGTTGACAGAGAGAGGTAATAGTCAGACTGAATGTTCATTTGACTGTGGTACATAATTGCTAAAAATATCTGAGGAAAAGATAAAGAAAATGAAGAGGATCAAAATAAATCTGTATAAATTGCTCTAAAGAGAACCCAGAAGAACATAAATGAATGACCAGAGAGCATTGTTAGCAAGATCAGGAAAAGAAATTGATTGGGAGATCTAACAAAAACCATAGTTAAGGTGAAAAGATGTAAAGGCCAAAGTTCAAAACCAAAATCATAGCTGTGAGAAAAAGATTAATACAAGCAGTGTTAACTGATTTAACATTCTTATTCCTAACCAACTCAGGTCAGGTCAGGTCAGGTCAGGTTGGGGAGCATGCACTGGTATGGCGCGTTGCCACACCCACCACACAATGAAGCAGCTTGGGATCCTGGTTGGCAACTCCCCAGGCAGACATGCAGTCTAGTCCCACCCTCTAGAAATCAGCAGATTTCATCTATCTGCTGCAGCCAGGTGTTACATGGGCATCCCCTTGGCCCTGGTCCAGCCACTCAAGTCCTCAACAATGAATCACTCCACATGGCTATAGTGCCGTAACTGACACTCCCTCAAAATGCAGGTAATGTGCCTCATTCGGGACTCCATGAGCAACCACTCATTCGACACAAAGTCAAACTAGCGGTGCCCAAGGATTCTCCGAAGAGACACAGTACCAAAGGAGTTCAGTCTTCGTCTCAGGTTAGTGGAAAGCATCCATGTCTCGCAACCATATAGCAACATAAGAAGCACCAGGACTCTAAAGACTTGGACCTTCGTCCTTTTGCATAGATATCAGGAGCATCACACACCCCTTTCCAATGACCTCATGACCTCTCATGCTCTCCCAATCTCACTGCTGACGTCAGAGGAAGAGTCACCAGAGACGTGAATGTCACTGCCGAGGTAAGTAAACCTCCTGACAAGGTCGACACTCTCTCCGCAGTCAGACACACTGCTGATGGCTGTGCCCAAGAGGTTATTAAAGGCCTGGATCTTGTTTTTTATCCAGGACACTTGCAAGCCCAGACACTCAGACTCCTCGCTCAGTCTCTCAAGAGCCCCAATCAGAGCCTCCATTGATTCTGCGAAGATCACAGCATCATTGGCAAAGTCAAGATCAGTGAATCTTTCTTCACCAACAGATGCCCCACAGCCGCTGGACTCCAGGACCTTGCCCAACACCCAGTCCATGCAGGTATTGAACAGAGTAGGAGCAAAAACACACACCTTACAAACCCCAGAATCAACTGGGAAAAACACAGAGGTTCTGCCTCCACTCTGCACAGCACTCACAGTACCAGTGTACAGGCCGTCCATGATATCCAGCAACCTTGAGAGGAGTCCGCGAAGTATCAGGATATCCCACAGGGCAGCTCAATCAACTGAGTTGAACGCTTTATGAAAATTGACAAAGACTGCAAAGAAACTCTGCTGATATTCGAATTTGCACTCCATGAAAACCCTCTGTGCCAGGATGCGTTCAATGGTAGACCAGTCGCTGTTTGGAGAGCATGTGATAATGGATCCCATTGAGGATGACTTAGCAAGGACCTTATTGTGCATGGAGAGCAGTGTTATCCCCCTGTAGTTGCTGTAATCCAGGCGATCACCCTTCCCCTTCCAGATAGGAATGACAAGTCCAGTTTTCCAGTCAGTTGGGATGAACCCAGTCTACCAAATGGAAGCAAAGCTTGTTTGCAATGCCAGTGGGACAGCCCTACCACCAACCTGGAGAAGTTCACCCCGGATACCACAGATCCCTGCAGGCTTCCCTACCCTCAGCTGGTTCACCACCTGTGCAATCTCAGAGAGATTGGGTGGTTCACAATATTGTCCAGCACTGACATATTTAATAGACTTTAACACAATAAGCAAAGGAATGTGTGCTGCCATCTTTATATAGAAAACACAGCCCACTGCAAAGACAGCAGCACATGGCCAGCAATGGGGTCTAGTAACCATAACAACAACAAGACATCACAAAGGTTTGGGGCAGCCACCCGTATAATGTGCCTTGGCTGCAAAGTGAATGGTTCACAAGACTGAGTCCAAGACAGAACTGTAGTATATAGTCAAAATGGATGGCTTTAAAGGCCAGAGTAGGAAATGATGTCATCAGGGCCGGAAGTGGAAGTGGTGTCATCAGAGGCCGGACTGGAAAGTGACGTCATCAAAGACACAATAACCGGAAGTGACATCATCAAAGGCACCAGAACCCTGTGGGATTTCCTGAGAATAGTCTGCAAGGGATCGAGAAAGACAGTTAGTGCACCCCGTCGCCCCCTGGAATTGCCATTATTCAGGCCCTTTAATTGACTGCTACTCGCACATGTGTGGCACCATAAACATCTTGACAAAAGCCTCGTACGAAGCTCCACAGAAGGCTTTCTGTACAATTTGGTGAATGTGTTTCACTACAGCAGAGTGTTTCTGAATGAATTTCAAAAATGGTCAGACAAGTGCTAAGCATGAAAGAGGAGTGGGACACCAATCCACCTCTGCTACCAACAATAACATTGAGCAACTCTGTACCATGGGAAAGAAGAACCACCAAGAATTTCAGGTGCTGGCAACATTTAGTCCATAAAAAGTAGATCACAGCTCGCTGTTCAGAGAATAAGATAGAGTTATCAAGGTCGAAACTTTACCACGGTGACCACCGACACACATTTCCATGTGTGTGTGGGGAAAGCTGTACAACTAACTGAAAGAAAATTATCATAAAAGTGCAGGTGAGTATTGACTTACCCTCATAAAATACACAGAGGAAAGCAGTGCCTATAAATATTTTGTCACAGACAAAATGATAAAATATTCCAACTAATCCAAACACAAATAAACAAAATGGCTTTAATAGACCTGCCATTGCTGTGTCCCAAACATTATGGTGGTCTGAAATGAGGGGACCATGTGGAAAAAGTGTTGTAATTTCTACATGATTTGACTGAAATGTATGCAAATACCTTTTAATTAAAGTCTTCAATGTGTACTTTAATCACATCTGAGTTGTTTGATTTGTAAATTTAAACTGTGGAGCCAAAGAGTGAATCAAGGAAAAATGTGTCTTTGGCCCAAACATTATGGAGGGCACCGCAAATGGATGAACCAATTTATGTGCATTTTGAGCCTGAATTTCTATATGCATTAAAAAAACAACTAAATGCAAACAAAAAAAATCAGTTTACCTTTAGCTAAAAGATAAATCTGTACATAAACTGTTGCAGACATAAACACGTTAAAATAAACATGCTGTCATTTACAATTATAATTTTGTGTTGTAGATATTGTATATGTTACCGACCTCAGGCCTAGGGGAACCTGGGCCAGGTACAAGCCACTGTTGCTACAGGGTGTAGCCACAGCAATATGGTGTAAAACATAAAAGAAACAGACAGCAGTCCCAAGTCTCAGACCATACTTCTCTGTTCTCTTCTACCTTTATTCTCCTTTTCCCAGAAATATATATATGCTTCAATTTCTGCATAGATGAACATGGTAATCAGTGAAAACAATGGTGCAAACCAATTTACTCTGTATAACAAATAGTGTAAACACATTTACTTTGAGTACTTGATTAGAAACCAATGTCCCCAGAACTCGTTCATTTTCCAAGGAAGCAGACAGTTCTGTATCCCCACATTGTGTGTAGATAAGATACTACATCAAAGCAGTCTGACTATTCAAAGCAGGTGACTCTTTAGCAAGACAGGTAAATATTTGTGTCCTGTAGATAGCCATCAGCAATAACCTGTAGCAGAATTTTCCAGAAATTCTGCCTTTTCTTTAAAACACTGGTTTATAGCCCATTACATATATTATATAGTTTGCTCTCTGAATGCAAATGCTTTTTTTTTAAATCAATTTCATCCCTCTTCATAGAAGCATGCACTACTGCATATTAGCCAGAATATTCTTACTATTCAAAATAATGTATGATGCAGTAGCTATAAAACATTTCAAGAAAAAAAACCTTATCTTCTACACATTGCTGCATAATTACTACTTGCAATGCAAATTGCTTTAAGATTCTCAAAAGATGAAACACAAAGAGCACAAATTGGTGGTTGACTGCAGTGTGTTGCTCACATAGTGGGCCACAGGTCATTAGTCATTTGGCCGTATTCCTGAAACATCTGCTGTTTGGAGCAAATATTTACCTACCTAATGTGTGAACTCACTCAAACACCTCATTTTCTGCTCCAAGCTATATCCGCTATAGATACAAGCCAGGCAGCTGCTTTGGAAGTGGGTGTCATTCATTTTTCAAACTCAGTCTATGGTCATGTTTGGAAGTGAATGTACCTCTCCTAAAACCATTCAAATTGTCACTAACACATTGAGATTGTTGTTACATTATAATTGGGACATTTCTGTCTAAGTAAGTGCTAATAAGAATTACAGATATATGATAGATAGATAGATAGATAGATAGATAGATAGATAGATAGATAGATAGATAGATAGATAGATAGATAGATAGATAGATAGATAGATAGATAGATAGATACTTTATTAATCCCAAGGGGAAATTGACATACTCCAGCAGCAGCATATTGATAAAAAAACAATATTAAATTAAAGAGTGATAAAAATGCAGGTATAACAGACAGTAACTTTGTATAATGTTAACGTTTCCCAAACCCCCCCCCCCCGAGTGGAATTGAAGAGTCGAATAGTGTGGGGGAGGAAATCAGTATTTACATTTTCCATAATTTATAATTAGTTTACTTATCACACAACATTACAGTATTATAAATTCCAGTTATTCAAAAAAATAACTATATTAAAAATATGAAGCTATGTTCATTTACTTACTAATCCTGGTTTCCAGTGAGCCACAGTATATTTGGCCTGAAAGTATACAGCTTTATTAAGAAACCACTTGCAGTGATTTTGCAGTGAGTGGCTCAAATATAAATGTCCCATAACATTTTGTTATTTATCAACATGAAAGTAGTCATACAAAAGATCAAATTTATCTCCTAAAAATGTGTAAAGACATTTAAACTAGTTGTAAATTTCTCTTTAACTGTGTGCCTGTATTTATCAAGAGTTTCAGAATTACTCCTAGGAATTGCACTAAAAGTCTGACTAGGATGAGAATTTGTCCTACCTAAGAGTAGGACATGAGAAGTAGTTATAAAATGTCCTACACTTACTCCCAGTGTTATATTTGGGAATTAATACTGTCAAGATTTTACTGCATCCCAAGCTGCTAAATGGCACTCATGAATGTTGTTTTGTAGTTTCCTTGGAAATCATGATTACGCTTTATAGTTTTCTGATGCAATTCACTTTAACATTACTTCATGTGGAGTGGTAGAAAAATGTATAAGCCTGTGTATTCCTTTGCACATTGTAAGAGCATTCAAAGTAAAGTGCAAAATTTAAAAAATGGTTAGTTGTGAAATATCCAAATTATCGCTATTGCAAAGCTGCATTTACCCTGTGGCCAAAGAGCATGACGTTACCAACACTTTCATTTCATGCGACAGCGTGTGACTTCTTCACATAGATGGAAAGATCATATGATGTACAACAGGATGGACATGGCTGTGGTGAATACGTATTTTAAAAAGAGGTAGGGACATAGGATTATGTACAAGAATGGAGGAAGATGCACACAGGTAGATTACATCCTATACAGAAGAGTCAAAATGAAGGAGATTGAAGACTGCAAAGTGGTGGCAGGGGAAAGTGTAGTTAAGCAGCTTAGGATGGTGGTCTGTAGGATGGCATTGGAGATCAAGAAGAGGAAGAGAGTGAGGGCAGAGCCAAGGATCAAATGGTGGAAGTTCCATCCATCCATCCATCCATCCATTTTCCAACCCGCTGAATCCGAACACAGGGTCACGGGGGTCTGCTGGAGCCAACACAGGGCACAAGGCAGGAACCAATCCTAGGCAGGGTGCCAACCCACCGCAGGACACACACAAACACACCCACACACCAAGCACACACTAGGGCCAATTTAGAATCGCCAATCCACCTAACCTGCATGTCTTTGGACTGTGGGAGGAAACCGGAGCGCCCGGAGGAAACCCAAGCAGACACTGGGAGAACATGCAAACTATGGTGGAAGTTGAAAAAGGAAAACTGCAATG